>NW_022103898.1:30620492-30636980 GCF_000313985.2 Echinops telfairi
CCGCACCTGCCAGCAGCTCCTACAGGGAAAGAGGAGACGACGGAACGGTCTTATAAAGATTGATCGTCCTGGAAACCCTGTGCACGGTTGCCATGAATTGGAATTCACCTGAGGGCAGTTGGTTTGCTTTGGGGCTGATCAACTGTGTGAGGAGTGCTGCTGGAGAAGTGGTTCAGCCTCCGTGAAGCACTCGAATCAAGAGGCTGGGGCCGCAAACGCAGCAGTCGCTCCCTGGAGAAAGGATGCAGCCGTCTGTTTCCCTAAAGGTCACACTCTTGACAGCTCTAACGGGCAATCGTTCTTTGTCGCATAGGGTCACTGGGAATTAAAATCAACTCAGTAGCAATGGGTTTTGGTCGGGGTTTTGTTTTGTTTTTAATCAGTTGTGCAAATTTACATTTCCCTAAAAAGTCAGGTGATGATTAAGGGGGATTTTCGGAAATTGTTTTTAGCTTCACATAAAGAAAAAAAAATCACTGTATCTTCATTCTCTTATTCACTGTTTTGGGAGGTTTTTTGTTTTTGTTTTCCTTAACAGTTAAATATATTTATCTTTATTTTTTCATATATGGAAATTGATGTTCCGAAGAGTGACATCCCATAGCCCGTGGACAAACCATAACAAGTAGAAGAACCATATCAATGCTCAGACTTGTCTGACTCCAAGACTCACCTTTCTTCTATTACTATAGAGTCAGGCACATAAAAAGTATTCGATAAATATTTATCAATCGATTGATGCAAGAACAGCTCCGAGGCTATAGTTACTGGGGATTGTTCATCTCCATCACCCAAACTGTTTAAGCGACTTGCTGCAGCCACACAGAAATAAGGAATCGCATGATGAGAACGATGACCATTCTTACATGTTAGCGAGGCCGGCCTCAGGCATGGCACTCTCCTTACTGTGAGCCAGATGCAGCACCTTACTCTAACATTTCTTCTCAGCTCACAATTCATTAAACTGGACTGGATCACTTACTGGGTACCAGGAGTTCTGGTTCCACCAATACTATCATCTATTTTTAAAATACTCTAAAGGCAAAACCCAAACTAATTGGCATTGAATAGATTCCAACCCACAACCATCTATAGTACAAGATAGAAATGCCTCTGTGAGTTTCTGAGGTTTTAAATCAATTGTCATCTTTCTCCCAAGGAGCAGCTGGTGGTTTTAAGCTGCTGACCTTGGGATTAGCAGCCTAACTCACAAGCCACTAAGCCACCAGGTCCCCCTGCAGATACTTTAAGGCACATAAAAGAGAAGTTTTTTGTTTAAGGGTATTAAGATATTATATCAGTGGATCAGAAAGCGCCTCCTGATAGGGAAAGCTGTCACATGTTAAAAGGCTGAGAATTATTCTTGTCGTTAGAAGCTCATGTTCACTTTCTTCCTTAATTCTAATAATTCCCAACCTTGTTGACAATTGAGATGAAAGGTAATGATATTTCAGTCCCTTGGCAATGGAAGAAAAACAATATAACTTTTTCCAATACAGAACAGAAACCACTGTAATGCTTTTTTATTTGTAAAGGGCTAAATAATTTTGCTGTAAGCTATACCACTTTCCTTTCCTGTTATCACTTCAAAAAAAATCCATTATTTCTTTAGTGAACAGAATCTAATTCCCATGCCGATTTGTGATGCTGTAGTACTACTTTGGGACAGCAGAGGGCACTATACACAGGTAGACTATAGCATTTTAATAAACGCAAAATGGCTAGAGAGGAAGGAATTCTATCTAAATTGTGTACTCTGTGGTCATTTTGTAAAATAGCAAATAATACCCTGCACTTGTTAGGACTCAAGTCTTTCCTTCCTTTCCCTACACCTATACTGAGAGGTTAGCGATCCAGGAGGCAGAAATTACTTGTGTTCTCCAGAAATGAATTGGCATTCTAACACACTCGGCACCAGTTGCTCATCTAACAATACATCGGTAACCAACAGATTATTTTCTTTAAAAAGCTGCAAAAAAATTACTCATCTTCTAGTGGTCACACGGACATCAAAACCAGAATCCCATGTCAGTGTAGGAACCTGGTATTCGAAAAGATTACCCAGGCCTCTGATACCGTATTCTGATGTCTTTCAGGTCCTCTCGCCTTTGCTTGGAATCCCACCGGGGTGCTACACAAATGGTTGGAGGTTGGAGTCTACCCAGCGGTGCCTCGGAACAAAGTCTTGGCCATCTGCTCCTGAAAACAAACAAAGACAAGCATGACAAACAATTGACGAGGCAGTTGGTGGACTGGTGCCCAAGACCTGGTTCTCCGGCTTTCATTGTCATGAAAATCACCAGCTGGGTTTTCTCCCAGTTTGTAATCCAGTAGATGTTGGGTGGGGACCAGTAATTTGTAGCTAACATTTGGTTCCCAAGTGTTGATGCTGTTGGCGGTCCAGGGACCACACAAGCCCAAATAACACATCACCACCACCACCAACCCCCTCGGGGGACCCTAGTGATGTGGGCTATGAGCTGGGGTGCTAACTGCAAGGTGAGCAGTTTGAACCCACCAGCTGCTCTTCAAGAGAAAGATGATGTTCTCTGCTCCTATCAAGATTACAGTATCGGAAATCCAAAGGGGTAGTTCTCTATATATCCTTTGTCTATGAGTTGAATTGATTTGATGGCAGTGAGTGGGTGAGTGGATAAATGACTAATGCCATGGCCTAACAGGGGGGAAAATCTATATATTTCTAAGGCACAAAAAGGCACATTCTGCCTAATTGGAATCCATAGCATTGTTATTCTGCTCATATTTTAATCAGGGCCCCCTGCCCACCCTTTGCTTTTCCATCTGCCCTTATCGCAATGCTGCTCAATGTTTTACTGGTATGTCCCTGTCTCCTATTCACCTTGTCAAGTACCTGGCTGTTCGTGCTGAATTCCTTATCTAAATTTAAACAGCTGTATAACACAGTTAAAATTTCCAGAACCTCGAGCCACTAAAGAGAGTGATCAAATGAGAAGGATTTTGTTGCTGTTGTTGAGAACCTACAGAAAAGACATTTCCGAGCAGCATCCAGGACTTTCTAAATATGGAATTGAGTTTCCACCTCCTTTGGGCTGTGGTTCTACCCAATCACTGGCAGGCAGGCCACATCTTGACTGGGTACAAAATAGGATGCTGTAAAACGACATAAATGTCCATGCTAATAGAGAGCACTATCAGCAGTTAAAAATATGGAGAGTGAGTATAATGCAAATGCCACAGTAAAATATCAATGACTCATGAATGCATCTCTCAAGCTCCTGGGAATATATACTAGTGCCTTTATCGTTACATGGATTGGGTCAGACCACGCCAGGTGAAGAGCCACAGGGCAACTAAAGGGTCTTTCAGAGCCCGACTGAAAGAATCCACCTCATTTCTCAGGGCTGTGAGTGCACGAAAATAAGAAATGACAATGGAAATCACACCGCAATCTTCACTCTGGGCTAGGTTACAATGAAGACTATAATAATACATAATAAATATGCAGCAAACCCAGCCTGTTAAAGGAGACGCTCCTCCAGCAGGCACACAGTACACATCCATCATGGAGTGTACATCAGGCCAGGAGCAACATTACCAGCAGGTAATCACAGGCATTTCCTGTGCACCGAGCAAAGGAAAAGTACCTGTAACAATACAAGCCCTAATGGACATGCTTTGTGTATGCAAAACTGT
Organism: Echinops telfairi; assembly: GCF_000313985.2. Lineage (NCBI taxonomy): Eukaryota > Metazoa > Chordata > Mammalia > Afrosoricida > Tenrecidae > Echinops > Echinops telfairi. The sequence continues at coordinate 30,624,168 of NW_022103898.1, forward strand.
CCTGTTATTAACCCTGTCACCCTCGCCTTTAGAGATGAATATTTATAAAGAAGCCTCTGGCCCAACAACTTCGTTTTAGCATCAGGCTGCCATCAAATAGAAATTTGGGCGCAAAGGGCCAAGACTCCAGAATGAGGTTAGGGTCTCCAGGGCTAGGATGGCAGCGAGGCAAGACAGGTTTCCAACTCTAACTTCAACGCAGTCGTTTAAAAATAACGTTTTATTCATTCATTCCACATACAGATTTCTCCAGGCAGAAAGAATTTGCATTTTAACTAATTCACTCGGTGATAAATATCAAAAATGGAAGCGTGTGTCCCCATTAGTGATGAAGAATCCGGGGGAAATTCCTGCCCACTGGATTTGGGGGTGGTGCCTGTCTCTGCGGTGGGGGCGATGGGGTGGGGGGTGGGGGTGGGGCTGGAATTGCCGAGTACGGCCAGAGCTTGCTGCAAAGCACAGACCATCTGGCATCCTCCAAGGATCTGCCACCAGTTTTTACAATGTGTGAGTCAGTTGGTCACTCGAGCTCCTCTGTGGGATCATTCCAACAGCTGATCAGCTCATACAATTAAAAGGTGGGGAGGGCTCTTTGTCTGACTTTCGATCACAGTGCATACTTCATGAGATGACAGCATTTAGTCCATTGTTCTTTAACAACACAGAGTGAATTCACACTCTCCCCACACCCCCATTGGCATCCAGGTGACTTGAGTCAAGATGAACGTGCAGGTGTCAGGGCAGAACTGTGCTCCTCAGGGGGATTTCAATGGCAGAATTTTCAGAATAGATCACTGCCCACCACGTTGGACGGCCTCAAAGCTCCAGCCTGTTTCAGATAGCAGCTGACTGACTGTGTTTACCACCCTAGGTCTCTAATCCCCATGACTACCTTTGAGATAAAAAAAAGAGCCATCTATTCAGTTCACAAGCAAGTACATTTCCATTCTGATGGAACCAAGCTGTAGCTTGCATCAGATGGCATCTTAATGGAAAACAAATGGTACCTTTATTTATTCCGCTGGTGCTAAGAGATGTTGGGAATGCCATCCAGACTGGCTCTGCTGTGAGGAAGATACAGCTGTCTTTTTAAAAAATAGATCTACTGAAGTCTTTTAGTTAAAAATTTGTAATCCAATTTATTGAATGCTATTATCCTCCAATCTACTTTTTGTTTTGTTTTGATCAGAAGAGGAAGATAGGCACTGTAATTTTACTAAGGCTGACACTCTGGACACTTAACATGGTCTAAGGTCAGGGACATCAGACTCCTCTGAGTTCTTATCTTTCATGGTTCACAGATCTCATCTCTTCTTTGATCATCAGGGTAGCTCCCAAATTGAATCTATGTTTTGTTTTTTCCCCCTCCTTTCTCTTGCCATGGCCCACTATTTGATTCTGAACCAAGAGATTAATGAAATCATGGCTACAGTGAAAAAGAATCTAGTGAACCAGAGAATGATGAATGAGTAAATAAATTTCAAAGAAAAAAATCCTAAAGGGAGAAAAAATAGACCTAAGAAAGGTGAATATGAATATAGACCAGATGATCAAACTTTGGCATTACATACATGTATGAATTAGACAGGCAGATACACACACAGGCATACATACACACAAATCTTTCAAAGAAAAGAATGTCTTCACAGTATCTTATGGATACAATTTTCAGGTTTCACATTTAATTACAATTAAAGCACTCAAATAAATTCCAGGTTACACTCAAGGAAAATATGGGTTGAGTTGGGCTTTGTCAAGACAGTAGAATTCCACGGCGAATCCCAGTTTTTTGACCCCTTTGACCCCAGAACAGGACTATCCCATCGGATGCAGCAAATCACTCAGCCTTTCTTCTGTGGCATTGCTGGGTGGGTTTGAATGGATAACCTTCAAATTAGTAATAGAAGATGTCATTTCCACTACCTTTGAGGATTAAGGTGTGACTGACCCAAGCCAGCATATTTTCAAATCCCTCATATGCCTATGAAAGTCAAATAAGGAAGACCAGAGACAAATGGATGCATTTGCATGATGGTGCTGGCAAAGAATATTGGAAGTACCATGGTCTGCTAGAAGATCCAACAAATCTGTCTTGGAAGAAGTACAACCAGAATGCTCCTTATAGCTGGGATGGGAAGACTTCATCTCACATCCTTTGGACATATTGTCAGGAGGGACCATGCTCTGGAGAACATCATGAAGTGGAGGGGCCATGGGAAACTAGAAAGGCCCTCCACAAGATCGCTGACAGAGTGGCTGCAACAATGAGCTCAAACATCACAGCAATTGTGAGGAGGGTGCCGGAATGGCCAGCCTTGTGTTCTGCCCTGCAGAGGGTCATTATGAGTCAGAACTGACTCGTGGCATCTAACAGCAACAGGGGCTTCAGAAAGAAATAATAGGAAGGAACAATGTTATCACGTGCAGAGTAGAACCATGCTCCCCTGGGCTGTCATGGCTGTGAGCTGTGGGGAGCAGATCAATCCTCAGGCTTTTCTTCTCGCAGAACCTTGAAACCCCCAACCTCTCAGTTGGTAGCTCAGTGTTTAAGTGTTTGTGTCACCCAGGGACTCTTCAAAATGAATAATGACCCCGTTTTCCTACAACACTGGTTGAAGTTCATTAACATGTGTTAATCAAATAACAAAACAAATGATGTGATAGAGTGTAACTCCGAAGTTTAAAGCATGACATTTTTCATCATGATCCAGCTGCCTCAGAAAGGTGTCCATTGGCCAGTGTTCTTTCTGTTCCAGTGGCTCACCGCATGTCTTGGCATGACGTGTCAGGAGACCCGTCGACCAACAAGATTCTCAAGGTTTCATACAACGTTCCCTAGTTTCTAGCTACCCTGTTGTGTTAGTCTGGGTAGACTAGAAAAATAAATTCATAGACACACATATGTGTATAGGAAAGAGGTTTATATACAAGAGCAGTTGAGCATTGAGAAAACATCCCAGCCCAGTCCAGATCAAGTCCAGAAGTCCAATATTAGCCCATATGTCCAATACCAATCTATAAAGTCCTCTCAAACTCAGGAAACACATACAATGAAGCCAAATGCAGGAAGATCACAGGCCAGTGGGTGCAAAGTTTTATGGATCCAGTGGTGGTAGAAGCATCTCAACACTGGCAGGGGTGTCCCTGTGGCTCCTCCAGTTCCCAGGGTACAGGGTCTATCAGATTAGTGCGATGTGTCTTGTCAATAGACCACCTCTCAGGGAGTGATCAGAGAGAGAGAAGTAACTCCCGCCTCCAAGGAAGAAATACAGGAGTTCCCAGAAATGGAGAAGGCCATGTCCACACAGAGGCCTCATTGGTTATATATTGATTGACAGGCCAGACTCCACCCCTTCACTTGTAATCCTCTTGAATTGACACCAGATTATGTAACTACCACACCTGTTTAATTAAGGGGAGATAAAAAAACAAAAGAGTGGAGGCTATATCCTGTTCGTTTTCTCCTGACTTGTCCAGAGCAACGTTTTCATGGACTTGTGGCAGGTAAATTGCCACCTCCTACCTCCTCAGCTCCCTCACAATATGCTCCTCAGAGAAGTGAGGGAGGTGTCTCCTCCAGATGAAAAGTGAAGGGAAACGTTTACATGGAAAGGGTACAGAGATACCAGAGAACAAATTAAAGGGCTGAACAGAAAAGAAGGTAAAAGGGTGGAGTACTGTGATGTCCTTGACATGACTCTTTTAGTCACCCTCAAGCACACTCATAACAATGCTAGAGGGCAGAGTAGAACTGCCCCATGGGTTTCTGAGATTGTAAACCCATTTAAGGGTAGAAAGACTCATCTTTCTCCCAAGGAGACTGTGTTCAAATATTCATCCATACTTGCTCCCTTGGGATACAAATTCCTCATCAGAAAACAAAACTGTTGCTATCAATTTCAACTCATGGCAACCCCACATGTTTCAGAATATGGCTATGCCTTTTGGAAGTAGATCACCAGGTCTTTCTTCAAATTAGATTGCCAATTTAGAATCAATGACCTTGCAGTTGGTTAGCACCCCAACATGTAACACACTGTACTACTAGTCTTTCTAAATAACCCCAAAATGACTGAGTGAGACCATTTGTTCTGTATGTATCTCCTCCTTTCTTGATGAGTTAGGCTACGAGAATATGAGGAAGATTCTGATGAGATAATATGATTCATTCAAGTGTAAGTGATGGTTAGCAGGATGAATTTTGATTACGAAAACTTAGAGTTTCACTGTGGGCATTGATTAATATTCTCATCCTGCTGGGTCCAAAATGAGCCATTCAAGAAGCCAGAACAGGGGACTCTCAATATGATCATCAATGAAGAGCAGGGAGTTGAGTATGTATTTTGCACCCCGAGGTCCCTAAATACTAAGCATTCTTCATCCAGGAGACAGAGCGCTGGTATCACATGAAGGATAGAGAAGCAGCGGAAAAGCCAAGCACCAGTATATTAGGCAAAGTGGTAGACTCCGCCGACAGAGCAAGTAAATCTGAGTCCTTTGGGTCTGAGGACTCATTTGTGGTGTGGGTTTCTTCTAGGCACTAGTCAGGGAAGCTGGGCTTGCTGACCAATGGAGTCATGTAGCTCACTGAATACTAGAGAGAAGCATACCTGCAGGCACAGTTGAGAAGAAGCTGACCTGATAGAAGAACTGTATCCTGAGCATTTCCGATCCGGAGTTATAACCTATTAGCTTCATGAATAAACCCAATACTTGCATTGCAGTAGTCTTCAGTTCTGCATGGTCATTACAATGAGTCACTGAATCCAGCAGAACATTAGAGAGGGCATTGGGAGGGACCATTGGTGTGAGAATTACAAAAGAAGGTTAGAGGATGCAGGCATGTCAGGTCTTCATCTCATAGGAAGAGTCCTTGGGTTTATGTTGAATGTAATTCTCCTTCCCCTTGGTGAAGTCATAGGTGGTCAGGTACAACCCCTATATAATCCTTAGAAAGATGAAAATGAAAAATCAAGGGAGATCAGACTTTGCCTTGTTATACAACAAATCAAAAGGCAGATCCTTAGGGCCAGCATAAAATTTGGCTGAGTCCACATGAAAAATACACATAAGTTGTCATTACCATGATGGGCATAGGTATTCAATGCTTATGTCTTTGAAACCATCCTTTCACTATTGCTGTTAGCTTAGGTCAGGGACTTGCAGTCTGAAAGATCTAAGTGTGCTATCCCTAAAATTAAAACCCGTGTCCAAAAGTCTCTATGTGCCACTATATGTACTTCATGAGAGGGTGACACAGTAAAATTTCTGTGTTCAGATATTCTTCTATACTTGCTTCCTTGGGGTACAAATTACTCATCAAAAGACAAAAACAGAACTATTGCTGTCAACTTCAACTCATGGCAACCCCATGTGTTCCAGAAAGAAATTGCATCCCATAGACTTTTCTATGCCTACGACATTTGCAAGCAGATCACTGGGTCTTTCTTCAAAGATGTCTCTCGATGGATTTGAACCACTAACCTTTGAGATAACTCTTACGAGCTAAATTATTTGCTCCACTCATCATATCTGTGGTATCATACGAGCAATACTTATGAAAAAAGATAGTATCATGTGTGAAAAGAGTTACTTTTTTTAAGCTGAGCAAATGCAAGGTATTACTATCATAATATTTAAGAAGAACATGAATTATAATTTCCCCCAGTTTGATTTATTAATAAATATACAATCAATATTTGAAAGCAGCTGTTACTGGGTGGGGGGACAGGAGAGTAAAATCTTCCTACCAAGAAAAGTGTGATTTTGTAAAATTCAAACTGGAGTAATATCTACTCCTACCTGCTTCCCTTTAGCTAGTACTTTCCTGTTTGCTCTTCTAAGTCTTTCATTTCTCCTAGGATAAATATGAAAGTCCCCATACAACTACTAACCTAAAGGTCGGAAACTCAAATCCAGTGAGCTACAACATAGAAGGAAAGGCCTGGTAATATACTTCATTAAGATGACAGCCAGATAATCCCCTGGGGAACAGCTCTCCTCCACCCTGTAGCACACGGGTTCACCGTGAGTCAGAATTGACTTGATACACACACAAGCACACACACGCACGCATGTATGCACGCACATATTACGTATTAGTCTTTTATATATTGGTATATATATGATTGTTTATTTTGGTGTATATATAAAACATACCAATTCCACAGTCATATGTAGAGCCCTTACTATGTGTATACACACTGAATTAGGTTTTGTAGGTATATAATGGAAAGGAATTGGAAGTGCCCCAGGGACAGCTTACTACCATATATAGGGAGAGACCCACATGTCCAGTTTGCAGATACTCTCTATATAATGCAGAAGAACACAAAGTGTTCTGAGATCCCAGAAGAGACGGAGATGTAGAAATCTGGGCTCCTGGATGATTCATCACTGGTAAGAGGCACATAGGCAGACATGCTTTAGAAAAAGGACCTGCAGCCAAGGGTTGGGTGGTTGCAAGGGAAAGAGGCTGGCTGTGGGGAGTTAGTAAGCACAGTCTGGGTAGAAGGATTTGAGTTGGTGTGGCAGCTGTTGAAATCAGAGGAGAAGACAGTCGACGCCGGTGGCATTACAGAGCCCATCTCTGAGACTGATCTGCTAATTTGTTTTTACCATTGTCATATGACAGATCTGCCCTTTCATATAGAGATAATGGCACAGAAATGTGGCCAGAATAGGAGCTCAGGGTTGCTTTTCCACCAATGATGATGTCAGAGGCCCTGAGTCATCAAAACTCCATCTATGAGGCCCTCTCTGACCTGCATGTATTTATAAATAAAATGAAAGACCAAGGTTAGGAACAGTGTGTACAGGCAAGAAGCAGAGTTTTCCTGTGTCACGGATCTTGGCGGGGCTAATTACCCTAGCATGGATGCATCATTGCTGCACAATAGAAGATTGGATCATATCTTGGATTCCAAGCCCAAGGGGATTAAATTCCTCTTCAATGTCTTTAAAAGCCCGACATTTTAGGTGGTTAAAACAAAAATCATACTAAGCCAATAATAGAAATGATTGAAGTTCCCTTAATATACAATGTGAAAATTGGGGTAACAATTCAACTGGGGAGTTAAAAGTAGTTCCAAAGAGGAAAGAAATTCCAAAGATTCTTACACCCCACCTTATAGAAATTGCCATGGGAAAAGACCAGGAAGGAATATAACATTATCTTGACGAATAATGAAAACAATTGCTGATTTACCCTAAAACATAAATTTCAGTCCAACTTGGGAGTTTCTGTTTCTGGAAATTGACTGCACAGTAGATAATTCTTCAAAAGATCACAATGCCTAAGGCAAGCCAGGCTACTAATTAGCTTGGCTACTGTGTGACTGGAAGGTGACTTTAGGAGGCCACTTTCCTCAATGTCTACGGTTCAAAGATCATTGCTGCCATTACAGCTCGTGTATATCAGCTCAACCTCCATGGAATCCAGAAATCTGGATTTCAAGAGAACTGAAATTCTGATCTTCAAGGCTTATTTAGCAATACCTGGTACAAACTGTATTTTTGAGGGTCTGTAGAGCTGTTCTTGGGGTGTAAGATCATTAATGTGAGAGACCTGAGGAGAAATTCTTTGACAGACTCCCCACCTCCCCCAAAATGTACACTGCTGTAAGCAGGGAATTCAACTGCTCCTGAGTTTATTTCTTCTGAAACCTTCTGCTAATGAGCAGTGAAAATGTGGCATGAAGGAAGGAAAGGAGGGAGGGAGGGAGGGAGGCAGACCTGGGGGAACACAAGATCCAAAAGGACCACTGACAATCATCTTCTGCCTCATCCTGATCTCTTGGATTATCTTTCACATCTCAATTGTACTACAAAGCCCTATGGTAGCCTTGGTGGCATAGTGGTTATTCATGGGGCCATTAACTTCAAGGTCAGCAGTTCAAAACCACCAGAAGCTCCTTGGCAGAGAGTTGGGACTTTCTAATCCAGTTCTCATATTGGAAACTCACAGAGGGGCAGTTCTACTTTATCCTATAAGGTCACTATGAGCCAGCATAGACTTAATGAAAAGGAGTTTGGTTGGGGGCTTGTAAGAACTTTCATCAAAGCTCCTCTGTCTAAGAACTCACATCCTGCTCCCTGGTAGGTTATTCTTCTGTAGCTGAAAACAGGCACTGAGAAAGGACCTGGGCTCTGAGCTCTAAATTCGCCTCCACTGAGTAATTTAGGACAGGTCATTTTCTCTCCCAATGAGGTTTGCCCTTCACCCTCAGAAGCCGAAAGAAGTGGGGAAACTATTCATCACTCTTAAATTTTATTTTCTTTATTGATGCCATCTCTAACTAAAGTTAGAGATACTATGCAAAAAATTAAAGAAGCATTATTTTCTGTATTTTAGCTTACCTCAAACAAAGCAATGATCATGAGGATGGCACAGGAGTGGGCAGGGCTTTGTTCTGTTGTACCTACATAGGGTACCACAGTCAAAGTAGCAGTCAAAGTAGACTTCACAGCAGATAACAACAATAGCATCATTCTTTGTAGTTGTGAACAAAGTAAGAGGGAATGCAGGCAGAACTCCCAGGTTCAAATCCCATCCCAGCATCCTAGCAAATGGTTTGACCTTGGGATGTGGTGGGACTATAAAAGACTTTGGAAGTGTGTTTTAAAACAATGGCTCTTCTCTGGGAATAAAAAGAGATAGTTAACAAGAAGATCATGGAAATCAGAGTGATATTCAAATTCATTCTCTTCTTTTTCAGTGAAACACCTGATCTGTTAGAATCCTCATTTCTTCTGTACAATGAGAAAGGGAAGAGCCAGAGGGCTGTTATGAGGATGTAAGGACACAATGTGTGTGAAGAGTTTGCAAACAGTAAAGCACCAAACACATGTGAGTTGCTGCTGTTCCCATAACAATATTTGATAAAATACGAATTAGCTAAATTCAATTCTTTCTGTGTTTTGAGAAAAGTACAGAAAGGACATAAAAAGGAGACAGGGACAACAGTGGTGGACCCTGGGAAGATTATGGAGATGATCTTTCTCTGCCACTAAATGAATGCTCCATTAGAGCTCCCGAAAAGAAGACTATGTTAAAGCTGAGAGACCAACCGCAGAGCTTTCCAAAGAGAAAGGCATTTTCCTCGGATCAAGTCTGATCTTTGCCACATGGGGTTCATTGGACACTTGAGAAGTTCCAGTCCCAGTGCAATGTTGTAGCTTAGAGGAAGTATATTAAAAAACAAAACAAAACTTCATTCTTTATTTTTCATCAGTAGCTTAAGCACTCCCAAACTCAAAAAAATAGCCTTTGTGCTTATGCAATGTTCTGCAGAGGCTTGAAGCAAACCAAGTGAGATAGACCTTAATACCAATTCAATTCGATCTTGTATACACTGTTAACCTCTGTGAGCATCTTTGCCACAAACTGAAGACGATGATCAGCAATGGGGAGTGAGGGCCATCATTGAAACCATAGGTCCTCAAACGTATTTGGCTCACCACCACCCCCTTTTCTGAAGAAAATTTTTTTTTTACTCAGCACTCCCTGGTAATTATGAATTTTGGTAGTAGAGCTCTTAATCCAGGACAAAATATAGATAGCTGCTTTTGTAGACCCCACATATCACTCCAGTACCCTCTGCAGGGAGCGGTATAGCCTACTTTGGATAATGGATTTAAACAGAGCCACGGAGAGTCCTCATTAGAGCCTCAGGCACCAAATGCGATGAAATGATGAGTGGGGATCAGAAGAATGATTCTATGTGACTCTACATAATAATTATCATTAGAGCGTCATTGATTAATAACATAAAGATGTGTATTTGCACAGGACACAGACATTAGCCAATTTAATAGCTAATCGTGTTTACCTTTTCATTTTTTAAGACCTCACATATGTAATTTTGTGGCTTATATTCTATTTCTACCAGCAGCAATTAAAAAATGTCATTTATTTCATTCAAATCTCCAACTGCACGACTAACGCCCCTCATTTTTATTCTAAAGCACTTAATGTTTATTCTTCCATTTCTCTTTCTATAGGTATGTCCCTATAGGTTTGTGAAGAGAGAAGCATTAAGCTTTTAAATGGACTTGCCTTAATTAACTTCTTACCATCTTTTACGATTGACTACCCTAAGTGATGGACACCCCATATGGTTAACCCAGCCATTTGGTATTCCTCAAATGCAATTGCAATGAGTGGTTTCTTAAGTGTCCCCAAAATGACATGAACTAGCTTACCAGAGATCTAATCTCAGGAAAAGGGTTCCTGGATCATGAGATAGGCACTCACTTATTTTATTAAGTGCAACCCTACTCTCTCCACTACAGTCTGTTCTAACACTACTTCATTGTATAGGGTATGAATGGTAAATTTGTCATGACTTGATATATTTTGACACCTGTCTATTAGTTTTAAAGTAGCATCTCATTGTTCCTTTCATTGTTTTCCCCTGAGAACTAGTGAGGTTGAGTTTTCTCCCTTCTGGAAATTGCCAGTTTATTACAATTTCTCATTTGTTCTATTTTTTCACAATTCCAGATTTGCAAAACTTCACTGTTTACTAATAGATAATAATCCCTTGTCAATTTAAAATATTATGCATTCCTTCTTCCACTGCCAACTTTGACTATTTTTTATGTGTTATACATAGATCTCTGGTTTTGGTATAGTCAAATACATCATAATTAAGGTTTGAAATTAGGGATCTTGTTTATGGAATCCACAGCCTCCCAGAGATCCCAAAACCTCTCCTCCACATCATCCAGCATTCAGAGTCATGAAAGAAATAGAGAACCAGATGATGCTTACATGCTATTCAGCTTTATGCACTCTCTTTCTTGTTATCTTTTATAATGGATAATATGTTGTCTATCTCCCTTCATTATTAGACATTAACCTTCTCCCTCCCCCTGCACTGTATCAATATCTATTCTCAACTGTTTTCCATAAAGTATGAATAAACACATTCAAAGGCATTTTCAATTTCGATAGAATACCTTGCAAAAGAGGACTCTCATGCTCTGGATTATGTTAAATGGCAAAGAGCATGGGAGCCTCACGTTTGCATCCTGACTTTGTAAATTATTAATGGAATATTAAGCATATTACTCATTAGGCATTATCCTCTTTGTGCGACTTTTAGAAATAATAACTGGACTACCAGGAAGATAGCGACTGAGTAACACATACCAGAGGGGCTACACAGAAATCAGTGCAGGAAAGTTACTAACAGGGATATTCCACGCCACCAGGTCACAGGAGGAGCATCATAAAGATAAGCAGGCACAGATCCACTAGGTTTTGAGGAGCTGGGGGATTTTGGCTTACTATAGTGGAGGCTGGCTCAGGTAGATCCTTAGCCCCTCCACTGTCTTGGCAGGAGCCAGGATCATTTGGTGCTGGCGGGACTTTTAGCTCAACACAGCCACAGCTTGCCACTGCTTCAGAGCAGGGTTTAAACCCCTCCTGCCCCAAGGTCAGGGATCAGTTATATTGTTACTTTTGTTTCTCTCTCTTCTCTCTCCCATCACAGTCTCAGCGGGAGGACTTTGTTTTTTCTTTCTCTCTTCCCTTTTCTCTCACACACCACTGCCGACCTGCAGACCACTCCCCTTAGCCAAGGGTATTTACGCCTACCCTCCACCCAGCTGGGAAAGCTCCACCATCTGAAGCATAACTTGACCCTGGGGAAAGCCCACCCACCCCCCACCAGGAAATATTCCGCCTTCTTCCAGGGAAAATTCCACATGCCTGCCTTCTGCAATGCTTAACACGTGGCTGGGGAAATCCAGCCCACCTACTTCTGGGGGAAATTCTGCCTGAATGGCTATGGGAGCGGCTACCTGTGCTCTGTGGTCCCACGTGACTGAGGGAACTTTCTCCCGCCTGTTGTAGTGACTCACACAGCCTAAAGCAGCTCTGCCAATGCTTGGCAATGTTCCATGCTGCTTCAAGGCACATAATAGTTAAACTATCCAACTTTGAGGAAAAGGAGAAAATCATGAGAGCAGCTAGGGAAAAACAAGGAATCACATATAAAGGTTCCCAAATAATACTAAGCAGAGACCTATCAGAGAATGCTACGAAGAAGTAGAACGAGTGGAGTAACACATTCCAAAAATTGAAGGATAATAACACAAACTCAAGAATATGCTATCCAGTCAATTATCTGTCAAGATAGATGGAGAAGGAAGAGTCTTCCCAGAGAAGGAAACACTCAAAGAACACATTAAAAGAAATCCAGCCCTACAAAAGATCCCTGCTGACTCAGCATAGGCAGAGCAGCACTCACCGAGCACAAATAAGAGATTGCCACATAGAACAACCCCACCCAGTGGGCAACAAAGAGAAAACAGCCCCCAAGATAGCATTGGCTGAAGGGTGGAAAGAAGACAAGAATGAACCACACACACACACACATGCACAACTGATAAGAAAGGGAGGTAGGAAAACACCCAACACAAAAGATATAAGATGACATCACAGAATCCACAGATGGAGGTAATAACCCTGAATATCAATGGACTGAACTCAGGCATTAAAAAACTGAGGCCAGAATACTGGCTTAGAAAACACAACCTGTCAATCTGCTGCCTACAGGAGATACATCTCAAGACTACTGACAAAAATAGGCTGAGAATCAAAGGCTGGAGAAAAACTTACTAAGCAAACATCAATGCAAAAAAAAAAAAAAAAAGCAGAGGTTTCAATGCTAATCTCAGATATAATTGACCTCAAAGTGCAAATCATAAAAAGAGATAAGGAGGGACACTATAGAATGCTCAAGGGAATGGTAGACCAAGAACCACCAAACATTTTAAACATATATTCCCCAAATGAGAGACCTG
>NW_022103898.1:30638770-30642321 GCF_000313985.2 Echinops telfairi
GGGCACAGTTAGCAAACAGCAAGGCAGGTTACCAACAGTCAGTCCCCAGATCAAGAGATGTTAATTCCAATTGTGTGGTGAAGCAGGTCTTAAAAGAACCTCAAATTACAATGACACAGTCCACAGGTTAGGTGTCCCACAGGTAGTGTAGCTTGCAAATTGAGGCACAGAATAAACAAGACAGCCACACACTGGTCCGATGATCAAAGAGCGAGAGACAAGAAAGGCGAGGCTCACCGAGCCATTTATCTCTCCGCCCTTCAATTAATCCCACATGTGTTTATCAGCCAGGCTGGCACAATAAACTAACTACCTCAGACATCAAGTATATTCACCTGGGGAAGGATGACGTGAAACTATTGTTATTCGCAGATGATATGATTTTATATATGGGAAATTCCAAAAGCTCCACAAGGGGAGTATTGGAAGCAGCAGAGGAGTTTGGCAGAGTAGCAGGGTACAACATCAACAAATAGAAGTCTACGGGACTGCTCTACACATTGGATAAGACCACAGAAGAGGAGATGAAAAAGGTGGTTCCCTTCACAATAGCCAAACACAAATTGAAATATCTAGGGAGATACCTGACTAAAAGAACAAAGATTTATATGAGGAAAATTACAGAACAGTATTACAGGGAAACCAAGAGTGACCTCAACAAATGGAAGAATATCCCATGCTCATTGATTGGAAGACTCAATATAGTAAAGATGTCAGTTCTGCCCAAGGCACTACATAAGTTTAATGCAATCCTGGTAAATGACCCTCATCTTTCTTCAAAGAAATGGAAAAATTGATTACCAACTTCATATAGAGAGGGCAGAAACCCAGAATTAGCAGAAAACACCTCAAGAAGAAGGACAGACTGGGAGGCCTTGCTTTACCGGACTTTAGCACATATTATACCACCACATTTGTCAAAACCGCATGGTATTGGTATAATGACAGATACTCAGACCAATGGAAATGAACTGAAAACCAAGAAATAAAATCATTAGCATACAGACAATTGAACTTTAATAAGGGCCCCCCAAAATGTCACATGGGAAGCAGATGCCCTCTTCAACAAGGGGGGCTGGAAAAAATGGATATCTACTGACAGAAAAATGAAGCAATACCCTTATCTCTCTCCATGTACAAGAATAAACTCAGGGTGGATCACATACCTCAAGGTAAAAGCCCAAGCTATTAGGGCCATCAATGAGGGAATTGGGAACAATTTGAGATCTTGGGACAGGGAATACATAGGCTATCAGAAAAAAGGAAGGACACAAATACAGATGAGTCACAAAATTGACAAGTGGGATATAATGAAGATAAAACACCTGTGTACATGGAAAGCATTCACCAAGAGAGTAATAAGAGAGCCCACGGACTGGGAAATCATCTTTAGCAATGACACATCAGACAAAGACCTTATTACTAAAATCTACAACACTCTGCTAGCTTTCAAAAAGAAAAAAAAACTAATTGCCCACTTAGGAGGTGGGCAAAGGACCTAAACAGAATTGTCACAAGGGCAGAAACCCAAATGGCCAATGAACGTATGAGAAAATGTTCCCAATCATTAGCCATAAGAGAAATGCAAATTAACACAACAATGAGATACCACATAAAACCCTCAAAGATAGCCAATTCAAAAAATCAGAAAGCAAAAAGTGCTGGAGGGGCTATGGTGAGATAGGAACACTCATCCACTGCTGCTGACCCTGTAGGTATGTACAGCCACTACGGAAATCAATTTGGCGATTTCCCAAATAGATGGAAATTGAGCTACCATATGACCCACCAATGCCCCTATTGGGCATATATCCAGAAGAGACAAGAAACAAACCACAACCAAACATCTGTGCTCCAATGTTCATCACAGCACAGTTCAAAATTGCAAAGAGTTGGAAATAACCCAAATTTCCATCAATAGACAACTAGATTAAAAAACTCTGGTACATACATACAATGGATGAGGTAGTTAGTTTATTATGCCAATCAGACCAATAAAAACATGTGGGGTTAATTGAAGGGCGGAGGGATAAATGGCTTGGCTGAGCCTCACCTTTCTAGTTCTCGGGTTACTTGCTTTTTGATGATCGGATCAAGGTGCAGCTGCCTTAGCCAGTTTCCTGCTTCAGCTTGCAAGGCTCACTTCCTGCAAGACATCTCCAAGGAGAAACCACATGGACCAACCCCAATGCAGCCCTGGGTTTTGGAGCAGCCATGTGGAGACCCCTGCCAGAGCTGAGATTCTTACACATTCACTGATTCAGCTTTCATCCTACCGTCCGCATCATAGTGTTTCTTATGTGACATGGAGGAGGACTTTGTGGATTTGTGCCGGACATATGGGTTAATGGATTAATGTTGCACTTGTGGGCTTGGGAAGCACTGGGTTGGGGTGTTTTCTTGATGTGTGCTTAACCTTTATATAAAACGCTCTCTTTTACATGAGTTTCTGTGGATTTGTTTCTCTAAAGTACCCAGACTAACACAATGGAGAATTACGCATCCCTAAAAAGCAGTGATGAATGCATGAAGCATGGGAAGAACTGAAAGAAATTATGTTAAATGAAGTAAGCCAAGCACAAAAGGGCAAGTACAACATGAGTCTGCTGAGGTAAGCTTAAAAAATACAAAAGGGGTGTAGGGAAAAACGCTATTGTACACAAACATTCCTGGAGCAAGGTCCAGGTAGTATGGCAAGGGCCAGACCAAATCCAGGGTTACAAGTGGGAGCCAACTAAAAAGGAAGGGAAAAGGGAAAAAAAGACATGGGCAGTAGGGGCACAGGACACTAACCCACTCAAGGAGAGAATATTGTTTATATCTCCACAGCGAAAGAGGGACCAGACTCTACCTGGTGTTCCAAGATGTGAATGTAACATACCGGCATGAAACAGGGAACCAATAGAGAGGTCTGAGGGGCCCGCCCCAATCCCAACTACATGGACAGACACCTCCCCCACTGCCCGCCACCAGTCCCCCAGAAGAATTTACTTCAGAGGACAGCACTGAAGCTACAGCTCAGGGAGAGGGACATGTTTGATCAGAACACACGGGAGCAAATTAATGGGGAGGAAGAGAGAGTGGAGCACATCCTGGACCAACAAGCCTTGAGGACGATATCCCTGCTCAGAGCAGCCAATCCATAGAGAAGACCATATGACCAGCCCTACTAGGAGACACATCATCCCTCACTGACACATAGTCTTACCGGGGCCAACACTGGAGACACAGTGTGGGAATTGTGCCTGATCTGGTGCCACCACACAGAGGTAAATCATTAAGTGCATGCAGCAGAACAGCAAGCGGAGCAGAGCAAGGAAGTCCTGAGGGAATAAAAAAAACTAGACTTTGGGGGCCAGGGCGTGGCACACCATCAGATTCTACCAGAAAACTCTCCTAAAGGTCTACAAATAGACCTTGAACTATTTACATGCTTTTCTTTTATTTGTCATTGGTTTTCTTTTGGTGCTTTGTTTTGTTCTGTCTTGTTTTTGTGCATATTATTATCTCTGTAGGTCTATCTAGATAAGGTAGGCTGGATAAACAATCTG
>NW_022103898.1:30643087-30644510 GCF_000313985.2 Echinops telfairi
ATGATGCCAAGGATGTAAACCTGTACAGATAAGAACTGGAAACACAGGGTATCTGTCCTAGATAACCCCTCAGGACCAATAATGAGAGTAGTGATACCAGGAGAATAAGGGGAAGATCAGGTAAAAAGGGGGAACAACCATAAGGATCTACATATAAACCCCTCTCTGGGGGACAGACAACAGAAAAGTGGGTGAGGGAACACATCAGAGAGTGTAAGACATGACAAAATAATAATAATTTATGAATTATCAAGGGCTTGTGAGGGAGGGGAAAAATGAGGATCTGATACCAAGGGCTTAAGTAAAAAGAAAATGTTTTGAGAATGATGATGGCAACAAATGTACAAGTGTGCCTGACACAATGGATGCATGTATGGATTGTGATAAGAATTGTATGAGCCCCCAATAAAATGATTTTAAAAATGAAAAATAAATAAATAAATGAAACATTTCATTGGGCAAAAAAAAAAAAAAAGAAATAATAATAACTATAATGTAGACTACATTGGTTAGAAATAATAATTGTGTGAGCCCCCAATAAAATGATTTTTAAAATGAAAAATAAATAAATAAATGAAACATTTCATTGGGCAAAAAAAAAAAAAAAGAAAGAATAATAACTATAATGTAGACTACATTGGTTAGAAATAATAATTGTGTCTTAGGTTGGATTCATACAGTAACAAAAAATGAGAGATTTATATTAAGAAAATTTCTCAGTCAGTTGTAGAAGTGGGCAAGTTTAATACAGGCAGTTTCCAAATACATGGGCCAGATGTTAGACTAAAGGCTTCTCTTGACTCAAGTAGGTAAAGATGAAACCAAGATTGGTAGGAAGACCACAAGCTAGTGATTTCAGGGGCAGATGAATCCAAGGTCAGCAGACAAGTCTTATGGCAGCAGAGGTGATTAATTCTAAGTCAGCAGGTCAGGCAGGCCCCTGATGACTCCCAGGGTTGGCAGGCAATATGTCAGGCCATTGGCTCAAGTCCAAAGAACCATATTAGAATGCAGGATCAAGACCCAGCAAAAGACCAGTGAGTTTTTCCACACCATATACTTATGTTGAAAGCAAGCCATCCCCAGAAAAAAACCTTTCTTTTAATTGATTGTATCAGCGCTGTGACCTGAGTAATGGTGTTGCATCCTGTTCTAATTTTCTTAACAACCGATAGTTAGCCAAACAAGTGAAAATTGACTGTCGTGAATATTATATTGTACTCAAAACTATCTATATGGGATCAAAGTGACAACAGAAACTTGACAGATTAGATAGAAAGGTTAGAGGGTGAGTGATTACTTAAATGATTTAATGTCCACGAGACAATCCTGACTAGGGGGGGAGTCAAATGTGTCACTCAAGTCAGTCTGATGACTCTTTTATATCTTTGGAATATGAGTGTGAGATACTGAGAACCTCCCT
>NW_022103898.1:30644954-30664242 GCF_000313985.2 Echinops telfairi
GCTCAGAAAAGGAGGAGGATATTGGTTGCACTGCTTATACAATACAATGTCCCTGGATTATATATGTAGCAATAACCAAATGGGTGTGTTTTGTTGTATACATTCCCAACAATACAAAAATACATTTTAAAGAATAATAAAATAAATGAATAGAAAGGAAGAAGTTCCACGAACAGCAAAATGTGCTCTTCTTGATGCTAACTTAAAGGTTGGTGGCTCACATTAGCATTTTGCGCAGGCTCACTCTGGTTTGATTGCCTTCTGAGAATTTGCCTTTCTACGCCAGACAAGATGAATCTGAAAATACATTTCAAAAGTTTCCTAGGGGATTCTTATAGATTTAGTTAAAATTCTGACATTCTGACTACACAGATTCTGATTCAGTATACCTGGTGTGGAAAAGCAAAATCTCAGCAAGGTTCTGGCCCAGAAGGAATAGGAATGAATTAGAATATCTGATCTTAACAAAGTTAATTTTTTCCTTTACTTTCTGATTCCTGAACAGAGAAACGTTGATCTTTTTTCCAAGATGACAACATGTGTGTTATCACACTAACCACTGGGCTAAAGGAATTTTTATCAAACTACAGCCTCTTATACCATATGGAATTCTCTTGTCTTATTACTTACTAAGTTTAAGGGCTATACTGACCTTAAAGTGATTGTGTGACTCCCTAACCTAGCAACCTACTCAGAATTGTTCTGAACCATTGGTAGGTGCTGTGCCTTTGGACTGAAAGACTGTACTCATAGTACAGCCCCCAAAATAAGATGATAACCCTGACAATTCCCCTTTTTACGACTACTGGAGAAGCAAGACCCTATATTGGATGCCAGTTTAAAGCATATACAGCCTCTTAGAGAACATTGCCCCAAACTTGCAAAGCATTGATACCTATCTGGCACCTTAAATGTGTCTTTAGAATCCCATCCCATAATTCTATAAATCCACCAGTTTCAGGGTAACGAGGGGCATGATAAGACCAGTGAATCCCATAAGCATGGATCCATTACTGTACTTTATTTCCTGTGAAGCACGTCCCTAGATCAGAGGCAATGCTGTGTGTAATAGTGCTAGTGGATAAGGCATTCTTCCTTGTAGGGAAGGCAAATTTGTATCCTGAGTAACTGTCTAGTTCTCTTTCCATGTGGTCCCATATCTTGGACTCAGTGTTGGTCTCTGCTACTGGCACATTGAGCATTCAACAATGGCAGTAGGCGAGTCAGCCTTAATGAGTAGAGAAGTCCCGTTGCTCAGCATAGCTTCAACCTTGTTACCATGGCCACTTTGTTCATGAATCCACTGGACATAAGAGGAATGGCAGGGCAAAGAGGATGACTGGTTTCTACAGAACATGGCATTCTAACCACCTGTTCAAATCCTCCTCTGTACATGTAATTCTCTGGTGAACATTCACATGAGACACAGATATCTTCACTTTTCACTTTTGTGCCAATTTAGAGAGGTATAGTCACAAACTTTTCCCCCAGACCCCCTTGTGACCAATTTTTCAATCATGTTCCTTCCAGGTCCCTGACTATCCAGCAAAACCATTGGCCATAGTTCTTGAATCAGCATACAGACATAATCTAGCCATTTCTCCTTTCAACTAGATTTGCTGATTCAAGGAGCTATAGTTGAGAATCTTTGAGTTGAGGCTTACGGTGAATTGGCATCGTCTTTGGGCATTTATCGGCAGGCCTATAAGAGCTTTGTAGCTTTACATAAGCAGAGCAGAGGACAATGAGTCATGCAGCTGATGAGCCAAAGACCTGAGAGAGGTTGATCTGTGGGCACAATTTAGAAGAGGCTTTGTCATACAAATAATTATATCCTGAGTATTTGTAACCTGCTAACCTCCTTAATAAACCCATAACCTTGAGTATTTCTGAAAGTTTTGAGTATTGTCTCTGAGTTTTGTGTGACCATTGCAGTGAATTATTGAACCACCTGAGAAGGGAGCTTGCCTTAGGTAAGGGATGGCTGGAAGGGGGAGCTAGTCATCAGAGACCTCATAGTCATCAGCCTTGGGCCAAGCGAATGTACAGTTTGGTTTTCATTCCCTGTTGTGAAGCTTGGGGAAGTCAGATGGCACCCACACATCATTCTTTTTTACAGTCCTCAACATGACATCTTTGCTTGTTAAATAGCTACAATTAAATGATATCTCAACCCAAGTGTGAAAGTATTGAACCCACGACAGAAAGTAAGGGATTATAGCTTGCGAGTGTTGTAGTACCTAGCACCACATATTAACATAGGCCAGCTGAGCGCATGTGGAACCAGGAGAGTACAAATGAAATTGAATCCTGAGGGTGCTGAATCAAAGAGGGAAGGAACATTGCATTGAGTAGGGAAAACTGTAAATATTGCTAATTTCAGGTTTTGTTATTATGCTATCAAGTTGGCTCAATGCATCTTGATTGCATGTTGGTCAATTTCAGACTGGTGATGTTATATTTCTTCAATTTCTTCATCACTGGCTTTAGTGATTGGTGCCATTATTTGAATAATAGTGGTATCAACTGGATTTTCTTGTATGCATCTAGACAGTATCCTATTACAGATAGCATTGTACCAGAAGACAGATCTTGGAATTTCCTTTTTGAGGAAGAATGAGAAAACACTCCTCTTAAATTGGTCATTCCTGGCATAATAAACCACATAATTGTCTGATTTAAAATGGCCAACACTTGTCCAATTCAGCTAAGCGTGCCTAGCATATCAATCTGTCTGTATTCGATTTCATTTGTGATATCTTCCAGTTTTCCTAAGCTCATACTCTGTAGTTCCGATCCAAGTTCCCATTAATGATAGATGTTTAACAGATGTTTCATTTCCTTTTGAGTTGTCCCTCATAAGCAAACGAAGGTCCCCAAACCTTTACTCCGCCTACATCATTACGGCCGACTCCAATCGGAAAAGACAGCTCTTTCTCGGAAATATTTTGAGTGTTTTCCAACCCGAGGAGCTCATCTTTTGATTCTAATCTGACAGTGTTCAGCTGTTACTCATAAGTTTTTCAGCGGATCAACCCTCAGAAGTAGACTCCTATTTCTTCTTCATAGTCTGAAATGTAATCTATTAATATGGCCCTTCTAGCCAAGTCTACCATATATATGGGGGAGACGACTTGGGCGAACTCTTTCTGTTTCCCACACAATCTCAGAATAGATGTAGAGTGGTATGGATGGCACAGTTGGTGTCAGAATAGGTAAAGATGGATGGCTGACCCCTGACGAGTGGCAATAGAGAAACCAGAGGAGGTCAGATAAGTCCATTCCATGCTGTTAACTGTATAGTCTGCTCTTATTCTGGAAGTTCTGCTGAAACCTGTTCATCCTAGGTGACCCTGCTGGTATTTGAAATACTAAGTGGAATAGCTTCCAGCAGCACAGCAACACACCAGCCACCAAGTACAACACACTGACAAGTGGTGGAATTTGGGTTTTAGAAACTTGGGGAAAACACGAGCCCATACTAAATACCATAGAACCATTACAGCAGATTGGAAGAAGAGATCCAAAGACTCAGAAAAATAGGTATAATTGCTTCTTGTTCTAAGAAAGTTTTGCCACACTGGTGGAATAGATGACCTTGTTCTTTCTCATGACCTTCCTATTGACTTTTCCTTCTTTGTCTTTCTCACTGTTCCTGCTCTCACCTGTAACTGTGCAGCCGCCTAAGTTTCCATGCTGGAGCTTCTTCATCTCCTCTTTCATCACTGACATGGCTTTAAGTATTACCTATTTAGCAGATAAAAGTTATTCTCAATTTTGTGTGTGTGCACATATATATATTTACTGAATTATTTATTGCCTTGGGATGGAGGGGAAAAGAGTGAATGAAAGAGACTCTTGGATTATCTAAAGCCCATGGCACTCACTAAGTTGATGATCTATTAGGCCAGAAACAAAGTTTTCTGAAAGATCCTAGAGAAAGCACGTGTTCAGTGGAGGCACCCATTCACGCGGGTGGTCAGGGTGTTTCTCGAAGGCTAAGAAGCTGGCAAAAAAATAGGGCAATGAAAAGAGAATGTTGCCATTTGAGCCGTCGTGTTTAGATTAAAGCACAAGGGAGAGGAAGTAGGTTCCATGAAAAGATGAAGTAACTGGTGAAAGAACTCCTTTTATGTTTTATAGTTTAGGAGAAGATTCACCTTCTAGGAACAAAAAAAGGAATTTGCTTTTAAATCTATGATCTCTGTGGATTACCATTTGGATTAGTAATTTCACTACAGCATAACTGTATTATATATTTCAGTCATAACTCTCACTCAATTACCACAAATAAGTAGTAACCCCACTTTTTAGCCCAACTTTGTAGTCACAATACCGATTACAGACTAGTAGCCATTTTATGTATACAAGGGGACTTCAAGAAGTCCCTTGAAAACATTTCATTATCTTTTCATTTCATTTTTCTTTGAGCTTTTAAAGAACTTCTTATATTCCTAAATCATACAGTAATTACATAATTATTTTGAGCCTCTATTTTCTGTAAATGGGGATAATAAAATACAACTTACACGTTGTCATGAGAATTGAGTTTGCTTATAAGCAGAGCCTGGCACAAACTTCTCATCCAACCTTCAAAACTTGCTTTCTTCCTCCCTCACTCATCACCAGCTGACCCTGATTCCTTTCCCTCCTTCTTACATGTGGTAAAGTTCAATCTCTCAATTACATGAACAATAATAGTTCAAGCCCTCCTCATCTCGCACCCATATGAGAATCAGGCCACATTCCTGGGTCTCCTTGTAGTCTCTCCTCATCTCTACCTCAGCCTCTTAAGACCAGCTAGAATTGAGCCCCTAAAAGTGTCCCCACCTTCTTCAAGTCTTACATTTTAATACTTTATCATTAAAAGCCTTTAAGAGTCGTAGGATAAAGTCTAAATACACTTAGGATAAAATCTAAAATGCTCAGCATTGAGTATAAGGAGCCTAATAAATTCATCCTATCTGCCTTTCTGGTATCGCTTAGATAAGTATTGGACAGAAAGATGGGTTTTGGAGAATACTGAAAAGACAGAGAAGTCATTGAAAGTAACTTGAATATTGATTCTACTTTCTCTTTCATTTCATATGACATTGAAGAAATCCAGACTTCCTCAAGTTCACATTGAGGAGGGACAATATTTCTTAAAGGCTTACCTGCGTGTGTCCTTGCTGAAGACCACTCTATGGGGGCTGCATAATCACACGTCATGCTCTGCCTACCTCCGTGAAGCTGCTGGGCAATGCTGCAAACTCCTCTACCATCATGCACATGTCCCAGTAATGGCCATGATCCCGCTTTGGGAGTCCCATAGATAACCATGATGTATGGATCTGTCACCAACTATGTTTGCGTGACATTTCCCTTTGACCTCCTATGTCCTTTTAAAAGTGCTGCATCTCAGCGAACCCTTGGAATCCATTATGACCCCAGGTTAATGGTCTCTCTCATCCAGGTGATATGTCTCTGTAGTTGTCTTGTCTGTGTCTCATTTAAGACTTAATAAATGTTCTCTTAAAAAAAAGAATAATAATAAAGGTCACCCTAATTCTCAAAAAACAAAGAAAAAAACAGGAGAACCCTGTGTGCATGTGTGCAGGGGGCGGGGGGAGGTGGGGTATGTGCACATGTGTGTGTGTGTTTTAAAGTGATAGTCAATGGAACTGTCAGGGGTTCTAGAATGATGATTTATACCAAAAATGGAAAGTGATCATCCTGTGTAAACTGTCACACCAGGGACACACACTTCTGGGGAAAAGGAACAAGTAAAATATCCTAAAAATAGGCATATATGCCTGTATGTGTTCATGTGAGCACAGATGTATGCATGTGGTTGTGTGTACAAATGGACACGTATGAGCTCTTTAGTGCAGAACCCAAACTCATCCTGTTAAATAGTAAGGCGGAGTGAACATGTAGCGAACTAATAATGAACTGATACACTGTGTGCGTATTGTCAGGAGAGACCAGTCCCTGGAGAAAGGACATCGTGCTTGGGAAGTGGAGGCGCAGCGAAAGAGAGGAAGGCCCGAAACGAGATGGATGGACACCATGATGCAATGAAGGGCTCAGGGACAGGCTCATCTGCAAGGATGGCTCAGCAGGACCACGCAAGTGCGGCGTTCTGTTGTGCACACATTCGCTATGGGTGGTAAGCAACTCGATGGTGTCTAACAACAATAGTTAACAGACCAACCAGTTTCTGTCAGTTTTTCCTTTCTGGAGTGACGTGTGTGTTGCTGTGATGAAGGAATCTATGTCAAAGGTCAGCAGGGTCACACAAAGTGAACAGGTTTCAGCAGAGATTACAGACCAAGAATAGACTATGAAGAAGAATTAGTCACTGAAAACCTTGTGGATGGCATCAAAATACTGTCAGATACTAAAAATCTCATGAGTCCTCATGAGGATGGTACAGGACTAGAAGGTGTTTTTCTCTGTTGTCCATTAGGGTCATGATGAGTTGTAATTTACTTGGCAGTACCTACTAACAACAACAATATTAAAGATGCTAGAGCCTAATGCACAGTAGACTATACAAAAGTGCATGTTTCTCCTTTTCTCTTTATTTACCTCCCTCCATCTTAGGTTCCCGCCATACTGAGTGGCAGGCAGTTTCTGCTGCACACAGGTTCCATAACTGACCCATTTGGGAAGGGGAAGCTATTAGCTAGATAGAACGACTGCGGGCTGGTCACTCTAGAGCCCAGACAGCAAATGACTGTAGTGAGTGTGTAGTAATGTGTCCAGTTATTGTGACAACCATCCTCCCATCCATTACACGCTCATATTTCTCAACAGTTATTAGAGAATCATCACCACCCCTTGTTGAGAAGAACTGATAGACAGCCCCATGGAACACTACATTTACATGGTATCACCTACCCCTAGCATGGTGCTTTGCACAAAGGAGGTATGCAATAAGTATTTTATGACTAAGTGAATGAATTACTGAATTAGATCCTCATATTTATCATTATCTTAAATTATAAATTATGCATGTGCTCTTTTCCCTCTTTGGAATGACCTCTTGCTAAATCTAGAAAATTGCCACCCATCCAAAGTAAGTTCATCTCTACTATGAAACCTTCCCTGATGCTCCCAACACCGTAAACCTGCAGATATGCTCTGTTCACGGTTGAATTCTAAGTAATTGCTATGGCCTGTATATTGATAAGAATTTGAACATCTTGGAGGATGAGGGATGAATTATTTGTCTGTGTATCCCCTGCCCATATTAAGTTAGTGAACACTTGTTGATTGAATAAGTGAATGAAGTGAATGAAGGATAAAGGAAAAATAATTTTTAACTTATGCATGATGATTTCAAAACCCAAGGGAAGAATCTTTGGGAACCAGAAATGGAGAAGATTTTCCCTGCAAGTGTGCCTGGGATGAGTCTGGATTTCCAGGTCCAGTCTAAAGAGGGGAAAGGGAGCATCCTTAATGCTGTGGCACAAGCATATGAAACCCAAAAGAGGAATGTCTGTGCTGGGCTGAATTCTCAAAACCAGTGATGCCTATATGAAAAGTTAATATCAAGACAAATGGTTCACAAAGTTGTCAGAGCTGGTAAATCCAGCCCAATTCAAGTTCATGGGTCAAATGTTAAACTGGAGGCACAGGGTCAATGGACCAAGAAGCAGGAAACCACAGGTTTACGGATGTCAGCAGATCAGGCCTGTGGGTGGCAGAGTGGAACAAATCTCAGGTAAGCCAGCTGTGACAGCTCTTAGGGTCAGCAGGCAGTCTGGCAGGTTTTGGATAGTGCCCACAGTCAGCAGGCTTCAGAATCCAGAAAAAGAGATCAATGAAACAGATGTGGGATCCAAGTCAGAAAGAAGACGTGAGCTCGCTTCCGCACCGTGTCAACTTATATTAAAAGGAGGCCACCCTTACCCCAATGAAACTTACTGTTAATTGTTTTAAGGCTGTGACTAGGTGTTTTAGGCCTGTGAAAGGGATAATAACCCCCACCCTATTCTTCCCAAAACTACTTGACTGCCCACAGAAGATCCCATCAGAGGACAGTGTACATTATGCTAGAGCACAATATGGGAGAATGCTGGACAAATCATGTTGACATAAAACCTAACCATGACAATGACCATCAAGGGATCATATATAAGTTCAGGTTGAAACTGAAGGGAATTTTAACAAGTCCGCAAGAGCCAAAATATGACCTGGAGTATATTCCACCAGAATTTTGAGACCATCTCAAGGACAGATTTAGTAGATGGAACTCTACCTAATGACAGAAGAGCTAATGAGTTGTGGGATGACATCAAGAATATCATACATGAAGAAAGCAAAAGGTCAGAAAAGCGAAAAGTCAGGAAGGAAAGAAAAGATCAACAGCTATCAGAAGAGACTTTGTAGCATGTTCTTAACCATAGAGTAGCTAAGGCACATGGAAGAAATTATGAAGTCAACAAATTGAACAGAAAATTCCGAAGGACAGCTTGAGAAGACAAAATATTATGATGAAATGTGCAAAGACCAAGAATTCGAAAACCAAAAGGAAGAACATGCTCAGAACATATTACTCTGACACACACACACACACACAAGGGAGAAACATTGAAGCCTTGAGTTGCAATAATGACAGATTCTGTGGGCAAAATATTGAATGATCCAGGAAGTATTAAAAGAATATGTGAAGAATAACACTCATTACGCCAAAAGAATTAGTCAATATTCAACCACTACAAGGGGTACCATGTGATTAAAAAAAAAAAAGGTACCGAAGGAAGAAGTCCAAATTATATTGACGGCATTAGTCAAAAACCAGGCTCCATTGTTAGCCAAAAACAATGCCAGGAATTCAATTGGCATACCAATCAAAATGGTTCAACAAGCTGATGAAGCACTGAAAGCACTCGCTTGTTTGTCAATGCCCAGAAACTTGGAAAACAGCTACCTGGCCAATTGACTGGAAGAGATCCATGCTTCTATCCCCAAGAAAGATGACCAAGAGGCTATGCAAATTATAGAGCAGTATTATTGGTAGCACATGGGAGTACAATTTTGCTGAAGATCATCCAATAATGGTTGCAGAAGTACATTGACGGAATCTCCCAGAATTTCAGGTTGGATTCAAAAGACGATGTGGAATATCATTGCTGAGATCAGATGGATCTTGGCTGAAAGTGGAGAATACCATAAAGATGTTTACTTGTGTTTTATTGACAGAGGCATTCTACTGTGTGGATCATAACAAACTATAATTAACCTTAAGAACAATGAGAATTTCAGAACACTTGATTGTGCTCATGTGGAATTTGTACTTAAATAAGAGGCAGTTGAGCAAACAGAACAAGAGAATACTTCATAGTTTAGAATCAGGAAAGGTGTGTGTGAGAGTTGTATCCTTTCACCACATTTATGCAATATGTATGCTGAGAAAATCATAAGAGAAGATGGATTATACAAAGAAAAATATGGCATCAGGATCGGAGGAAGGCTAACAATCTGTGACATGCAGATGGTATCACCTTACTTACTTAAAGTGAGGCAGAATTGAAGCACTTGCTGATGAAGATCAAGGATTGCGGTCTTCGGTATGATTTACAACTCAATGTAAAGATCAAAAGTCTCACAACTGGACCAATAGGTAGCATCACGATAAATGGAGAAAAGGCTGAAGTTTTCAAGGATTTATCTCGTTTGGATCCACAATTAAGGCTCATGGAAGCAGTAATCAAGAGCTCGAAAGACACATTACATTGGGTAAAACTGCTGCATATGGCTTCTTTGGAGTGTTGAAAAGAAAGGATGCTGCTACTTTGAGGACAAACTTGTGCCTAACTCAAACCATTCTATTTTCAATTGCCTCCTATGCATGTCAAAGTTGGACATAGAATAAGAAAGATAGAAGAAGAATTGATGTGCTTGAATTATGGTGCTAGTGAAGAATATAAAAGTACCATAGATTGCCAAAAGAACAAACATTTGTCTTGTAAGAAGAACAGCCAGAATATACCTTAGAGGCAAGACTTTTGTCTCATGTACTTTGGACATATTGTCAGGAGAGACCAGTGTCTAGAAAAGGACATCGTGTTTTATAAAGTAAGGGGTGGTAACAAAAGAGGACGACCCTCAGCAAGATGGACTGACACAACGGCTTCAGTCAGGGCCTCAAACATAAGAACAACTGTGAGGATGGAGCTGGACGGGGCAGGGTTCTGTTCTGTTCTGTGGTACACAGGGGCTCTACGAGTTGGAACTGACAGGATGGTACCCAACAGCAGTGGCATCAAAAGCTGCAACAACTGGGTCTTCCATCGACAATCTGGTCCAGCCCTTCCTGTTCCCTTGACAGTTCTTGTCATTTTGTTTACCTTTGCATATTGTGTGCCATGATTACTTTATTTGGATACGTTTACCAAATTGGACTCCGAGCATTTTGATCATGTCTCTCATTTTCCTCGTGTCCTCAGAGGGCTTGAAACTATGCTTGATGTCACTTAGAAATTGCTTTTCACATTTTCATTGATGATTGAACAGAGCATGTCTACTGCATTGTTAAAATTTCATTTTAGAAGCACTGTTTTGATGCTATTTCTAAATATTTCAGCCAGGAATTTGGTAAAAAATTATAATGGTTGCAATTAAGAAAATGTCATGAATAGCTGAAACTCCAATGCATTATTAAATTACATTAAGTGGTGAATTAGAAGTCCCAGATTTTGGTTTATTTCCCCCAATGTTGATTTAATTTTCTTACACAAGTCTTTTCATGTAGCCATGCCTCAGTCTGGTCATCTGTAATGAGGTCACTAATTGCCTGCCCTCTA
Source organism: Echinops telfairi (assembly GCF_000313985.2). Taxonomy (NCBI): domain Eukaryota; kingdom Metazoa; phylum Chordata; class Mammalia; order Afrosoricida; family Tenrecidae; genus Echinops; species Echinops telfairi. The sequence goes on from NW_022103898.1 coordinate 30,655,751, forward strand.
TACATTCTGAAAGAATTTAATGTCAATGTTTCTGTGCCTATTAGGGACCCTTGAGTTGGTTTTGACTCATAGTGACTCGGTACAACAGAACAAGAGTCACCTGGTCCTGTGCCACCCTCACAATTGTTGTTATTCTTGAGCTCATTGTGGCAGCCACTGCACCAATCTGTCTCCTTACACTTTGTCTCATTTTCACTGCCCTTCTATTTTACTAAACATGATGTCCATCTCCAGGGAATGATTTTTCTTGATAAAATGCCCACACTACATACGATGACGTTTCGACATCTTCCCTTCTAAGGAGCCTTCTGGTTGTACTTCTTCCAAGACAGATTTATTTGTTCTTTTGGCAGTCCATGGAACTTTCAATATTCTTCACCTGCACCATATTCTCATCAATTCTTCTTCAGCCTTCCTATTCAATGCCCAACTTTCTCATGTATAGGAGGCAATTGAAAATGCTATGGTTTGAGTCAGGTGCCCCTTAGTCCTCAGGATAAGGTCCTTGCTATTCAACACCTTAAGGAGGTCTTGTACATATTTACCCAATGCAACGTGCCATTTGATCTCTTGACTACTGCTTCCATGAGCACTGATCATGGATCCAAGAATGTCAAAATCCTTTGACAACTTCAATCTTTACCTCATTTACTATGATGTTGTATATGGTCAAATTGTGAAGGTGTTGTTGTTGTTTTAAAGTAACTTGTAATCCACATTGAAGGCTGTAATCCTTGATTTTTCACCAGCAAGTGCTCTAAGTCCTTCTCACTTTCAGCAACCAAGGGTGTGTCATCTGAATATCACAGGTTATTAACAAGCCTTCCTCCAATCTTAATGCTGAATTCTTCTTCATATAGTCCAGGTTTTCAGAATATTTGTTCAGTATACAGATTTAACAGGTATGCAGTGAATGTATGCACCCCTGATGCACACCTTTACTGATTTTAAACCATACAGTATTCCCTTGTTCTGTTTGAATGACTGCCTCTTGATCCATGTACAGGCTCTACATGAACACGATGAAGTTTCTGGAATTCCCATCCTTCTCAAGGCTATCCGTAGTTTCTGATGGATAACATAGCTGAGTGCCTTTGCCTAATCAACTAAACACTAGCAATCAGGTTTCTGGTGTTCCCTGCTTTGAGCCAACGCTCCTCTGATGTCAGCAATGATATTCCTTCTTTCAAGGCTTCTTCTGAATCCTGCTCGAATTTTTGGAATGGTCGCTGGAACTGTGGTTGAATGATCTTCAGCAAAATTTTACTAGTTTGTGACACTAATGATATTTTTAGATATCTGATGCCATATGTCCAATATAGTTTATGAACAAATCCTTAGACTGTCATGGTGTCCTGGGAAGAATAAAGAGGTGAAATAGTTGTTTGGGGGATACCAATGAGTCTATTTCCACTCAAAGCAACTTCATGCAAGAGTGTCAAACTCCCTCATTGGAATTTCTAGGCTGTACTCTGTATCAAAGCCAATCACCAGATCTTTGCCCTAAGAAACAGCTGGTGGGGCAAGCTATCAGCCCTTTGCTTAGCAGTCAATTACATAACTGTTGTATCATCTTACTATTATGATGTAGCCCTGTAACAATTATGAAAACACTGTACTCTGTTTCTGTTTCTACTTTGCACCAAATTAACCACATAGCATCATAATCACCCACCAACTTCATGGAAAAAGTAAATTCGAAAATCTGTTTTTATTTCGTTAAAAGAGCCTTGTTGGCACAATGACTAAGTATTTGTCCACTAAATAAATGGTTAGTTCCAACTCACCAGTAACTCCACAGGAGAAAAGGTTTTTAATCTGCTCCCATAAAGATTACAGCATAGGAAACCCTAGGAGACAGTTTTATTCTGCTACGTTGGGCTACTATGGATTGATACAACAATAACTACACAATTTCATTAAATGGAATTAAAAAGGTGTCAGCATGGGGACAATACCAGGGCATGCTGGAAAGCAGGTTCTGGTTGAGTACAGAAAACTTCTAAATCTCAGAGAAAGCTTTGCTTCTCCCAGTTCAAATTCCTCATTCAGTCCCTAATAGTCAAGCTTTAAATTGAGGAAGACGATGTCACTGTTCTCTGAAGGGCAGGGAAATTCTGATTCTTTTCTCTTAATGTTAATTTGATGTAATGATTACCAGATGATAATTTAAAACCCAACCTAAAATTCAGGATCAGGAGACTGACACAAACATTTTAAATAATAGTCCATCTTTCAGTACCCAGGATTTGTCTACATTTTAAACATTAATGCATACATATTATTGTTAAAACTCTATCCATGCACTCAGAAACCCAAAATGTGTTGCCGCAGTATTGACTCCAACTCACAGTGACCATGTAGGACTTCCTTATAGGGTTACCAAGGTTGAAATCTTAAGAAAAGCAGGCTGCCACATCTTTCCCCTGTGGAGCAACTGGTGGCTTTGAACCATTGACCAAACACATTCTGTGGTAGTTACATAATCTGGTGTCAATTTGGGACTTGAGAGGATTAAGCATATAGGGGAGGAGTCTAGTCTGTCAATCAGATCATAGCCAATGAGGCCTCTGTGTGGGCATGGCCTTCTCCTTAGGATCCTGGGAACTCCTTGGAGGTGTGAGACACACACACACTCTCTTTCTCTGCTTACTCCCAGAGAGACATTACAGCTGACAAGACACATAGAACTGCACCAGTGCCCTGTGCTGGAGGAACCACATGGAGACCCCTGCCAGCACTGAGCTGCATCTACCGCCACTGGATCCACAAGACTTCCCACCCACTGGCCTGTGTTCTTTCTGCATCCAGTGACATTGCGTGTGTTTTGTGAGTCTGAAGAGGACTGTACAGATTGCTATGGGACACATGGGCTAATATCAAACTTATGGACTTGATCTGGACTGGGCTGGAATGTCTTCTCAATGATCAACTACTCTTATATATAAATCTCTTTCTTATATACATATGAGTGTCTACCCAGTTTTTCTAGTCTTCGCAGACTAACATTCTATGCTCACAAAATAAAATAAAACAATGTTCAAAACAAAACAAAACAAACTGCTGTTAAAAATATATATTTGAAAATGCTTCAAGGCTATGTATAAGGTTTTCAGAGGCTATTTCCTCTGAGGGGTGGAGCTGAGTCCTTGTCTGTTGTCTGTTCTTAGCCTGGATGCTCTGCCAAAACCTGCTCACCATGGGTGACCCAGCTTGCATTTGAAATAACAGCAACATGGCTTCCAGCATCACAGCAACATACCAGCCACCTGAGTATGACAAACAGACAGGCAAGATGAAGAAGCACTGGAAGCACTCGGTCATCTATGTCAGGAAATTTGGAATATAGGTACTTGGCCAACTGGCTAGAAGAGATCCACATATGTGTCCATTCCAAAGAAAGATGACCCAATAGAATGCTAAAACGATAGAACAAGATCAATGCTATCATATTAAAGAAAAATTTTATTTAAAATCATCCAACAATGGAGGTTATGGAACATGGGATATCATTGGTGATGTCAGATGGATCTTGCCTCAAAACAGAGAATTCCAGAAAGGTGCTTACTTGTGTTTCATTGACTATGCCAAGTCATTCAACCGTGTGGACCATAATGAACTGTGGATAACCTTGAGAAGAATGGGGATTCCAGAAACTTCATCGTGCTCATTCCAAACCGCTACAGGGATCAAGAAGCAGGTGAACGGAAAAAGGAAATAGTGCATGGTTTAAAATCAGGAAAGGTGTGCATCAGGGTTGTATCCTCTCAACATGCTTGTTCAATCTATATGCTGAGCTAATCCTCAGAGAAGCTGGATTATATGAAGAATTGTGGGGTATCAGGAATGGAGGAAGGCTTTATTAACAACCTGCGGTATGCAGATGGCACAACCTGGCAGGCTGAAAGTGAGAAGACTTGAAGCACTTGCTGATGAAAATCAAGGATTGTAGTCTTCAGTGTGGGTCAAGAAGACCCAAATCCACACAACTGGACCAATAGTTAACTTTATGATACATGGAGAAAAGGTGGAAATTGTCAAAGATTTTATCTTACTGGGATCCACAATCAATGCTCATGGAAGCAGATCAAAGTCATATTGCGGGAAGTAGATCTGCTGCACAAGACCTCTTGAGACTGTTGACGAGCAAGGACATTACTTTGAGGACTCAGGTGTGCCTGACCCAACCCATGGTATTCTCCACTGCATCATCTGCATGTGACCGTTGGACTCTGAATAAGGAAGAGCATGAAGAATTGATGCATTTGAATTAGGATTCTGGAGAAAAATGTTGAAAGCACCATGGTCTGCTAAAAGAACAGATTGATCTGTATTCGAAGAAGTATAGCTAGAGTGCCCCTTAGAGGAAGGCTGACAAGATTTTGTCTCACATACTTCGGCCACATTGTCACGAGGAACTAGTCCCCAGAAAAGGATGTCATGTTTGGTAAAGTGGAGGGACAGCAAAAAAAACGAAGGCCCTTGATAGGACGGAGTGACACAGTGACTGCATCAGTGGGCTCAGGCAGAGAACAACTGTGAGGACCTGTAGGACCCTACTGTGTCCATAGTGTCTTTGTTTAGTATGCCTGGTCATTTTGGGTCAAAGCCGACTTAAATGGCACCTAACAAAAATTATAATTTACTACTTCTCAAGAATAAATTACAGCACAGAGTAGAAAGAAGATAAGATGTTTAGGCAGAAGGCTAGAGTTTAAAACACAGTTAGTCTCCATTTAGATCATGGGTAAGTTACCTTCCTGACACTTGGTTTAATCATCTTTAAAATGAAGAAAATAAGACTAGCAAAATGGATGTGGCAGCAATTACAGATAATATATGTAAAATACCTGTTATACAGTTTGCTCTGTGGAGTTATATATTGATACAGGGGCTGCAACAATAGACTCAAACCTAAAATTGGTGGGGATGGCACAGGGCCAGGCAGTGCTTTGGTCTGTTGTAAATATGGTTGCTGTGAGTTAGAATCAACTCAATGGTACGTTAACAATAACAGAGTCACAGAATGAATTTTAAATGCTGATAATGCATACTGGTAACTTCCATTAAATGATCTCTGGTCTGGTCCTTCCTACTCCTATTTCATCTGGCCTTAAGATAAGGCCATATAGTGATAGGGGAAAGAGAAAGTGGTCAGAATTTTGTAAGGAGGCAAGGAAGAAGAAAAGGGATATTGCTTGAAAAACATAACCATTATTTTAGATCAAGTCATTTGACTCATTTTGGAAACTTTGAAACATCTTTCTGGTAGCCCAGGGATTCTTCGGGGTGGGCTATGGCTTCTCGTTGCTTCGTCACTGTTGGTTTAATGAGTGCCAGCATTGATCAGTGTCACTGTGGAATGACTTCCAAGCAGACATGCTTTTAACAACTAGCATTGACTGCGGCTATAGATTCCTTAGTTGCTTCTGCGCAGCTGCTTACAACACTGGAGTTCAAAAGGGTGAAATGTCTGACAGCATACTTCTGGTGTTTGAAGATTTCATTTGACAGCATCGACTGCGGTGAACTGAACACCCACCAAACAACATTGATAAGAGGATCTCTTGTGGTTTTGAGAGGCAGTATGATACAATGGAAAGAGATTTGGACTCAAAATTCACAACAGCTGGTCCCACCCCTGATTCTAGGTTGGATTCGCTTTGTGACCTTGAGCATTTTATTCAAGCTCTTTGGCACTGGGCAGCATCTGTAAAAGCGGGCAGTGTCATTGGAATACAGCTTCAACTCACAGTTCGGTGGCCTGGCATTTCTATTACAATCTAGTGAGCACCAACAATGGAATGGTACCTCTGCTGAATACAGAATGAAGCTTTGGCTGACAAACTGAACTGGGAAGGCAAGAGACAACACCCAGAGGAAAGATGGGGAAATAAACTCAGCAAAATTGCCAGAGATTACAAAGTGTTTTATAAATATAGTTTTAGATGGACTCGTATAATGATAATAATTAAGAAGCAGGAGGATGCTGTGCCCACATAGAAATGGAAGGACCCAGTGACTGGTTACTACAGCGAGCCTCCATTTCAATATCAGAACTACAATTAGGGTGTGTTCTCTGGACATCCCCGCCAGTTCATTTGTGTTTGCCTGTCCAATTGGCTGGATGCAGGCTTTCCTACATGGATTTTTGCTCTAGGAGTAGGTGCCACCCCTACCATCAAGACCAGCCACATACATAAATAACTCTCATCTTCTCACTCTTATCGTCCGTAAACACAGCGCATGGGGAGAACCTCTTTATGGACTCAGATGCCTACAGCCCAGGAAAATATGGGGACACTTTATGACTGCAGCCACTACATTCTCATCAATGGAAGACTGACTGAAGGTAGGAAAAAGGCAATGTAGTTACAAGAGACAAATCTATACACAGAGTGATGCTAACCCAGGAACATGGTTGTGATTGAATTATGTGTCCCCTATATGTGATGAAATCCAAACACCTGTCCCTGTGACTACAAAGAGTCCATGTTTGTAAGCAGTTTTTCTTCTGGTATTGTCATGAAGATGTGTGTGTGTGTGTGTGTGTGTGTGTACTAAACTTAGCATTTCTGAGTTATTAAGAAACAACAATAAACACAATGAAGGATCACACACACACGCGGAAGACAGATGCATCTACAAGCCCAGGAACAATGTAGGGCATCGAGCCTACTCCTAGAAACTGAAACAGACAAAGAAGGAATTGCCCCTATAGCCCCACCTTGAATTCAGACAGCTTGCCTCTTGAACGATGAGAAAATAAATGCCTGCTCTTTATCATGAAAAGCGCACTTGTAGGGTTTTTGTTTCAGCAGGACTAGGAGACTAAGCTGCTCATGTACTTGACACCCCCTTATAGAAGGGTCATGGGGAGGAGACGAACTAGTCAGGGTGCAGTATAAGACCATTGAAACATACAACTTTCCTCTAGTTTTTAAATGCTTCCTTCATCTCTTCCTTCCACTATGGTGACCCCAATTCTACCTGACAAATCAGGCTAAACCAGACCATGTACATGGGTACAGATAAGAGTTGGGAATAGGGAATTCAGGACAGATAAACCCCTCAGGGCCAATATTGAGAGTAGTCATATCAAGAGGGATAGGGTAAGGTGGGGGGACAAACGGGGGATTCCATCATGATGATCTACATAAAACTTCCTCCCAGGGGATGGACGACAGAAAAGTGGGTGATGGGAGACATCGGTCAGCGTAAGACATGAAAAAAAAAATCAAGGATTCATTAGGGAGGGTGGATGGGGGAGGGAGGGCGGAAATGAGAAGCTGATACCAAGGGCTCAGGTAGAAAGAAAATGTTTTGAAAATGATGATGGCAACAAATGTACAAATGTGCTTGACACAATGGATGGATGGATAGATGGATTATGATAAGAGTAGTATGAGCCCCCAATAAAATGATTAAAAAATAAAAGGCACTAGCTGATATTCAACCATTTCAAGAGATAATATATAGTCAAAAACAAATGGTACTATAGGCAGAAATTCGAGCTAAAGCATTAGCCAAAAACAAGGCTTTGGGAATTGACTGAACCCCAACTGAACTGGGAAAGATCCATATTTGTACCCATTCTAGAGAAAGGTGATCTCAAAGAATGTAGAACTATAGAACAAAATCAATAATATCACATGCAAGTTAAATTTACTGAAGATCATTCAATAATGGTTGTAACGGTACATTGACAGAGAGTTGCTAGATATCCAGGATGGATTCAGAAGAGGAAGCCCAACAAGGAATACCATTGCTGATGTCAGATGGATCTTGCCTGAAAGCTGAGAATACCAGAAAGATGTTTACTTGTGATTCATTGACTATAGAAAAGCATTTGAACTGTGTGGATCATCACAAACTAGGGATAGGCTTGAGAAGAATGGGAATTCCAGAAGACGTTTTTGTGCTCCTGAGGAATCTGTGTATGGATCAAGAAGTAATTGTGCAAATAGAACAAGGGAATACTACATGGTATCAGAAGAAGGATGTGTTAGGTTTGTGTCCTCTCACCACACTTATTCTGTATACTGAGCAAATAATCGGAGCAGCGGGACTACATGAAGAAGAACACACCATCAGGACTGGAGGATGGCATATTAACAGCCTGCAGTATACAGATGACAGCATCGTACTTGCTGAAAGTGAGGGGGACTTCCAATCATGAGGCCATAGTCTTTTTTATATAATCCAGCTTCTCTAATTTTTTATTCCAAATGCAGATTGAATACGTATGGTGAGAGAATACAGTCCTGACACACATTTTTTCTGATTTTAAACCTGTAATATTCCCTTGTTGTGTTCTCTCAAAAACCTCTTAATCCATGTACAAGTTATACATAAGCACAATGAGGTGTTCTGGAATTACAATTCTTGTCAAAGGTATGCATTGATATGAAGCATTGCATTAGCTATACCTGCTGCACACGACTTCTTTAAAAGTGTTTAAAATCCAGGACGTTACTTTGAGGGCTAAAGTG
>NW_022103898.1:30665292-30672246 GCF_000313985.2 Echinops telfairi
ATGAACTAAAAATTAGCTAAATTTTATTTTACCTTTTATGGTACTTGGCCTTATAAATCCCCATAATAACTTGATAGACTTTACAATTCCTATTTTACAGATAAGAATATACAGAAGCCATCACTTGTCCAAAGGCACATTGCTAGGAAGTTGTGGAGCTAGGATTTTAACCCATAGAAATCATCCTTCAAAACCCTCTCTTTTATGTGATTCTAGTTCTGGTTTTTAATATAGGTAGTCATAATTAACATTTGTTGAGACATCATGCTGAATGTTTCATATCCCTAAAATCATCTAATCTTCATCATTTCCTTATTAAATAGATTCTCTATTTTAAACATAAGGGACTATAGGTCAGAGAGGTTAATTACTTTGCCCAAAGCTACACAGCTATGGCATGGCTTTGCTTTCAGGTCCTCTGCTTCCAGATCTTGTACTTATAACCTTCCAGCTGCCTCTCTTTTTACTGTAAATAAGAGTCAGAAAAGGAAAAGAGTAAGGGTCAGAGTCATCAAAGATGGCTTCAGGGAGAGGGGAAGTCAAAGTTGGACTTCAAATGAGTTCGATAAAATTTGAATCAGCAATGGACATTGGGACTCAACTCAAGTACTCCCTTAACACAAGAACACTTTGTTCTAATAATCCTGCATTCTGTGATGCTCACCTTCCCGACACAACAGCTGAAGACAAAATGGGTCGGTAAGCAAACGTCATGAAAAAGGCTGATGGTGCCTGGCCATTGAAAGATATAGCGTCTGGGGTCTTAAAGGCTTGAAGATAAACAAGCAGGCATCTAGCTGAGAAGCAACAAAGCCACATGGAAAAAGCACACCAGCGTGTGTGATCATGAGATATCGATGGGATCAGATATCAGGCATCTATGACCGGGTATCTGGAGTGGAGACCCAATGCCCATCTGTAGACAACTGGACATCCCCTCACACAGGGGTCACAGGGAAGAGATGAGCGAGTCAGGGTGCAGTATAGCACAGATGAAACACACAACTTTCCTCTAGCTCTTTGGTACTTCCTTCACCCCACTATCATGACCTCAATTGTACCTTACAAGTCAGATTAGATCAGAGCACGTACACTGCTACAGATAAGAGCCCGCAACACAGGGAATCCGGGATAGATAAACCCCTCAGAGCCAACAAGGAGAGTAGAGATACCAGGAGGATTAGGGAAGGGTGGAGGGAGAAAAGGGGAATTGATCACAAGGATCAATCTATTACTCCCTCCCAGGGGGGATGAATAATGGAAAAGTGGGTAAGCTGCAATGGAGGATGATGTAAAATATGGAAAAAAGAATCTATAACTTATCAAGGGTTTGTGAGGTAGGGCGGGCAGGGGAGGGAGGGGGAAGAAATGGGGAACTGATATCAGGGCCTCAAGTGGGAAGAGAATGCTTTGAAAACTATGATGGCAGCATATGTGCAAATGTACTTGACACATTGGGGAAATGTATGGATTGTGATAAGAGATGTAAGAGCCCCCAATAAAAGTATTTTTAAAAAATTTGAATCAGCAGAAGGGATAGGGCAGGGTGTGCCTTGTTCTATGCACAACATTTTTACATTACTTACAAACATTTAAAAATGTAGAGATATCACACATAAATCATTGATTTCTTGCATCTCTACCTTCAGAATATCTGGCAACACTGACCACAGGGTGGCATGGTGTCTATTCAGTCACTCCCATAATGATGGCACCATTTCCATGTGGTGGCCTTTGCTTTGTTATCTTCCACACCACATCCTGTGGTACCACATCCATTTACTACAATGCTGGACCTAGCAGGTGCCCCTTGAGCACTTGGGAGTGTGGTCTCTGAAGGTGAGCCAGAGATTGCCATCAGGGGCAAAGGTACAGGGACAGGCATGAAAGCAAAGATGGTCCTTGTGTGTGTAGCCCCTGACAGGAAAGGGATTAAGGTGTGAACAGAGTAAAGCGGGCCTTGGTGATAGAAATGGTTAGACATTCAATGACTAACTGAAAAGCTGGTGGTTTGAACCCACCCAGAGGTTCTAACCCTTCCAGAAGAAAGGGATGGTGGTGAGTTGCTTAAAATATGTGTGTGTGTGTGTGTGTGTGTGTGTGTTTCAGTCTTGAAAACCCTATGGAGCCGTTCTTTCCTGCCGGCATGAGGTAGCTATGAGTTGGAACTGATTCAAGGGCAACCGATTTGGTGTTTGGAAGGAGTGTGTAATGGGATTACTCAGTGCAGGATGGAGAGGTTTTGTGGGAAGTGCGTGAGTAGCCAAGGAAGGAGAGTGAGGATTTTCCGCTGGGAGGTCTACACGAATGGTTTCTCCAGAAGCTATGATCCTAGGGTTATGGCAAATTGAAAGTTGAATTGAGTTGGGATAGAGAGGCTAAGTAGGAGAGAAATGAGTGAAGAAAAAGACCAGTTGGGAAGTTATTATAAGAAGTAATGACAGCTTTCGACCAAGAAAGAGCTCCTGTTGCTGCCTGATTCAGCCAGGAATGATTTTGCACCTTGTTTGGCTTTATTTATTTAAGTAGTCTGTGGTATAGTAAACAAAGTGGGGAAAAGGTGCTGTTTGGGCTAGAGAGCCAATATGGGAAAGAGATGATTCTTTACCGCTTAACAGATGGGGGGAGATTAAGTAGGAGAGTGTTGGCAAATAGAGAAATGTCACCAAAGGTGCCTGCAATAACAGCCTTAATCCATGAGTGTCTCAAGTGTCTCCTTCCTCTCCCCTTCCTTCTGCACCGCCCACATAGACCCACCCACACCGTGCAAATCCCTGTACATTTAATGAAACCGTAGATGGGAAAGCAGTTTGCAGTAAGCAGGGCACATAGCAGGTGCTCAGTAAATGTTAGTCTGAATCTGAGTCAGAGCAGAGATAGACGCTTCAGTTTGCCCATCTGTATTTCTGTAGGGTATGCAACACACGCTTCATCTTTGGCAGATTCAGTACTTTGAGGGCATTCCTGCAGCCGCAGAGCAAGGAGACCACTCAGGAGGAGGACGGGTAGCAAAAGGAACAGGAGGCAAGAGTAGCACATATTTTTGTTCCTCTAGGAAATAATTGCCTGAAAATCGCATAAACTTTCCCAAGTTGAAAACGAATACTGTAGTTTAAATTCCCTTTAAGGTGCATCATCCAGTGACTGTACTTTCACCCCGAGCAGAGTCGTTTGGCCCAGTAAAGACGATCACAGCCAACGTCAATGTCATCTTTCCATTATGCAGGTCCCTTCATCAGTGGTTCTCAAAGGGCTGATGTCCGTGTGGGGGTGCCAAAAGCATCTAAGCTACAGTGACAGGAAAAATTCTATCTTCTGTGTTTTTTTCTTTTCTCCATTTCATACATTTTCTTTTTAGGGAATCGGGGAGCAGGTATCGATATAAAATTGTTAAGACTCTGCTACTAACCCTGCCAGACACTGACTTCCAAAGATGTTACTGCCAGGCAAACTAAGACACTGTTCTGGGAGTCAGTTTCTCTCTTTAAGAGATGAAGGGTGTGGAAGAGACCAGTTCTAATTCTTACTGAATATAAGAAAGTCTGGGGAGCTTTTAGGAACTCAGATTCATGGGATGGAGCTGGAATCAGGCTCTTAACAAGCAACTATGACCTCCAGGGTACATAAGTTAATAAGTATTTCTGGACTCAGCTCTGATCCCTAGATACCTGGTCCGAGTCAAGGGACCAGCACGTGAAAATGGTCATCTTCTCCAGGCAGCAGCAGAAGCACAAAAGAATTACCTACGTTCTTAAGCACATTTGAAACCTCTACATAATCTTGTCTGTCAGCATCCTGTTGATGAAAGCAAACTTTACATTAATGACAGAGTGAGGAAGTGCTTAAGGAGGAATGAATATTATTAAAGCATAATACAAGCCTTCACAGGGTACCAAACTACACTATGTATGTATGTATGTATGGATGGATGGATGGATGGATGGATGGATATACAAGGGGGTACCAAAAAACCCCAATGCTCATTTGTTTTTTTAATGTGAGGGGGATAGTGCACTTAGAGTTCATTCTAGTAGATCAGATTGCTACTCAAGCTTTCTATTTAGAGCAGTGGTTCTCAGCCTTCCTCATGCTGCGACACTTTCATACAGTTCCTCATGTGCTGGTGACCCCCAACCATCAAATTATTTTCGTTGCTACTTCATAACTTAATTTTGCTACTGTTATGAATCAGGCAATTCCTATGAAAGGATCGTTCGACCCCCAAGGGGGTCGTCGTGACCCACAGGTTGAGAACTACTGATTGAGAGGTTCTGAAAAGATTGTGTTAACAGTGTGCCACAAAAAAAGACCTGATTTGTGGCCGATGGGGGACTGGTTTTGCCACCACGACAATGCCCCTGCTCATGCAGCCATCTCAGTGTGTCAGTTTTGGGCAAAAAAGTCCAGCCTGTCTTTTTTGCCCCACGTACCTTATTTCTTTTTGTTTCCATGAATGCAGAGGGACTTGAAAGGACAGCGATTTGATGACATAGAAGAGGTGAAGAAATAAACGAGGGAGGTGCTGTCAACTATCCAAATAGATGAGTTTGAAAAAAGTTTCTTAGAATGGAATCCCAGATTTGACAAATTAATTATTAAGTGTCATGGAGATTACTTTGAAGGAGATAAGTTTGTTTTGTAAAAAAATGTAAATACATAGCTTTGAAAAAAAATTCTTGTTTTTTGGGGGGAGTACCCCACGTGTGTGTGTGTGTGTGTGTGTGTGTGTGTGTGTGTGATCCCCTTGGAATACACATTCTCTGGCTCTAACGTGCTACCAGTTGCTGTTCACTGAGCTGTAACTCATGGTGACCCCCTGTGTGTGCTTCACGGGTTTTCAATGGTTGCTTTTTTTGGAAGTAAATTACCAGGCCTTTGTTCGGAAGCTCCCCTCTGGGTAGTCTTGAACCACTAAACTTTCATTAGGATTCCCGCATGTTAATTGTACCACCTCCTCCTCTTCTAAGTCCTCTAACATCCTCCAGCCTATTAGACTCCTTGAACATTTAAAAATGCTATACATTGCTAAAGCAAAATGGATATTGGGGCACGTGCTTGATCACCATTAAGAAAAACCCACTATTGATGACAAAGGCCAAGCAAACAAGGGTCTGGTGAGAGGATAAGAAGAAGGAGTTAACGTTAGATGAAGGCGCACTCTCTTCTAAGGAGTCTGGAGGTGCTTCCTCATTTTGTTCCTGACAAAATTTCTGTTAGCTGGGTGTTACTTTGCTTTTAATCCTCCTTTTTCCCCTTTTAGATGAGGAAAATGACACAGAAAGATGAATTCACTTGCTTAAGACCATGAGGCTCACACAGGGTCACGCTTCAGAATGTAACCCTAGTCTGACTCCAGGGCCTAGACCTCTTTCACGGCCCTGCTGCACTTGAACACGGTGGCCCAGACAAGCATGCATAATCTAGCTGCACAAGTCAGAATTCCAGGAGATTTTGAGCACTCCCTGAGGAATCTAGCACACTTCTACCCTCGGGCACCTGGGCCGCCTATTGCAAGCTTCACACATCTGGTAGCATTTATTCAACTTTATGCAATGGTCATTTACTACCTGAGTGCACCTGGACAAGTTATATCATCTTCTCTGCCTCAGTTTTCTCATCTGTAACATGGGTCTAACAGAACCTGCCTCTTTGGGTAACTATAAGGAGGATTAAATGAGTCAATATTTGTAATACTATGTACTGTGTGAATGGACAAAGTGAGAATTAGATAATTTCTGAAGACTGCCTGCAAAATTAACCAGAAATATCTCTAACAAAAAGTCCTGGCTTCTAGCACAAACCTGCCACTGTCCTGCCCGCTCTCCAGGGGGTGGTAAAGGACAGCAGAGGGCAGCTGCTGCTCTGGAGGATCAGTGACCCCCACAGCGTCCCTTCTCTCCAGAGGCCACTCTTGTTGCCTCTCTTTACTCTGGGCCACATTTGACTAACCAATTCCCATCCAGCCAGGTCAACTCATGACATTGTGTGTCAGAATAGAACTATGCTCCATGTGGGTTTTAAATGACTCGTTAGTTTTTATCCAAATAACCAGGCCTTTTCCCAAGATATCTACCTGTTGACTCAAACATCCATCCTCTGGTTAGCCATGAAGTGTGTGAACTAACTGTTTGCACAACTAAGGAGACAACCAGGTTTTGCTTGACCCGTTTTTCTTTGGCTACCTCCCTAGATTCAATTTTACCTATTTGGGGTCATTAATACTCTGGAAAGGGGCCCTGGTGGCATAATGGATTGTGCACCGGGCTCTTAACTGCAAGGTCAGCAGTTCAAAAGCACCATCTCCTCCATGGAATAAAAAGAGTCTTTTTACTCATCAAGAGATAGAGTCTCAGAAACCCACAGGGGCAGTTCTACCCTGCCCTATTGGATCACTGTGAGTTAGGAGAGATTCAATGGGGGTGAGTTTGGTTAGGTTTGGAGTGTTCTAGCATGAGCCCTGGTGATGTCATGGGTTACATACTGCCCAGATGGATGGGCACAAACTGTCTTTCAGACCTCTGGGAAATGCAGCACACTAATAAACAAATGTATTAAGAGTTTTGTCAATGACTCACGGGATCAGCTCATTTGACTCATTTTTAAAACCGGTCTATCAACTCTGTTTGTGCCTGGTTCCTAAAACAGAGAATGAATTACCCTGGCTCTTAGTGGAAGAGTCTGTCTTTTAAAGAGCAATGTGGACTCCCCAAATGTTGATTTCTTAAGGACCAGTGATGTGAGATTACCCTTCTCCCTCTACTTCCTGCCATCTGCATCTGAGCCCTTTCAGTTTCCACCTGCAGCATGGCTGTTTTGATGGTGCACGCGTACACACACACACACACACACACACACACACACACACAGAGCTATTTGTAAACTGCCCACCTCATCTACAGAGAAGGGAGTTATCAATTCAACCTTAATCTCACCTGGGAGCGAGAGGCCATTTAT
>NW_022103898.1:30672683-30674533 GCF_000313985.2 Echinops telfairi
GGGGAGAGTCACTTGCTCAGAGTCACCATGCCAATTAGAGCTGAGACTAGCCTGGTGCCTGTACCAGGCATCAAAACTGTGGCCACCAATGGATATGCATCTGCCACGGGGAGGTGGAGGACAGCAGGACAGTTTCCTTCTGAGCAGCCCCGGGAGGAACATCCTTCAAGAAAACATAGGCCAGCACGAGGACCAGGTGTAGAATTGAAAAAGGAGCCTGTCTGGGGAAGCACAGGGTAGCCCCGCGCCAAGGCAGTGTGGACTCTGTGATTCCTTCCTGCAAGTGTGTGGCATACTGTGCACTATCTCTGTCACTTTGAGCAGGTATTGGGCTTTGCCTTTCTAAGGGTCCATCCCCTGGGGGAGAGCTCCCACATTCCTGGTGTTTGGTACTGGAAAGAGGCCTCCCAGGCCTGGAGGCCATCGATGCCTCCCCATGTTCTCTCCGTCCTTCACCAGGCCAATAGATCTGCTAACAGTGAGTGGAAGAAAGGACCTGAAACCTGCCGCCTGCCTCCATTCGCACCTGCCTCAGGAAGCATCCCCATGTCATGCAGCCTGCACACGGCCCGCACCCCCTCTGTCTACACGTGTCCTCCTGAGTTGCCTCTTCGTGCGCTCGTCTCCAGGAACGGGCTCTGCAGTTTGCATTTGTGCTGTCCTCCATCGAAAGCATGACAGAAAAACACTCCGCCCAGTGGGATTTGCCCCAGGGGCGCGCGTGCCGATGCACACTGAAACACGGAAGTCACCTTGACATCTTGCCAAGTGTTACCCTCTGATGTCTCACACACCCCAAGGAGGACATTTTAATAAAGAAGCTTCTGGGGGAGGGGGAGGCTGGGAGGGCAGGATTGAAGGAGAAAAGTCTCAGGTTGGTCCACCAAATACACACTGATGCTTGTGCTGGAGTCCTAGGGAGGAATCAAAGGCTCTCAGAAGTGGGTGCACCTGCCACCCCCTCTCCTCCATGCCTTATTCAGAGAGTGAGAACTCTCTTTCTTATGAATTGTGCACTTTATCTCAATTAATTTTTCAGCTGCTCCACGAGGTAGAGACTGTTCTCATGTTAAGAATGCAGCTGTTGAACATCACAGAGGTTAAGTATCTCACCCAAGGAGAGGCGGTACACCCTGCAGCCAAGAATCAACATCCGTATGCTTTCCACTATACCTGCTGGCCCTCTGACTTTCTTACGGTGTGAAATTTAGGAAAATGTAGCAACTGTTGTCACTCAAAAGCCCATATTTTCTTCCAATTAAAATAATGTACCCAAAGACTGCTTCTCCATACCGGTTTGAGAGAACACGCCCTGTAGCACATGCCACTGTCAGCACCATTTCCCTCTCACACTGCACAGACTTAATAGAGGCATTCACCAGGGGAGAGACCCCTCCTACAGCAGCTTGACAAGAAGCCTGTATGGTCGGACTGAGCTGGAGGCAGCCATAGTAATGAGGCGAGCATGATCATTGCATGAATATTTGGAATGAAACATGGTGCTTGCCCCGGAGCTGTCTACGAAACCCAGGCAGTCTGTTGGCCTGGGAGTACCTTGGATTGTTTCATTTTGTCTTAAGAGAGGCAGCTTGTTCTTCCGGGTTCTCCAGTGCTAACAAAACAATCCTCCAGAATATAAAACAAATAACTTAGTTCCAGTGGGGTGGGGCTGGGAGTCCAGACTGGTTCAAATGATTAAATCCTTGACTGCTAAGTGAGAAGTTGGCAGTCCCCACCTACCCAGAGGCCCTGCTGAAGAAAGACTTGGCAATCTAATTCCCAAGAAGCAGCCATTCAAAACTCTCTGGAGCACAGTTCTACACTGATACACAGGGGTTGCCTGAGTCAGA
>NW_022103898.1:30676437-30677961 GCF_000313985.2 Echinops telfairi
TGTGATAAGAATTGTACGAGCCCCCAATAAAATAATTAAAAAAAAATAACATAAAAAAAATAGATAAAACCGGGCTCTCTCCTACTCAGGAACATTCCAGCACCAAAAGTGCTTTGTTCTCCTCCATCCCTTTCATGAAGCACATTGGTATTTGCACTTAGGAATGGTGACTCAGGGAGTTGTGGCTCTGTACTTCCAGCTGTTAAAAACAAAGAAACAATTAACAGCCAAGATCTAGTACTGCCATTGGGATCTCCCCCTACCCTGCTCTTCAAGGTCTGTGGGAGATGGTGGCAGGTCCTAAGCTAATCATCTCACTAATTTCTTGATTTTTTGATCCTGTGGAGTCAGATCCTGGGAGCCTAAGCCAATGTTAAGCTTTGATGCAAAATATTTTCTTTTTGAGCTAATTAATGTGGGAGGTGAAGTAGGCCTCCCACTGCTAGACTCTGTTGCAGGGATGAGCCTCCTTTTGCAGGGAATGCTACTGGGGAGAGTGTCCTCATGTAGATGGCCTCCCAGGCCTGGAAGTGAAGCACATTTTGTCCTAAAATTCTAGAATCTTTCATGGAAAAAATAGAGCCAAGAAAACCAATGTATCAAACCTCTCTTTTCTTGAAAGAGGTAGAGGCTAGTTGTAAGGCATTTAAATGAAAATGTGGGCATGTGCTAAATTGCTTTAAAGTGCTAGTGTCAATAGGTCCACAGGATTGGGAAGAGACCATTCTCCCCATTTACCTGGTTTGATACCCCAAGAGGAGCCTTTTGGCGCATAGGTGGAGATGAAGTCACCCAATAGTCCCATGGAAGAAAGGCCCGGTGATCAGCTTCTGTAAAGACTATAACCCAGAAAGCCATAGAGAGCTCTGCATAGCACATGGTGTTGGCCAAGGGTCGGAATTGGCTCGACAGCTAATTTTTGTGGTTGTTGTTCACTTGTCTTTGCTTTTTGTTACTGTTGTTTTTGTGGAGACATGGAGTTTCATGAATTGTGAGGATCCCCAGGCTCATAGGAACTATTCAACTACTGTGCATTGTGACAATGAATAAGTGGCATTCTCAGCCATGACAGCTGGACTGATTTGTCCCAGAAATAAGTTGGCCAGGGAAGAGAAGAAAGGGGACAAAGTGAGGTAAGTGCAGCTAACAGATGGAGGAGTGGGCCTAGGTGATACATTCTTTTAGGGGTTCCAGAAATGAGAGCACATTTCTCAAGCACAATCTGTTTGGTTAAGGTGATTTGGTAGCACAGTGGGTTAAGAATGGGGCTACTAATCTCAAGGTTAGATGTTCAAATGCACCAGGATTTGAAGGATGAGGCTGTCTGTTCCCGAACAATTTACAGCTTTGGATTAGGTCTACTCCATAGGGTTGCTATGAGTTGAAATCAACTCAACAGCAGTGAGTTTGAAGTATCTGTTTGCTTGAACCAAAGTAGCTCAAATGATTAGAGACTGATCAAGTGAAATCTGTATATAAGCAAAGGTTTCCTCCCCGCTCCCACTACCATGACTCGAATTCTAT
>NW_022103898.1:30679412-30685889 GCF_000313985.2 Echinops telfairi
TCCACAGGAGCAGTTCTACCCTGTCCTATAAGGTTGCTGTGAGTCAGAATTGACTCGTGGCAATGACGTTTGTTTCTATTTTTTTTTATTGTAAACAAAGGGGCCCTCGTGGCACTGTGGTGAAGTACTCACCAACTGAACAAAAATGTCCTCACCCGGTGGCTCGAACTTACCAGCCATTTTCTAGACACCCTTGGACATATTTACAGCCTTGGAAACTCTGCATGCGCTGGAGCTGCGCTCCACAGCAGCAGGCTTGCTTTTTGGTTTATTGAAAAGAAGCTGCAGGAGTTCTCAAATGAGCCTCAAGGACATCCATCCGCCTTGAGTATACTGCAAATATAGTCGACCGAGGGGAAATCTAACGAGCCAAGATGGTAGTGGAGCTTGTATATTACAATTACAAAGAGATGACAATACAAACTCTTTCCGAAGAAACGCGATTAGGATGTCAGCCAGCATGAAGTCACTGGGATATTGGAACTGAGACACTAACCACCAACTGTCCATTTGTTGTGCTGGGTTGACGCGAGTGTTGTTGTGATGCTGAACACTACATTTCAAACTATATTTCACTTATATTCCTGGGTCATCCGTGGTGGAAAGTTTTTGGTGGGTCATCTAGACCTACTACAGACTAGGAAGAAAGCCCTGGAAACCTGGTAGATCACAGAATATTGATCTGAGAATATTCAGCTCACTTACTTTGAGCAGGTCATCAGAACGAATGACTCATCCGTGGAGAAGAACATCATGTTTGGTACAGTGGAGAACTGATAAAGGTGAAAACCTTCCAGAAGATGAACTGACACAAGGGACAAGCCAATCAAACACCCCAACCATCACAAGATTATCTCAGGACCTGGCACCATCCGTTCTGTTCTATGTGGGGTTTCCATGAATAGGTGCTGATTTGATGGCAACCAACAAGCATAGATAACGTATGTTTATAATGCATTTCTTACCAAATAATCCAAGGGATTTTGTATAGTTTTCCCACTTACATTACCCCCAACTGCCAGAAGAGCCAACACATTTGTCTTGGTAGAAGAGAAGATGCCAATACAATTGATGTATGGATTATTATAAGAGCTGTAAAAAAAACCCAATTAAATGATTTATTTATTTAAAAAAAAGAAGAGAGGATGCAGACACTTTGTTTCGTATACATTGGGCATGTTATCAGGAAAGCCTAGTCCTTGGAAAAGGCCAGCATGTGTGGTGGACGGTCAGTGAGAGGAGAAAGAGCCCTGATGAGATGGATTGGCACAGGGGCTGCAGCCATCAGCTCAAACAACCACAATCAAGAACATGACACAGATCTGGGTCTTGCTTCCTTCCGTGGTGCATAGGATCACTGAGTCTGAATGGACTCAACCTCACATAATTCAGCACTATTTTCACGATGCCTGCCTGACACATACAGATGAGAAACTCCTGTTGTCTCTGAGCACTTGCACATGACTGGAGAACCCATACAATTCAGAGAGGGCGGTTTGCTTACATTGCCTTCAATTTTTTGTTCTGGAGTTGGTCATGATTTCCATAGCTACTGTCATTCCATTTTTTCATACAAGTCACTCTCACTTTATTTTTCTCTTTATCCATTGAGTTTGCCATGGTTTGACCCAATAGCATAATTTCTACACACTGACACCTTGTTATCACAAGGTTATTTTCATTTCCAGGTAACAATGGGGTGAGTCAAGGAACTCTAGGCTCTTTCACGCCATCTCTGTGGTCCAGTCAAAACACTGAACGGTAGATGGTTTGAGCACTTTACAAGAACAGTCTGTCAATGTACTTCCAAAGAAATTGACCTTGGGAGACCCTATGTGGTATGATTTTACTGTGACATGCATAGAGTTGTCATGAATCAGAATAGACTCAATAGCAACTACTTTAAATTGTCTGTAAGTCATTAGTCTAAGTGAGAAAAAATGACAAATTTTAGATTTTTACATAATATTTATTGAAATTAGTGCATGAATAAATTGGTAAGAAACCAATGTTTTTACATAGTGCCTGAAATTAGCCCTTTTGAATAAATAAAACTAAAGGAATAAATAAATGCTTATTAAATATTTACTATGAGGTGTATACTGTGCTGTGGATTTCCTAAACCGATATTATTTGTTAATTCCTCCAAACTAGTGTTACCAAATTAGCATATTTTCATATACAGGACACTCGCTCACATTTTAATTCTACACAGACAATATATGTTTTTTTAATGCATGTCTCAAATATGACATGGGACATACTTGTAGCAAAAATACTCATTTGTTATTTATCTAGGATTAAATTAATTGGGTATCCTAACTTTTACCTGGCAACCCTATCCTGAACACTCTTGCATTATATTAAAGAAAACAAGAGGATCTAGAAAACAAGTTTGCCTTTCATGCCAGATTGATTGATATTAGCTGCCTGGGTGCAGCCAAAGAAAATTTCATTTACTAGGATCAATTAGTGATGTCTGCCAATGATAAGGACAGCAAGTTTCTGATATGGATACTAAATATTTGTTGCTTTTGTTTTAGTAGCAGAAGCAGAATTTCCATATTATAAACATATACCAAAAGTTAGCTGAAGCAGAATTTTCATATTATAAACATATACCAAGAGTTATCTGTTGATTGTCACTCCCTTGCTTAAAAGTCCTTAATAGCTTCCATTTCTCAGAGTGTTAGCAACTTTGTACTGAATGCGTTTTCAAGGGGCCAACTCGATGGGATTCTTTGCTGCTGCAGTTAAGTATACTGCTATAAACTGAAAGGTTAACTGTTCAAATCCACCCCAGGGTGCCTAGGAGGAAAATCTAGATTACATGCTTCTGAAAGGTCACCTCCATCAAATCTCTAAGGTGCAGTACTACTCTGCATATATGGATCACCACGATTGATTTGATGGCAACTGAATTTTGTTGTTTCTCTTGATCTATTGCCATCATCTATCACATCAACTTTGCCATGTCCCCTCTCCCGTTTTGTGTGCCTTAGATTCCTGAGCCTTGGTCAGGGCCTTCACACAGGTTTCAGCTCTGCCTGGAAATATCTTCCCACTCTCTGTACTCAAGTAAATTTGACTCACTCTTCTCATCCCAGCTCAAACATCCCTCTTTACGCAAAACACCTCACTGCTCAGAAAAGGCCCGGAGCCATTTAATGTAGATGCACTGCAGTTATCACAGTTTATGAGAATGATTGTGTCAATATTGGGTCAACATTATTTTTCTTCTGTGATGAAACTATAAAGTCCTTGAAGGCAGGGTCTGTTTTTGCTTTAACATTGTTTTAGACTGAGAGCCTAGTCCATTATTATTACCTTCTCATTAGGTTTATTGTCTTGAGTTCAATATTATTGGGGGGGGGAGACACATATTGACATTTAAAATTTTAACTTCAACCTCATTTTTTTCTTTCTTGAGATATAATTGCACACTTTTAACTAGGCAAATGTAATGAATAAAATGAGCAGTATTTCACTTACAAATCTGAATAACCCTTACCATCAGTACCTTTAAATGCTTCCTTGGAAAAAATATCTTGCTGGAGAGTTTAATACAGTAGAAATTAAGTTCTTAATTATATATGACGGTGCTTCCAAAAGTTTGTAGAAAGATGGATTTTTTTCCACCAAATTTTTGAAGCCTCACTCATACAAGATGTCCACTTTCATTATTACTTAAATAGTAGGCTTTTGTTCAGATGCATTCTGTACATCAAACTTAGGTAGATATCTTATTCAATTTACCCATATGCAACGCATTTTTTTCCTCTGTACACTTACTTAGTTACTCAAGAGCCCCAGCTTGTCAGTCAGACACTACTGCAGGTGCTGCCATCAAGGTGTTTGGCAGATGTAGTAAAGTTCCTTCTTAACAGTTGAGTTTAAGTGAAGGGTTTGATTCTGCATAATCTAGATGGGGCAGATTCAATCGGGAAGTTCTTAAAATCAGGGTTAAGGCATCCTCTCAAAAGAGAAGGCATTCTTCCCGTGGACAGTACCTTCAACCATTCTATGGAAAGTTCCCTCTTCCTTCAGATTTTGAACTTGCTTGCAGCTTCTACAATCATGGAGACAAATTCTTTGTACATATGTGATCGCCCTTGGTTTTACTTCCTAGAACTAAGGGCTGTCCTTCAGTACTTACAAATTATGGAGAAAAAAATATGAAAAATAAATGGATATGACAGTGGATGGGAGAAGGGATCACATCAATTCTGATTGCAGAATTTTTGTATTTCTAGACCCTTTTTATCTGGTTTTATATCTCTACACCCCCCCAAAATAGTCACAAGTATAACAAATATAAGGAAAGATTTAATCAAACGTTTAAAGTCAACTAATGCTTATTTCAAAAATGCTTTAGGAAGGTACTGGTTTAAGAAAAGCTTTATCTTAATTGGGAAGAGGCTTTGATGAGCCATCTGTGAATAGGAGTCAAACTCTGGGGCTTGTGTAGAAAGAAGCTTTCTTTATGAGATAGGGGTCTTAAAAAATAATGATATTGGAGGCAGGGGGTATTCTAGAGAGAATGTGTGGCAGGGTACAGGTAACACGAAAGCAGAAATTCACATCTCGTATGACTGCTCTGTATTCATCCTCTACTCCACTCATAGACTCTTTAATAAAATTACTAAACTCTGGGGCAATACGCAAGCCTCTTACACAAGTGGTAGCTGTTCATTGCTTGCATTAACTGGCAATGCAATCCAGTTCTTATCTATGGAAGGTGAGCATTCTACCACTGAACAACTAATGTGTGTTGCAATGATGCTAAGCATGCCTCAGCAGAGCTTCAGACTTAGATGGGTTAGGAATAAAGGTTTGGTCATCTTCTTCTGAATGAGTCAATGAAAACACTATGGATGGCAATGGTCTATCCACAGGAGGCATGGTGATAGAACAGGGGTCTTTAACAGCATGGGGTTGCCATCAGACAGGAGTGACTCATTGGCAGCTAATAACAACATCCTCAGATCCAAGTGGACGATTTGAGAAACTCAGGGCAGAGTTGGGCTTGATGTCATCTCACATGGCAGCTTGGTGGCTAAGTTGGCTTAGCCAACGTCCAAGGAGAGGTAGAGAGGGAGGGATGCACAAAGAAGAAATCCTTCTCCCAGCAACATGAAGAGAGCTAAGAAAGCCACAAAGTCACGCCATGGATTTGTGGTCTTGAGAAGTTAATCCAGATCTCCGTGGTGGGAGTGAGGTAAGAGATTGGTTAGTAGAGTGTTACAGAAATGCAATGTCATTGTTTCCTTTGCCACAAGCTTGGGTGTTTCTAAGAAACTAAAGGTTTTACCTAATGGACCTAGTGTTAAATTGCTAATAGGTCATTATAAATTCCCTACACAGCAGAAAATATCAACCTGGCTCATTAACAATAGAAGATTTCAAATAGTGTTCAAATTCATAGCAGGTTGTCAGAAGGGCAAATTCTGCATTTCCTCGGCAGATGCCTTTAAATTCAGCAACTTGTGTCATCATATGCTTAAAATAATAAATATTTGTAAGCTACTTAATATATTGAAAAATTACAACTATTGTGTAAATCCTTGGAAACTATAGCCTGCTAAAGTTTTCTGTAAAATACTTACCAAAAGCAGCAATGGAAAGATACCCACTCTTCTAATAGCTTTGATGATGAGCAGGAGCATTTCCTGAGTGAGTTTTCACTCAACTGCTTCCCTCCCCAGTTTTGTATTTGGTGACTGGAAAACATGGTAAAGATTGACCAAAAATATGCTCCTGTTTGCTATTCTCAACACTATTATTTTTTGTGCCTGTTCAGTTCAATTCAATTAATATTTATGATCCAGCCTTTGAGTTATGCAATAGTCACACAGAGATGATTACTATTGTCTGCTGTGCTCTGTGAGTTCAGTGTTGAAATAATGAAATGCCATGTACGTGACAGGAGCATCACGGAATCATACAGCAGCAAGGAGAGTGGTCAGCTCCCTCCTGGAAGGTGAGAGGTCTAGGAAGCATCACTGAGGTAATGATATAATGATGGCAGCATTTGAATAGACAAAATCACAAGATGCAAGAGTTAGGGTGCAGTTGAACTACAACTAATAGGATCAGTAGTTCTCAACCTTCCTAATGCCGGGCACTCTAATACAGTTCCTCATGTTGCGGTGACCCCCAACATACAATTATTTTCGTTGTTACTTCATCACTGTCATTTTGCTACTGCTATGAATCGGCAACCCCCATGAAAGGGTCTTTCGACCCCCAAAGGGGCCGCGACCCACAGGTTGAGAACCGCTGTTATAGATGGAGGGCACAAGGAAACCTTAAACTAGAGATCACTAATGGGCAGCTAACTTTGTGAAAGAGCTTGATACCAATCAGAAGGAGTTGAGAGGGAAAGCAGTAGGTAAATAAAAAAGAAATGGATAATGGATTCTAGTCCTTTCAGTGGTTTATACTTAAAGAACTTCAACTAGAACTAGACCCAACTCT
>NW_022103898.1:30687200-30688248 GCF_000313985.2 Echinops telfairi
TTGTATGAGCCCCCAATAAAATGATTTAAAAAGGAGAAAAATTCTATGGGCAAAGTACTGAATGATGCAGGAATCATCCAAAGAAGCTGAAAAGGATATAAAGAGTCGCTGCACCCTTAAAAACAACAAACCAGAATATTCAACCATTTCAGGAGGTAGCATATGAGCAGGAACAAATAGTGTTGAAAGAAATCAAGTTGCACTGAAAGTAGTAGCCAAAAGCAAAGCTCCAAGAATTGATGGAATACCCACTGACATGTTTCAGAAAGTTAAAGAAACACTGGAAGCACTCACGCATCTGTGCCAGGAAATCTGGAAGACAGCTCCTTGGCACACTGACTGGAAGAGATCCATATTAGTGCCCTTTCCAAAGAAAGGTGACCCAACAGCTTGCTCCAATTACAGAACAATATCATGCCTATCACATGCAAGTACAACTCTGCTGAAGATCACCCAACAATGGTTGCAGCAGTTCATTGACAGGGAGCTGCCAGAGGTTTGAGCCAGATTCAGAGAGGATGTGGACCAAGAGGTATCGTTGTTGGCATCAGATGGATCTATACATGTATTCCAGATGGAATCCCCCAAAATCAAATTGAGTAACTCCATAAGAACAAATTGAGTACACCTTTGAGAAGAAATAATGTCTTTGTTGTTGTTATTGTTGGGTGCCATTGAGTCAGTTATGACCCACAGCACCCTACACACAACAGAATGAAACTCTGCACGGTCCTGTGCCATCCTTACAATTGTTTCTATGCCTGAGCCCATTGTTGCAGCCGTGGTACCTTTACAAGAGTAGAATGCCCACCTTTCTCCCTTAGACTAGCTGGTTGTTTCCAACTGCTGGCCCAATGCGTAACCACTACACCACCAAAGTTCCTACAAAACAAATTCATGCAAGCCTGAATACAGCCTTGAGTTTATCCCATCTGAATTTCATGAACATCTCAAGAAGAGATTTGAAGGATTAAACAAAAATGACAAATCTGATGAGGTGTGGGATGACATCAGCAAGATCATACATGAGAAAAGCAAAAGGTTATTA
>NW_022103898.1:30689621-30691435 GCF_000313985.2 Echinops telfairi
CCATATGTCCAATACCAGTCTGTAAATTCCTCTTCGGATCCTCACAACACATGCAATGACGCTGAGTGCAGGAAGATCACAAGCCAGTGGGTGGAAACCCTTATGGATCCAGTGGTGGTACAAGCATATCAGTGCTGGTCTCCACGTGGCTCCTCCAGCTCCTAGGGTCTGGCTGCCATCAGCATCTCCATGAGGCTTGTCAACAGGAATGTCTTGCAGGGAGAGTGTGTGTGAGCTATTTATCTCTGCCCATGCATCCAAGGGAGGTGATCAAGCTGGGACCTGATTTACAAGCTAACCTCCACCCCTTCACTCTTAATAGTATCAAGTTGACACCAGATTATGTAACTACCACAATTTCCTTTCTCAATTATACCCTAAACTCACTCATCTTTGTAGTTCCCCTTCCCTCAAGTAGACCTTGAGTCACTGTGCCCAGTTTTAAGCTCTGTTTTCCCTGTGCCATAGCGTTGATGGTGTTATTAAATCAAGTGCATTTAGCACTTGATTATACACAACTGTTTTGTTCTCCATTGTAATTGTATATGGCATGTTTCCCTTTCATAATCCTTTGATTCTAATTATGTCTCTTTAAAACAAACAACAACAAAACCTTCTGTAATAACCTTAATTTGTATTCCCAATCACATGTATCAAGTGCTGAAAACACATGAAATTCTCCCAAATTATTGACTAGAATGACAATAAAATCATAATTATAAATGGATATCATGTAATTATTAAGGAAATCCAGAGGCGCTTTCCTTGACATTTCATTTGCACTTATTTTAAGAAATTCTCTACTAAATATAGTAAATTCCATGTGTTTACATTATCCTATAATTCAAACCGTTTATCACTTCAGACTAATTTTCCTTCAGACAGGCTTTACTGAATACTCATATAAACGCCAAGAAATTATTACAGGAAAAAAGGTTTGGAAACAAAGGAAAAACACGAGGGAGTTGTAGCAAACAAGTTCTACAATGGCCACTGGTATTCCTTCCTCCTGGTATTTACACTCTTGTGTACTCCCTTTCCCTTGAGTGTAACCAGGCCCTGTGACTTCTTTTTTAACTGATAAAATATAGCACAAGGGATGGGCTATCATTTCATGATGACATCACAAAGATTGTAATTTCTGCCATTCTATTAGATTCTTAATGTTGTCTTCTTGGCTTACATATTTTGATAAATCAGCAGTTGGTCATCTTGGAGAGGATCACATGACAAGGAACTTACGGTGGCCTTGAATTAGCAGTGAGCTGAGAAATAAGGCACTCAGTCCCATAGCCTTCCAGAAATGGAATTCTGCCCAATAAAATTACATGAGCTGAGCCATAGCATGGAGCTAAATCAGTCAGACTTCTAATCCACAGAAATTGAGCTGTTGTATGTTTCTAAATCATGGGTCATTTTAAAAAATGCAGCTATAGATAACTGCATGAGATATTAAAGGAGTATCATTCAGTGGTTAGTATTAGGACGCACCCTCTAAAAGAACTAACCGCGGGACCTCAGTCTGCAATGGGTGCTCTGGCATGTTGTGGATGCAAGCATGGGCACACTAGAGAGACTGAATATGTTATACAACACTTAGTAAAAGCTTGAAAGTAAAAATAATCATCATGATGATATGACAATAGACCTTCATTTGAAACATTAGCTCCAGTGTTCAAAAAGTAAAATTTAGAATAGAATGCAAATTGGGTCACTTTAAAAATAAAGAGCTATTAAAAGCCACACTTTTTAAATGTCTGAATATTGCTTTAGTGTCTATATTGTTGACATTGAGAATCAAAACAAAACCTCTC
>NW_022103898.1:30692022-30701350 GCF_000313985.2 Echinops telfairi
TTTCACCGGGGTTTTCTTATAGAACACTTGAATTGTTTTGTAATGGTCGTTAGGCATGATCCAATTTTCCTGATCTCCTGACAAAGGAGACAGTTGTTATGGAAGCAATTAGCAATAGATTCTGTATCCTGCTCCTTTTTCTGACTTTTCTTCTTCCTCTGTTGCTTCAGGCAAATAGAGACCGATTGTCATGCCTTGGACGGCTTCTTACAAGTTTTTAAGACCCCATCACCCACAAACGGAGCAACAAGGTAGCATTAAACATGTCACCAATTAACTGAGATGTCTCAGGAACTAAGCCTCCACGTCGGCAAATCAAATCCTATCAAGCTTTCAGCTGTACATAATTAGCTTCAGCAGCTACATTTGTTGTCGTTGTTATCATTGCTGTAAATATATCAATCTCACAACGTTTGCCAGTTCAACTTTTTATGGGTGCACAACTTAGTGACAGTAATTACATTGACTGGCTGTGCATCCTTGCTCTTAATGTGATTTGCCATCACTGCTAATCTACCCCTTCCACCCCACTCCTACCACTGATATCATTAATAAATCTTGTTCTCTATACATTTGCCTTCCTAGATAAGTGAAATATATGAAATTTGTTCTGTGATTGATTTGTTTCATTCAACATAATGCTTTCAGGTCAATTGACTTGGTAGCCTGTATCAAAACTTCATTTCTTTAAAAGTTGCTAAAGCTGAATATAATACCAAAATGAGCACCCCATGACTCCTAAATAAATATAAGAAATAAACATAAGAATTGTATTTGGTGTACATTCACCTGTTAACTTGATGCACGAAACAAGTGAGGGGATTGAGAAGCTAGTGAGGAGAAATTGCTAATTAGGAAAAAAGTATGTGTCTGTGATACAAGTTTATACCTCACACAACCACATAACTAGTTCTTTGTTTGTGTGTTCCATTTGGCTGTTCAGAGAGTCCACAGACAGTTTGACTCTTTGCCTAAGAATTTGGGGCTCATATCCCAAATCATCAGTCCTGGACTTCTGGACTTCGGACCTCTGACAAAATTAGAATAGATACTAAGTTAGATGAACTTTGCCTTGTGAGATTGCGACAATAGAAATAAAATCAGCCTATACCCTCATGTTCATCACAGAAAAGCTCGTTGAACCTCAAGTGGCAAAACAGTCACAGACTCAAAACAAATTAGACAACTTTAATTTGAATACATTTCTCTTTAAGAAAAAATCATCAGATTGTCAATATTTCTTCTCCTTTTCCTTTTAGTCCAAAAAACATCCCAGAATTTGGGAATCCCTGGGATAACGATATATTCTAGTAGAGAAAAAGCTGAAAGATTTGCTATAAGACCACTCAGAACACCCTAGAAGGGCTAATTGAAAGTGAATTTATTTGAAAAGTGTCAGATGCATAAGTAACATAGCTGAGGAATAGTGAGAAGTTTGCCAAAGTATATGAGTTTCTTTTAGTCTTGTTTTGAAATACATATCTGGATTCAGCAGATCCAAACATAGGCTGGGCAATGAACGTGTCAGTCTGTTATGTATAAGGTCACTAACAGTGGGAGGTGCCTTAATGGCAATGGCGACAACAAAGTAGTGAATATCAGGCTCTGACAGACACAGTTCGGGGGAAAAAAGTTACTATGATCGCTGACTCAGTTGTCTCTTCTTCTCAGAAGACAAGTCACAGAGACCCAGAGGCTGAATTCCAGCTCTCGAATCTTCAAGTGGCAGCCAACTGGGGTCAGAGGAAATAATCAACGACAAGGTGATTTATCCCCAAGCCCAAACCTATGGCGTGTGCATGCATCACAGCCCCCTTTTATTTCACCCCCTAATGAACAAAAGTAAGTTCTCATAGGACCCACCAGATCCAGGTCAGCAGAATGTCTGGTGAAACTTGACAAAAGACTGATCTGAACTTGGCGATCCTTATTTGGAGACAAAATCTTAGCATTTGATCACAAAATAAATCGGTAAACATGTTAATTGCTCAGCCATTGACATTTTATAAGACTTTGACATACATCTTGGAACTTTAGGGGGCAAAGCTCGACTATGGACAGATGTAGCGCTTTTCCTCCTGCTTTGGAGGCAGATTAGCGCTTTCAAAATGCTGCAGGGACCCGAAACGGAAGGAAACACACCGTCACGCGTCGTGAAAGAAAGGAGACCTCAGACGAATGCCAGGGTTGGAACGAAGCTGATGGGCACACGTTGCAAGGCAACACAATAGTGTATTGGGGGGGTGGCCCTCTCCTGCCGTTGGCTCATGAGGAATAATGATGGCTTACTGATGAGAAGCAGGGGCTCAGCCGCTTGATGACATTGTCCCGCTGGTGGCTGAAGGTGGCTTCACAGTCACCTGCCTTTGGCTGGAAACAACAGCCATTCACTCATTCAGGTGGGGTGCTGCAAAGAGACCCCAGAGTCAGGCACGGTGCCGTCCGTTCAGAAAGGCTTAAGTAAAGTGCTTTCTACCATCATGCCCATTGTCATTCTTCTCCCACTGTTCATACTCTGGGGCCAGGAGTGGAATAGCACATTCAAGAGCCTCTGACAACCAACACCAGGGCTGAGTTTTCCGGAGAGAGAATTCTCAGCTTCCTACCGAGGCAGTGCACCTCGGCACGTGCGGCCACCTGCCTGATGAAAGCTGCCTTTTCTTGGGCAAGGAAGATTCCCACGGAAATAATGAATTAATTTGGCATTTCCTTCCGTCACACTCAGCACGCAGTGTGCTGCCCTAAGCATGAAAACAGCACATCTTCACAGAAACATTTCGAAAATGATGTGCCTACTCATAGGAAAGATCAATTTGAATAGATTCAAGCCCTGAGAGGGCAATTCAATACAAAAAGTTTTCAACCAAAGTCAAGATAGATTGTCCAACTAGTTTTTAAGCACAGCACCGAACACTATCTCTGTCCACATTCCAGATTATGAACCCTCATCTCTCTCTCTCACTAGGCATATGCATAAAAGGACACACACATTTATTTGTGGTTCTTTGTATACGGAGAACAAAGCTCTTGCTATGTCAGCATAGTCTATGGCTGTGGAGGTGAGAGAGAGAAAGAGTGTACTGTAATATAAGGAATCAAAACATAAACTTATTGAATACGACTTTTCCTTGAGAGGTTGTATTTGGGCTGCCAAAAACTGAGAACAAATTAGATAAATTTGGAGCATCATAAAAGTAAGAGGTAAAAAGAAAAATGCAGAAAGAGAAAGAGAGAGAGACGGAAAGAATGAGTGATTCAAATGGTAGCTTGTGGATGGGGAGTGTGTTGCAAACACTGAAAGGAAAGGTAAAAAGGCAAAATCAGTGCAGAACAGCCAAAACGGAATTAGATCTTAAAAGTACAATTAGCAGATTGAAGGTCAAAAGCAACCCATTGCTACCAAGAAGTGATAATTATAACCAGCCAGGTGCAACTCTAAAGGTGACAATGTGCAGCCAAGGAGAAACGCTAGAACTCCCTGAGCCAAGTACCAAACCAAACAGCCCATGGGCTGTCAAGTCAATTCCAACTCACAATGACATTTTGGACACAGTAGAACTGGCCCCATAGGGTTTCCGAGTCGTTAAATATTTACAGATTCAAACTGGCGCATCTTCCTCCCTGGCACATTGGAACCACTGACCAAAAGGCTTGGTGGTTGGAACATCTGACCTTTCAGTAAGCAGCTGAATAGTAACCACTGCACCACCAGGGTGTCAAGTATCAAAGGACACAAACTACTTTCCAACAGTTCTTTGAGTGAAAAAAAAAGTCAGACACATGAGTGCTTGGTGTTCTTATCATTTTTTTGCCATTCTTACACCAAATCTGAATTTCCCAGATGGATGGATTGATGGATCAGTGGTTGTTGCTCTTTTTCCAGCATCCATTACCAAGACTCACCTGTGAGGGAAGTAGAAAGCTAAAGATTTATCTAAGACAGGACTCTCCTTTGTTGCCATCAGAACAGAGCTGGTTACGGCTCTCCTCCATTTGTTGATCGTGCCCTAGAGCAGCTTCTTCCAAAACACTTTTAGGACTGACCAAATCAGGGACCATGCTGCTTCATGCAATTGGTAAGCGCTTAATAACCAAGCAAAGAGTATAGTTATGGTTCCCAAACATGGCTCTCCATTAAAATCATCTAGACAATTGTTACAACCCCTTATGCCAAGGCTGCATTCCAACTCTGAGAATTACAGGGGTGACAAGATATTCCTTGTTGTCTTCTTCTTCTATTTCTCTAAGTTTGAAAAGCGTATCTTAGGACACACTGACTTTTCTTAGTGACACTCCAACAATGTCCTGTCCAGCCACCAAATATCGCCTGCTGAAGCTCCACTGTGAAACAATCAAATAGTTGATGACAAAAATGGTTACACTCATGTTTCAGAAAGCAAGAAGCAGATTCAAATTTACAACAGAAATTCTAGTCGTGAAAATAAGCGTGAGCCTTTATGTTCTTCCTCATTTATGTCTTAGAACTACTATTGTCAGGGAGGCTGTCTTGCTTGGACTCACCGTCAACGCTCATGGAAGCACAAGTCAAGAGATCAAAAGACAACTTGCATTAGGTAACATCTTACAATACCTCTTTAGAGTCTTGAAAAGCAAGAATGTTACTTTAAAGACTAAGGTATTTAGCATCCATGCTATTTCCAATTGCCTCATATGCAGGTGAACATTGGACATTGGATAAGGGAGACCAAAGAAGAATGGGTGCATGTGAACGGTGGTGCTGGTGAAGAATCTTGAAAGTACCATAGACTGCCAAAAGGACAAACTGGTCTGTGTTGGAAGAAGTATGTCCAGAGTGCTCCTGAGAGGCTAGGATGGTGAAACTTCATTCTACACACTTTGGACATGTCAGAAGAGACGAGTCCCCGAAGAAGGATATCATGCTTAGTAAAGTGGAAGGGCACAAGGAAGAGGAAGGCCTGTCGCAAGATGGATTGACACAGTGTCTGCAGTAAAGGTCTCAGGGATGGGAACAGCTGTGAAGATGGCACAGACGCTGGCAGTATTTTGTTCTATTGTGGATGGAGTTCCCGTGGGTCAGGACTGACTAGATGGCACCTACCATCACAGCAAACCCTACTGACACCACCTGCAGCTTTGCACTGTGGTGACTTGCATGTTCACGATGCAGCAAGCTGCGTCACTAGCTTTCCGAGGAAAACAGACTAGTCATCTACTTTCGAGCATTAACCGGTGAAAACCCTATGGCTCACAAACGAATCTAGAGCAGGAAGATGAACTCCCAAGGTTGACAGGTACCAAAAGACTCAGGTATACCTTTGATCATGGTGACGGGGCAAGACCAGGCAGCATTCCTGCTGGAGAAGGGGTTGCAGTGAGCCAGAGCCAAATCAGGAATGAAAAAAACTATCACATTTTATCAATAAGGGGAGAAATTCTCTTCTCGATTTTATTGGCTGACAAGCAGAAACAGGGCCCTGTGGCCACTTTATCGTAAGTTCTAATATTATACTGCCTGTGTGAGAAGTAACCTGCTAACATTCAGGGGTTACTGTGATACTAAGGCTTCTTGTTATTCTCAGGGAACCCAATCAGAATGTCTTATTGCCCGAACTCATTATCCTTTATCAGTCACATTCAAGAAATCGATTAAGTCTGGGCAGAAAGCAATCCCCCAAATTCCCTGCTTGTTTTTTTTGTTTTTTTTTTAGTATCACCTGAAATGATAAGGGCTGAGTGAGGCTGTTTATTAATCAAATCATATGACCAATACTAGAGATGTAATGTTTTCTATATTGTGACACCTTTGTTACATGACACATATAACACCCTTTTTTTACAGTAAAATTTTGCCTCTATTCTTTATTGGGACAGTTTTGTTAGTACTGACTTTAAAGTTGACATCTAAGACTTAACTTCCTAGCTTCCGAATGCCCCTTAACATAATTCCTTCTATAGCAGTCTCCTTACTTCTTAATTCTTTTAGCCTTTGTGCCTAGTCCCCCTTGTTAAAAAAGAAAAACACGTCAATGATTCCCTCATGTCTACTGAATGAAGTTCAAGCTCCACAGGCTTCCATTCAAAATATTCCATAATCTGATTACAATCTTTATTTACTAGACTTTTAGATAGTTGGATGATGACTCCCCCAGGAACTTGCAATATGTGGTCCCATCAATGCATTGGTGTGTTTCAGTTTACTTTACAGTGAGCATTGTCTTCACTACTTTGGTTGTGTTCCCTTGGGTTGAATCTAGATGAAATATTAAAACAGGCTCATGTACTTCTTGCCATTCTTAGATTAAGTTGTGGGATATACCCTTACTTTTAAGAATTAATCCTATGTAACATGTGTGAATAATAAGCAAGACCTTCAGTAAGCCATGCCTCCCATAGCATTCCTGGTGTGGGCTTTTCCCCATCAATCTAAGCCTGCTTTAATCAACTGAATTCAGAAGTGACTGTGCTAGTCTGGACTCTCAGTCTTAGGAGGATGTAATTTGCCATATAAAAATTCTAACTGCTCTGGGACCTCATGGGAAGTCTAAGCAGCCACATGAAAAGGTCCTTGGGGAAGAGGGTTGAAACCAAAAGCCAGCATCCAACAACTGCCAGTCAGGTGATTGACTAGTGTCCTCAGGGTTCCTATTGACACCACATGAAGCCCAAACCAATCAACTGCCAACACACACGATCTGGGGATGGGACTAAAACGGCTGTTGTTTTGTGGTGATTTGTCTCATAATCAGAGATGACAACATAGAGCATGTTGTTCTTTGTCCTTGCATTGGTTCTGACTCATAGCAACCTTATGGACAAAAGAACCAAACGTCACCCAGCCCTGCACCACCCTGATAACTATGTGAGCCTCTTGTTGCAGCCAGTGTGTCGATCCATCTTGTGGAGAATCTTCCTCTTTTTCGCTGCCCTTCGACTTGACCAAGTATGATGTCCTTCTCCAGGGACTGGTCTCTCCTCATAACATGTCCAAAGTACGTGAGACAAAATCTCACTAGCCTTGCTTCCAAGGAGCATTTTGGTTGTTCATTTACCAAGACAGATTTGTTTGCTGATTTGGCCGTCCATAGTACTTTCAATATTCTTTGCCGGCACGATAATTCAAATGAATCGATTCTTCTTTGGCCTCCCTTATTCTATGTCCAACTTTCACCAGTGTATGAGGGGATTGAAGATAGCTATCAGACACAGCTTAATCCTCAAAGTAATATCCTTGTTTATCAACACTTTAAAGTATATATCCCTAAGTAAAAATATCCAGATTCTCAAAAAAGGTAGTGATTCTAAGAAGGCTAAGTATTTTATACTCGAAGCTTCCTGCAAAACTCTTAAAACAGTACAAGTCATATGGTATGTGCTCAGAAAGTATTGTTGATGTTAGGTGTCGTCAAGTGTTTGCAACTCATACAGATTTTATGTACAACAGAAAAAAAGATCTGTCCTGTCCTGGGCCATCTTCACCATGGGGTTATGTATGAGCCCATTTTTACACCCACTCTGTCAATCCATCTAATTAAAGGTCTTCTCCCTTTGCACGGACCCTCTATGTTACCAAGCCTGATGTTCAGGGTCTGGACCCTCTTGATTACATGTACATTGATTACATATAAAAGTATGTGAAACTAAGTCTCATCATCCTTCCTTTTAAGGAGCATCCTAATGGCCCTTCTTCCAAGACAGATTTGTTTGTTCTCCTGGCTGTCCATGGAACTTACAACATTCACCACCTGCACTATCATTCACATGCGTCAGTTCTTCTCTCTTCTTCCTAATGCATTGTCCAGCTTTCACATGCCCGTGAGGTGATTGGAAATGCCATGGCTTGGTGGATTCATGCGCCTTCGTCCGCAAAGGGACATCTTCTTTCTTGAACATTCTAAAAAGGTCTTCTGTAGCAAATTGCTCAATTACAATGACGTCCTTGGTTTCTTGACTGCTGCTTCCAGGACCAGGTAAAATGAAAACTTCAAGCTTTTCTCTGTTTATCATAATAATGTTTATGGATCCAATTGTGAAGAATGTATTATTTTTTTATGTTGAATTGTAATTTAGATGGAACGTTTCCGTCTCTGCTCTTCCTCAGGTCCTCTTCATTGTCAGTAAGCAAGGCTGTGTCTTCCAATGCAAACATCCCCTGCTTCTTCAAGCAAGCGTCTCAATCTATGTTCTCAGCATTCAGATTAAGGACTGAAAAAGGATCCAGCCTTAACAAACCATCTCCTGATTCTAAACTCTGCCCGAGTCTGCTGTTTTATTGCGATGATTTGCCTTTTGGTTTATGTACAGGCTCTGCTTGAGCACAAGAGGTGTTCTGAAACTCACATTCCTCAAAATAGTATCCATAGTTCACTAGGGCCCACACAGTCAAATGCGTCTTCATCTCTAATAAAACACAAATCTAATAAAACCCTTTGCTGGCAGTCTATGTTTTCAGCCAAAATCCATCTGATGTCAGCAATTATGTCCCTGGTTCCACATCCTCTACTGAATCAGTATTCAATTTCTGGCAGCTCCCTGTCAATTTACCACTGCAACCATTTTAAAATTCTCTTCACCAAAAAGTTTACTTGTTTATAATATAAACAGTTATTGTTTGATAGTTTGTGCATTTTTTTGGATAAAAATATGGACCTCTTATTTTGGAATGGGCACAAATATGGATCTATTTCCAGGTGATTGGCCAGATAACTGTTCTCCAAATTTCTTGGCAAAGACTAGTTGCGGATTCTAAACAGCAAAAACTAACCTCACCGCCATAGAGTCAATGCTGATGCACAGCAACCCTCTAGGACAGGGCAGAATTGCCCTCGTGGGTTTCTGAGGCTGTCATCCATTTCAGCAGTAGAAGGGCCTTTCTCCCCCAGAACAGCTGCTGGTTTCAAACTGCTGATGCTACATCAGCAGCCAAACGTGTAACCACTACCGCAGCAGGAATTCTAGAGCATTGAAGGATTTCCATTGGTGTTCCATAAATTCTTGCAGCCCTGTTTTTGTCTGATGCCTTCTTTGGTGCAGCTTGAACTTCTTTCTTCAATACAATTGGTTCTTGAAGATAATGGTATTTATGGAAATGGCTGACCATCAACCGATTTTTTTTTATTTAGTAATCCTTTCATCTTTTCTTGATGCTTCCTACATCATTCAACATCCACACAAGAATTCTTCAATATTGCAACTCGAGGTTTGACTTTTTCTTCAGTTCTTTCTGCAAAAGCTATGCTGAGAACCGTCTTCCAATTTGGCTTAACTCCAGGTCTTTGCACATTGCATGATAATGATCGACTCTACCTTCGAAAGCTGAATGTTGAAAATTTCTGCTCAGTTCTTTTCT
>NW_022103898.1:30701572-30714074 GCF_000313985.2 Echinops telfairi
TGGAATTAATCGAGAATGTATTTTGGCTCTTCTGGACTTATTTAATTTTCTAGAACTTGAAGCAGAATCATTGATTTTCTATTTCACAGTCAACCCCTGTTCTTGTTTAGAATGACGAGATTAATTTTCTAGGCTTATTAACAACTTCAATATGCAGATGACATAACCTTGCTTGCGGAAAGTGGGACAGAATTGAAGCACTTGCTGATGAAGTTCAAGGATGGTAGCCTTCAGTCAGTATGAACTACAACGCAATATAAAGAAGAGCAAAATCCTCACAGCTGAACCAACAGATAACATCACGACAAATGGAGAAAACATTAAAGTTGTCATATTTTTTTTTTGCTTGGATCTACAACCAAAGTTGATGGAAGCAGCAGTCAAGAAGATGCCTTGCTGCACAAGACCTCTTTAGATGATTAAAGAGCCATAATGCCACCTTGAGGACTAAGGCCGTCCTGACCCAC
The DNA here is from genome assembly GCF_000313985.2 of Echinops telfairi. NCBI lineage: Eukaryota > Metazoa > Chordata > Mammalia > Afrosoricida > Tenrecidae > Echinops > Echinops telfairi. The sequence continues at coordinate 30,702,040 of NW_022103898.1, forward strand.
GCCATCGTGCTCTCATGTACTCAGGCATGTGAAAGTTGACATCCAATAAGGAAGGCAGAAGAAGAATGGAGGGATTTGAATTGCGCTGCTGCAGGAAAGTACTGAAAGTATTCTGGACTGCTAACAGGACAAACTGATCTGTGCTGGAAGAAGTAAAGCTAGAGTGCTCCTTAGAGGCAAGAATGGCAAGACTTCATCTTACATGCTTTGGACAGATTGTCAGGAGAAGGACACCATGCTTGTGAACCTGGAGGGAGGGGAAGGTCCTCCGTGAGACAGAGTGACACGGTGGCTGCCTGAATGGACTCAGACCTAGGAACCATTGTGAGGATGACGCGGGACAGTGCAGTGTGCCTAGGCGCACTATGCGTCGGAGCCAACGCTGTGGCACAGAGCAGCAGCATTGAGCTTCTCCATGGTCTCTTCCCACAGATATGAGGAGTTGCATTATTCCTGTTAGGTCATCTGAAACAGTCCACATGCATCATCTTTATGAATTCCCTTGCTATTTTTGACAACTTCCTATTTTCCTAGATTCATGCTTGGTTCAATCTATGTTCAAATACTTTTTAAAATGTTCTTCAATTGTAAATTTGGTGGGGAGTTCACATTTCCCACCGTCAATTTTGTGTTCCACAGTTTAGTTTCACTGCCAACTTCGCCTCAACCTCCATCACCCAGTAGCTTACCCACCCCTCTCTCTTTTGATTTCCCTTCTTCCTCTTGTAGATTACAAAACCACTTCACCATTCGTACTTGTCAACCCTTAGTCTATTACTCAGTCTCCCCTCCTTTACTCTCCCTCCTTTGGCAACCTCCAAATATTCTTCCCTTTTGACTGAAAATCTGTGTCTTAGCCACCCACCCACCCTCAATTATAACAGTAGTCTCATACAATATTTGCCATTTTGCAATTGCCTAGTTTCACTCAGCACAATGACCTCTAGCCCATTGAGGTGCTTGATGGTTTCATCATTGTGTTTTACAGATGCTTCCTATCCCATTGTGTGTATATACCAACGTTTATTTCTCTATTTTGCTCCTGATAGATATCTGGGCTGTTTCTATCATTTTATTTGAAGCTATGGCTCTTACTTAGTTAGGGTATAACTTGCAGGGGTATTGCTGGATCATATGGGATTTCTATTTCCAGTTGTTTGTTGTAGCAATACCACTGCTAGGCATATACCCCCCAAAAATAAAAGGCAGAACACACAAATACATGCTATCTAATGTTCTTTGCAGCACAGTTCACACAATTATACTAAGCTGGAAACAGTCCAAATGCCTTTCAGTAGAAGAACGGATAAAGAAATTCTGGTACATACACACAATGGAATACTATACATCTCTAACAAACAGCAAAGAAACTATGAAACACCTCATGATGTGGAGGGACCTAGAAATCATTATCCTGAGTGAAGTTATAAAATACAAAAGGACAAATATTGCATGAATCCACTACTGTAGGATAAACATCAAGATGTAGACAGGCCACTGCTCCCAAGGCATGTGTTTTTCTAATTCACTTCCCAAAGCAACAGAGAGTCTGCCTAGCATCCACGAAACATAGCACCCCTTCTAAATGGACACCTAGAGAGAGAGAATATTGCTAAATTGTTACCATAGAAAATCATGCTCAGGTGACTCCAATCTAACAGATACTCCCACCAGAGTGATAAGGAAAATTTCAAGTCAAGATTGGGAGTGAGGGTGGAACGTGTATGTCAGAGAAGGTAACTACATCTCTGCTGGTAGGAAAACTGGGAGGAGCAACCTCCCAATGGGGGGGAAAAAGACAATGAACAATACTTATGTTGAACCCAAGGGGATAATATACCTGGTACTCAGTTCCTAATTGGACACTTTTGACCTAGTTTCTATGCACTCCCTGGTGCCCCCGTCCCAGCACCACAGACTACTGGGACTGTAGACTCCGTGCTTCTGAGACACTCACCATCCTCTATAGCCACAGCAGAGGGACTCACTGTGGAAGTCCAACTAAGTAAACTGAGTTTTACCTCAAACTCACTTGTAGCTATTGGACTTATGGCTGAAACTAGTGTGAGAAGAAGCAGATAGCTACTAGGCCAAGGGCATAGAACTGGCTGACTATGGACTTTGGTTTGCATCTCTTGCCTTGAGGAGTCCAATAAATGGTGGTCTGGAACCACCATGTTCTTACAATTTTAATACCCTCCTTGTCACATATGACATTTATTAATCTGGTGGGTGTGGCTCTGCTGCTGTGAATATAACTGGGAGATTTTCCCTATCAGTAGCCCCCATTGTTTGTGCAAATAGTGTCCAGGTGCTTAAGAGTTCAATCTGTACAGGTCAATAATTTATATATTACAGTTCATAGTTTCCTTATATTGTATAATTACCTCTTATCAACAGAGTTTTGCATTCTATACCATTGACTTAATTAATGACACTATCAGCACATAGTGGTTATGGATTGGTCAGCAATTCTAAACCATCAGTCACCTCCACAGGGAAAGGATGATGCTTTCTATTCCTGTGAGAATTTACAGGCTGAGAGACTCACAGGGGTAGCCCTGTCCTGCCCTATACTGTTGCTGTGAGTCAGCATTGACTTGATGGTAGTAGAAGTGATGCCCCAGGGGGACGATTGATAATGTTCTCCAACATAAAATGACAATAATGTATGTAAGGTGATCCAGAGACACATATAAAGCATAGAGGCATGGATTTTGGGTTTGCACTTAATTCTAACACCGATCTAAGAAAAATTAGTTCTCATGGCAGGATCCTTCCTGATGCTCAACCTGAAGAGATTACTGAAGATATGGTTTATAAACCATAGGGCTATTAGAAGGTGGGTGAAGAAACTAGATGGTACCTGGATATCAGAAAACATTGTGTCTGGGGTCTTAAAGATTTGTTTTCAAACCAGCAGCCATATCCAAACACACCAGCCTGTGTGATCCAAGGATTGTAAATAGTATAATCTACTTCTAAAGGAGGAAATGGCATCAGAACTTAAATTACAAACACCTGGTTTGCATAAAGTTATGGATGGCAGTGGAAGCCTAAAACCCATATTCAGCGTCCACACATGGGTTAACTATCTGTTAAATCCCATCTGTTCGTTGTTGAGGCATGTGAATAGCCCTGTTATCAGACAGAGAGCCTTATAAATTTGATTATGGCAAATGTAGTTAGGTCAAAATGAAATATCTCATCACTTGATCGCTCTTTTGGCCTATTTTAAATCTGTTTCAGTTTTTTTTAAAAAGTGAAGGAGAAATATGGACATGTGGATTAAGCCTCAGGTGAATCCCATCTGATCATGGACCAGAGACATAAATAGTTTTGTTATCATGCAGAACCGATTGGAAAGTGAATTGTTACAGATGCAGTTAGGTTAAAATTAAGCTCCCTATCATTTGATCTCCTTTATGGTCCTTTTAAATTTGTTCTAGTTTTTAATATTTTACACCTTCTTTTTGATTAAAGTTTTTATCTGTTTTACTTGTTAGTTTTTTCTTGTCTTTGTTTTCCATTTTTCTGTAAATGAAATCCAGGCAAGGTAAATCCATAGAGACAGTAACTAGATTAGTAGTTCTTTGGTGGTATGGTAGGGCAGGTTGGGAGAAAATAGGGAACTAATCATAATGAGCACAAGAATGAAGAAAATGTTCTAAAATGGATTGTGGTACAACTCTTCTTGATGGGATTGAACTATTGAATTGTACGAAATATGAATCATGTGCCAATAAAACTATTTTTAAAAAACTCAAGGGAAAGTAAAATAGGTAGGCTTAAATCATAAAATTTTAAAAATGAGTGAGTAACATTTTAAAAGAAAGTATTGGCGAGTGAATGACTTAGCTGGAACACAAAGAATGCACCCACGCCTTTCCCTACCTGCGTACAGTGCCCCCCAAATGCATCAAGAATGACCTTAAACAGACCGCCATGGAAGGATGATCCTTAATGCTCCATCAACAAAGACGTAAGGTGAAGATGGAGATGATTTTAGAATGAAAGGAAGGAAATGGTGGGAATGCTTACTCACTGTCGCCTAGATGTTCAGTGAATCAGTTAATCAATCCTTGTCCCTGAGTGACAAAGTGTGGGAGAAAGCACCATGGGGCGGTGGGGGTGGGAAATGTAGAAAGTTGCCAATCAGAGATAAGTGTTGTTGCTGTTAAGATCCATCGAGTCAGTCCTAACCAAGAGCTACCCTGAAGGAAACACTGACCAGCTCTGTGCCGTTCTGACAATTGTCCCTACACTGGAGTCCATGACTGCAGCCACTGTGTCTGTCTAGCTCCTTGCGGGTCTTCCTTTGTTCACTCGAAGGAGCACTCTGACCTTATTTCTTCCAATTCAGATCCGTTTGTCCTTTTAGCAGCCCATGGTACTTTCAATACTCTTCTCCAATGCCACAGTTCAAATACATCAAATCTTCTTTGGTCTTCCTTATTCAATGTCAAACTTTCACATGCATGTGAGACTATTGAAAATATTATGACTTGGGTCAGACGCACGTTAGTCCTTATAGTAGCATTCTTACTTTTCAATATTGTAAAGAGGTCTTGTGCAGCAGATTTACCTAAGTACAAGGTAATTTTTTTAAATCTCTTGACTTCTGCTTCCATGAGCACTGATTGTGAATTCAAGCAAGACAAAATCCTTAGCTCAGAGATGAGTACACAACGCTATTTGCAGGCAGAGGGCTCAGAATAGGTTGCTACTCTTAGATATATTACTGCAGAATCTTCCCTTGTCTTGAAAAAGAGAAAAAGGTAATACAGTGAACCCTCGCCACTTCGCGCTTCGACTTCCGCGGCTTCACTCTATCGCGGTTTTTGCGTAACAGCGCATGCTCTTTCATTACCGCCACTGATTGGCTCATACTGTACACGCTTCTGTCTGCATCGCTACGTATCGGAGCTACGTATCAGATGCATTTTTGCTTTTGTACAGTGTACTGTAATTGTTTGCGATTTTTAAGAAATTTTATCTAAGCCCTATGATAGCTCCTAAACGAGCTGCTTCTTCTAAGCCTTCTGACAATAAAAATAAGCGCCAGAGGAAGATGCTCACCATCCAGGAAAAGGTAAAACTTTTGGATATGATCAAAGATGGCAAGAAAATCGCGGAGGTTGCACACCATTGATTACAGTATTTGTAAGACCTATGTATAATAATACTGTATGTGAAATATGTAATACTGTAAACTAGATACCATAAATAATATAATAAATAATAAATGATAATTGTAACGTCCAAAATGTTTTACTGTATTTTCCCTTTTTCGTTTAATAAATTGGGTAATACGAGTGTAATGGTGACTAAAGGGTGTTTTTTCATGTCCTCTATGCTCTAACTAGGAAAATATTTGATTTACAAATAAGGAATCCTACTTCGCGGAATTTCATTTATCATGGTAGGGTCTAGAACCGATTAACCACGATAAACAAGGGTTCACTGTAGTACAAGGGGGATTCCCCCCCAAACCAGATTGTTTACCCCAAACTAGATATTTATTTATTTATTTTACAAAACAACGTTATCATCCTAAAAGTACTCTCCGTTACACTTAAGACATTTGTCAAATCTGCGATTCTATTCTTGGAAATAATTTCTCAAACATCTGCTTGGATGGCTGACAGACCTCCCTCGTTTTTTTCTTTCACCTCTTCTACATCATCAAATTACTGTCTTTTCACACCCCTCTTCATTCTTGGAAACAAAAAGAAGTCACATGGAGCGAGATCAGTGGTTAAGGTACATGGGGCAAGAGAGGCACGCTGTTCTTTTGCTAAAAGCTGGTGTGCTGAGATGGCTGCCTGTGCAGGTACATTGTCATGGTGGCAAAACCAACCCCCATCTGCCACAAATCAGGCTTTTGTTGCACACTCTTATGCAATCTTTTCAGAACCTCTGAATCATAAGCCTGATCAACAGTCCGACCTGGGTAGAACTAACTCCAAATACACTATCCCCCTCACATCAAAAATCCAAATGAATATTGTCTTGATGTTTGATTTTACTTGACAAACTTTAGGGAGGTGAAGTGAAGATGGTGGCTTCCATTGACTTGATTAATATTTGCATTCAGAATCTTAAGAATTGCACCATGTCTCATCACCAGCATAACCTTGGCAAAAAAGTGTGGGTCACTTCAGAGCTGTTCTTTCAAAACATAGCATGTTTCCACTTGACGCTCTTTTTCCTGGTCAGTCAGAAGCCAGAGCACACATTTTGCAGTGATCCTTCTCATTCCCAAGTCTTCTGTTATAATTCACTGAAATGATTTGCTAAAGATAGTCCAGATGATTTCTCCGTCTCTTCAAAGATCCATCATTGGTCTTTGAGCACAAGCGCATGAATCTTGCTGACATTTTCATTCATTTGGAAGGTGACGGATGTTCTGAACAAGGTTTGTCATCCATTGACATTTTGCCTTTTTTGAAACAAGAAAATCCGTTCTACACATGAGTTTTCCCCATAGCACTGTCCCTGTAAGCTGTGTTCAACATCACAGCAGTGTCTGCGGTATTTTTCCCAAACAGGAAAAAAAAAACTCTCTTAACAATCAGAAAAAATGAGGTTTGAGCTAAATTGCTTTTAGGAAAAAATCGATTGTGACCAGAGAGAATCTTCCAAGGTTATGCCACTGGGTGCACTAATTCAGAGCAAATTGCTTGATGCTCACCTAGCAGGAAAAAGGTGAACTGCAAAAGCTCCACCCGTGCCTGGGTTTTGTGTGTGTGTGGTGGTGGGGGGGCGTGGATACCCTCTTGGATGTCTTTGGAGATGTTGGGCAGAAGCAGAATAGGTATCTGCAGGACTGTTGTCAAGATGAATTTAACACTGGGTTCAAATCAAGCCAACATGACTAGTCATATCCCTTCTTCCCAAGGACATCTCAGTACGTTCTGCCTTTTTTACCTTGGACAAAATTGTTAGCCATCTGTGTCTCAATCTCCTAATCCATAAGAATGGCTCTTTTGAGGAATGTAAAATTATTTGTCACAATGTTAGCCATTATTATAATCATAACTGTGACATAACCCAATGGTAGCCATGTCTCTTTCTTTGGAAAACTCAAGTCTAAAGTATCTTGTGCGTTGTACAACTTTTGATAATTATGTGTATCTAAAAGCCACTCTTTTTTTTTACTGGTTTATTTGTGTTTATTTACTAATCTTTAGTGAACAATGTCACATGGGCTCCACCACGTGGGATATTTAAAGAAAAGACTACAGTTGTTAAATATCTTGTTCGACTTAAATCCACAATGCCCATGGAAGCAACAGTCAAGAAACCAAGCAATAACATATTGCATTGGGCACATCTGCTGCATGATCAGGGCCAAAGTCAGGTGCACTTAGTCTTTAAGGTGGCGTCTTTCCTCTTTTCTCTCTCTCTTTCTTTTTTTTAAAACACATTCAAAGGTCTTTTGCAAAACCATTCTTTTAATAAAATAAATATCTCCGTATAAGGTGGCTTCAAATAGTTTGTGGAAAAATTCCATTATCTTTAAATTTCATTTTCCCATGCATTTTTTGAAGCTTCCTGTATATGCTCCTATACCTTTATTTATCTATAGTTTCTGCAAATATCATCATGAAAAGTTACTGGAATCTGTTGTCAAGAATTAAATCTTACTCTATCCCTTCATTATTAGACTTTCTAGCCACACAAATCAAAAATAGAATTATATTATTGATTTTCCTGGTCTAGCTTCTGGGAGTAAAGTGGTCATGAATGAGTGTGCACACATATCCCATACAGAGCTTTTACAAGAAGATTCAGGTGGTGGAGAAATTAAAGAATGAAAAATCACGCTAGCCAGGTGATTTCTGTTGTGGAGTTCTCGGCATCATGGTGGGCCACTTGAAGGCACCGGTTACCAGTCTCAGGTAATAAAGCAAGCCAAGCAAACAAACTCACTGCCATCAAATCAATGTCAACTCCGTGATCACGGTGGGTTTCTCGAACTGTACTTCTTTATGAGAGTGAAAAGCTTCATCTTTCTCCCACTGAGGGACTGGTGGTTTCCAATGGCTGTCCTTGTGGTTAGCAGCCCTGTATGTCACCACGGCATCACCAGGGCTAGTTTATTGATATGTAAGGATACCCTTTGCCCCATGTTCTTTGTTGATTATGAATGTGTGAAAATGCTCCTTAAGAAAACACTTGAAATATCAAGATTAAGAAAGGCATTCCCCCAAACTTGATGCTCTTTCAGTGGGTGAAGTTTAATCCTCTCCCGCAGTCCATTTTGGCTCTCACAGCAGAGAATAGTTCACATGCACATGACTGTCCAAGGTTCTCATAACACATATATTTGGTCCAAGACTTTTAGAAGCATAACATAATCTGACATTTCATAGGTAGTATTCTTTTCATATCACCCATCTCTGAAGGTAGTTGGGTTCTATGCTACCTAACATTTCATCCATATTACAGACAATGTAACTCTCCGTCTAATTTGTCGGAAGTACCCAGTCTCTACATTCAGGAAACATTGACCTGAATGTCAAGTGCAACAAATGCCCTAGGTCTAAGTGGCTCTGAAGCATTCTTCCGATTGGTTCCCAATAATAACAACTCTCCATCTACTTCTTTCAATAAGTATTTTTGGACCTCTAGAATGCTTTTTAGTTTTTTAACTGGGGGAGCACTAACCGCCAAACTTAGTTTTCACTGAATTCTAATTTCCCCTCTTGCCTTGCTTGAATGACAGACTTTTCCCCTCCATGTTTGCTCATTATTTTTCACTTTCTTCTGTCCTTTCCTGCCTTTTGGCTGTGATGGTTCTCTGTGGGGCTGTTTCTAAGTCTGCTCTTACCTTCTCCTTCCTTCACTCGGCTCTCTTTTCTGCAGACTTAAACAGCATTCCATTGTTTTTAATTCAGCATATGCCCACTGGAGCTCGTTGTCGTTGTCATGAGAATATAACCTCTCAGAATTAATCTTCCTCCACCAAGACCTACATTATTTTTAGTCACTGCTCCTAAAACAGCTGTTTTCTATATCTCTTTTCTTCTTAGCCTTTTCACAGCCGGTGAGAAAATTAGGAAAAGTCAGCTAGACGAAGATCTTTTCTGTCCATTCATTACCATTCCTGACAATTATTTGTCACAGGAGATGTGCATAACAACTGATATGATACATTGCTAGTGTTTGGCTCTGATCTTCAAGTCTTACTGCTACTTCTCTGCCTTCAGTTACTCCTGTAAAGGGAGTTGTAGAACCATAATAATGTGTGCCCTGGAGGACTGGTGCTAGGATTACATAAGATTAGCATATTAAATAAAGTATATTATAGACTATGAAAGCGATAGGATGAAGGTTAGTATCCAGGTATTCATCGAGAGACTTCCTGTGGATTAAAAATTAAATTAAAAATTCTGCTATAACAAGTAAATAAAGAAACTAAACAGCATATAATTACCAAACTTAGTCTCAATTGTGCCACATTCTTTCTGTCACCTAGAAACTAATTAGTACGACATAATCACATACTTCCTGCCTAGTAAACATACAAGTCCCAGAGGTACAAATGATTTGTATCACGAATCACTGGCCACTGCTTACTGGTAATTATCATATAAATGAGGTGCTTCAAGTTGACCTCTGATTCCCTAGTCCTTTTCTAAGGCAGAAAAGGAACAACCGTTATGCAAAAACTTGATAAAATTTAAATTACTTCTCTAGCCTAGCCTTCTGGATATTCTTTGTTTAAAATAGCACACAATCAACTACCACCACCACCATCAAAAGAATCTATCGAAACAGATATTAGAATATTAGTAAATAGTAAATAATGTCACGCTTAAACGTGGTTACCACAGCTGAAAAGCAAATTCAAGAACAACGTGTTTGCACCAGCAAGAACTATGTGTAACTGTTTGCACAGCTATCTGGAAGTGCTTGTAGCCAAGCCTTTCTTTGGAAGAAGCGAATCACAATTAAGAGAGGGCACAAACTCTTGTCCCTGGTTGCATACAGGAAATTTTCAAGTCACCCTACTTATCTCACCCAAAGTTTCTTCCTTTCTAAATTAAACAATCAGTTTGAGTGGCTTCCAGGGTCTTCCTGCCCTAACATTCTTTGATCCTGCATCTTGACAAGAGAAACACACACTGTAGTATACTTTAATTATGATTAAAAACAGTTGTGATGACCATTTGAGTCACGTGGGAAACCTTAAAGAAAGGCTGATGCCAAGGATCCACCCTCAGAGTCTGAACTCATTGATCTGGGTGTAGGTTAAGGACCAGAGGGGTTGGGGGTGGGGCTGGGATGGAGCAGAAAAGCTCCACAGGTGATCCTAACATGCCTCCCAGATCAAACACCAAAAAAGACCCCGACCCACTGCCATTCCAAATCATAGTAACCCTGTGTGGGTTGCAGAGCCTGTGAATTTTTACAAGATTCCCACAGAGTGACCGGAGGTTTTAGAGAGTCCACCCTGAGGTTAGCATCGCAACATGTATCTCACAACCCCACCAGAGCTGAAGATCAAGAAACAGTTGTGGGATTTGAGTTGGACAAGGTCAACAGATAGGACACAACAGCTGCCCTTTGGGAGGAAGATGAGGCCTGCTGGTCTCCTAATGATTTATTACAGCCTTTAATCCCAACGCAACAGTTCTGCTCTGTCCAAGAAGGTGACTGAAAGTTAGAATCAACTGGATGCCAGTGGCTTTAGGGTTTATAACACCAAGGTTGGTCGTTCAAACCTGCCACCTTTTCTGCAGGAGAAAGATGAGGCTGTCTGCTCAAAAAATGTCTACCCTCAGAACCCCATATAGGGTTGTGATGAGTCACAATCAACTCATTGGCAGTGGGTTTGTGGGGTTTTTTTTAAGCTATACCTTTTAGGTGTAGATGGTTGCTCTTCTTTCCCTCATTCATTCATTCACTGCTATCTAGTTGATTCCAACTCACAGAGATCCTTAAGGACGGGACAGATGGTCCCTGTGGTTTTCTGAGACTGTAACTTTTCACAAGAATGCAAATCCTCAAGTGGATCGTGGTTTCAAACCACTGACTTTGTGGTTAGTAGCCCAATGCACAACCACAACCCAAGCAGGGCTCCTAGCCTCGTTCACAAAAGCTTGAATTACCTTTTTGAGGATGTCGTAAAGCATGGGAATCCCACCTCTCCCGTGTGACTGTGGGAACCCTCCAGGAGAGGACCGAAATGAAGGCACCAGCACGGATCGGCGGGAAGGGCACTACTTGTGTTGCCTCCACTTCCGTGGCCTCCACTTCCTCAAAAACCTGGGCCTCCACTACCTGTCAAAGCTTGAACTGTCACGGAGGGACCCTACTTTTTTGAAGGAGAACTTTTGTCACGTACTTCATTACTCAATAAAAACATAATGGTCTTGCTTCCTTATTTTCCCAATACCTAGAACAAACATTTATTCAACGAAGAGAGTCCTGGTATCTCACCTCATACTTTGTCTCCCAACACACACACACACACACACACACACACACACACACACACACTACCATCTTTTTTCATTTTGTTGTAAAGAGTCTAGGTCTCGTGGACCATACCTTTTTCTTTACTCTAACTGTAGTATCACATTCACTGATGAGTCAGTGGTAGAACTCTTGCCCTCCATCATGGGAGATGAGTTTAGTTTCTACCCCATCGGCCCCACACACTGCCACACCCACCAATCAGCAGAGGCTTGTGTTGCTGTAGTACTGAACAGATTTCAGCCAAGCTCCTAGACTATGTCAGGTTAGTAGGAAAGGTCTGGTGTTCTATTTCCAAAAGCCAGTCACTAAAAACCCTATGAATCACAACACTCCAGGCCAGGAGATGGCACATAATTGGACAGGATTTTGTTTTGTTTTGTTTTGTTATATATGTGGTTGTCATGAGCCAATGGCTGACTCCATGTCAACTAACAACAAAATAGTATGCTTGTCAATGAGGATACTATCCTATAGAAGAAAGCTGATGGTGCCCAGCTATTGAAAGACATAGTATCTGGGGACTTAAAGGCTTGAAGATAAACAAG
>NW_022103898.1:30715582-30722024 GCF_000313985.2 Echinops telfairi
AATTGTATCACACAGAGAATTCACCAGAGGAGTCTCTGCTTATAGTGTTTGCCAGCCCAGGCCCTGATTTCAGTGATCATTATGTGATGGACAAGTGGAGCCAGAAATAGAAGAGGAGAACAATATTCTATCAACCAATGTTCCCAGTCAATCAGAATAATTCATGTGTTTTCTCTTTCAAGAGGGGAAGGTAGAGTGGAGGATGGTGGAAGCCTGAAATCATCAGAGAATAGGAGAGGCAAAAAGGAGAGCCAGATTGCAAGGGCTCCAGTCTTTCCATCCATCAGCCCCAATTTCATAACCGTGTCTACTTCATCATTTTGTTCAGAGTCAAATATTCACGGCGGATTTTGCCCAGCCATCTTCAACAAGCTGCCTGATTACGGAACACGTCTGGCTGCCTTTGGCATTTTATTCTTCGGTCTCAGCACTACATTGATGAGTTGAGAAAGAAGGGGGTTATAAAATACTTAACTGTGGGTAAGAGTGTTGAACTGTCTAGCATGCCACTCTTCTGTGCCTTTGTGAATCAGTTCAGCACAAAATAGTGTTTATTCAGCCCAATCAATCTGAAAATTACAGAGTGAATAATCACTAATGATCATGGAACCATCCAGGGGCCTCCTCTTCAGGCTGCTTTGTGAGCCTTTTCCTGAAAACCCTCGCGTTCGGAACTCTAAAAGGACCTGGAAGGACATTGTCACAGTCAACCAGATGGCTTTAGAGCAGCCAAGCTCTTAGGAGAGCTTGGGCAAATAGACCATTGTGCTTTTTGTTTTTAATTATTTTATTGGGGGATCGTACAATTCTTATCACAATCCATACATAAATCCATTGTGTCAAGCATATATGTACATTTGTTTCCCTCCTCATTCTCAAAGCATTTGCTTTCTGCTTTAGCCCTTAATATCGGCTGCTCATTTTCCCCCTCCCTCCCCACTCCCCCCTCCATCATGAACCCTTCATAATTCATAAATTATTATCGTTTTGTCATCAGTTACACTGTCCGGCGTCTCCCCCTGCCCTCTTCTCTGCTGTCCATCCCCCAGGGAGGAGGCTATATGTAGATTCTTGTAATCGGTTCCCCCTTTCTACCCCACATTCCCTCCACCCTCCAGGATCGCGACTCTCACCACTGGTCCTGAAGGAGGAATCTGTCCTAGATTCCCTGTGTTTCCAGTTGCTATCTGTACCAATGGACATCCTCTAGTCTAGCCAGATTTGTAAGGTAGAATTGGGATCATGATAGTGGAGGGGGGGAGGAAGCATTTAAGAACTAGAGGAAAGTTATATGTTTCATCGTTGCTACCCTGCACCCTGATTGGCTCCTCTCCTTAAGGAAACCAAACCGCCTGATACTCAGCACGGCTAGTCAAGGAGTGACATGCAGGCAAAGAGAAGCTCCTTCCTGTGGGAACAGAGGTGAATCGTGCACTTGAGGAGAGGGTCCGGAGCTTGTTAAGCCCATCAGGAAAACACTTAGTGAACTTGAGCAGCAATTTTCTAAATGAGTGATAATTTCCTTAATGAATCTTCCTTTCCTACCTCTGTGAGCATAATTATGTGTAATTTCAGATGCAGAAACAAAGCCTAAGAGGTCAGAAATGACTTGCCCAAAGTCACACATTGCATCTCAGAGATTCACACCGGCTTAAGCTCCTCCTCCAATGCACTCACACCTAAAAGGAGGGAATGAGGAACTGGAGAACGTGCTCACGTAAATAACCAAAGCAACCACCCTGGGCCTTCCTCTGGAACCATCCAAAGAAGTTTGTTCTCTGATCGGGACCCTGGCTAATGCAGTCACATTTGCCTTCTACCCTTTACATGTCTGACTGTTGGTTATTCACAAATGCTGCAGAGTCAAGAGAAATAACACTTTTTAACTTCACCAAAGGGAAGGCTAAATTAATCATATTCAACTCAAAAGGGAATATTCTGAATGTGTGGATTTCAAAAGAATATTAGAAAGTCTCTTTCCCCCCTTCTTTCCCCTTTCTCTCTCAGCCCTTCATGTTTTTTTTAATATGGTATGGGTCTAAAAGCCATACACGAGTATCTCGGGCAGTGATTTTGCTTCTCTGGCATAGGATCCCATTTCCTATAGGCTCTCATCTTTTTACATGATCTCTCACCATCCCTTTGAAGATGATAGGAATGTTGACAAGAAGAATTAAATGATTCTCTTCTAAGCATGAGAAACAGAACAGTACAAGAGGAACTAGGTAGGCCTGGGGAGGCTGAAGTCCTGGATTGGAATCCCACATCTGTCACTGGACTGTCAGCACAGTGTTCCACAGTAGGCACTTGGGTTTCTTCATCCCCTTCATAAACGGGGAGGATGGTATCTACTTAACAGGTTCACTCTCCACCATAGAGACAGTGTGTCACAAAGAGAGCTGTTTTCCTAGAAGTTTCTCTAAGGTTCTCTCTTCCCTCTAAATGTTAATCATCGTTAACACTGGTGTAGCACCAATTGGTTCATCATCGTTAACACTGGTGTAGCACCAGTTGGTTCATCATCGTTAACACTGGTGTAGCACCAGTTGGTTTTATTTCATGGAGGTTTTAGAAATTTGGCCAACCACACTGCAAAGACATCATTGTGAACAAGAAAGCCAGGGTGAGTAAGAATGCATCGGCGCTTGGGATGACAAATTGAATTCCTGCCCAGTCACATGGAACTGGAGGCAAGTTTGCTCTCAGCATCAGCTTCTTCTTCTGAAAGCACAGTCAAAATATCACTGGTTATTTTGACTTCACAGGTTTGTTGGAGAGAAAAGAAGTGAGGTGCTTGATAAGTGACGAAAATGTAAAGCATCATTCTTAAATAGAGCAACAAAGGCACGGGCACTTTGCTTGCACCCTCTCTCAGCTGTCTGCACTCCAAGCTTGTTTCCTGCATAAGAAGGCTATCATACTTTAATCCTGTTAGCTTCTTGAAAAACATCCAGGTGACATTGATCTTGAATTTGAGAGGCAGACATGACTTGTGTATGTAGATGTATGTGGACATGTGCATCTGTAAAGAACAGGGAATGAGGAGATGTGTGTTTAAAGCAGGAGCCATAAGCAGTTAACTTCACAACGTTCCTGGTTTTCGAAGGGTTGACAGTCACTAAAGAAGGACGAATACAAATGACTACAGATGTTTAAGACAAGATCCCTTAGCAATCTCTGAAGGGCTCAGTATTGGTACAAATGACAACACCCAGTATTGCAAAGATTGGGTATGCGTCAAACTGATTAGGTTTGATCTTGAACAAGTTTCTTATGTGAAAGCAATTCCTGTACCTTGGTCTCCTCATTTGTGAGTAAGGATAATAGAAAAGACCACCCCTGAGGCTTGTTGTAAGTTAATATGCAAACATTGTGCAGACATATAATAAGCGTTGTATAGCTACTCATCATCATTGTTGTCATTATATTATTGCTAGTCATGGGTGCCTTACAACTCACAAGACATGTAGGAGACACTGAACAAATATTCTGTTCAGTAATTGATTGAGTAAATAAATAAAATCGGGATGGGAATGTCTGTCAGATCCAATAATCTCAAAAATTGTTTGGCTCCATTTCCCACGATCTCAGCCAACTGTCCTATTGACTTAGAATGGAAAGAGAAGCCATTATATATGTAAATTACATAGATTTCATCCAAGGAGCCGAATGTATCCCAAACTGAAAACTCAGAGGTAACCTAATTTCAAGGAATGAAAGAAAAGCTTGAGACTATGGGGTTCCAGCAGCCAGCTCCCTAGTCAAGTGAGGATAATAATAATAATTTGGAAGCTCAACCTGCTATTGCCAGAGGAAGCCTGAATGGAAGGCCCAAGAGGAGCAGCCTCCTGGCTCCGTGCCCTGGTTTATGTTTGCAATGAAGAATTGGATGATGGGAGGATGGATAATTCTTGCAAACCAAGTTTAGGCTTACTTTTCCTGCTGTTCACAAGACTGAACCTCTCTAATTGTCCCCCAGGTCCTATACGTGACCTGGAATATCTTCCCATTAATGCCAGACACGAAAACAACCCAGCTAGAAATAACCACCGATTGGACTCATAGCCTCCACCAGCACAGTCCTGGTGGCAACTCCAGTCCGGTTCCCCATCCACCTCCACTGGCAGCAAAGCGAATTCAACATCAGCTCCAAGTTTGCTGTGACAGATACATGCTTATAACCACAGAGCCAGCAGAAAACTCAAATGCATACCTTAGCAATAATGTTTTACATGATTATTTCCTTCAATATTATGACCCCTTGATTTTTTTTTTATTGAGAAAAAAGGTCAACAAACAGAACCATAATACCCCTGGAGTTGGAGATGGGGGGAGGGTGGGAGGGTGCATTCTATAATCGAAGTAAACTCAAGTTGATGCCCATTGGACTATTTAGTTACCATAGAAACCTCATTAAGTTATATTTCAAAATAATTGCCAGTGTTTGTTTGGGACTTAAAAAGAACACAACACCCACCCTCCCCCCACCCAAAACAGCCCCTAATGGCTAGTGCTTGCAAACAGGATCCGGGTAACAACCCTCACTGCAGGAAACAGCGCTGACTGCAGCCTGGCTTGGCAGTAACTCAGAGAGAGAGGACTTTTCAGGCTGGCATCCTGGGCCAAGCAGGGTGGCTGCACGTCCAGTACATAACAACGACAGCAGGAGGAAAGGCCAGCCTGGTCCCACACAGAGACAGCGATCATGACAAGCACGGCTGTCACCTCGCAGTTTCATCATTTGGGTTAAGGGGAAGAGACTTCCATTGCAGCTGACCTAACTGAGCTGAGCCCAGAACAAACCACAAAGCCTTTGTCAGCCCTGCCCTTGCTGCCTTGTCTCGAGAGCAGAGCAAATCATTCACTTCTCCTTCCCCACTTCAGTTTTTCCTCCTGCAAAGAGCTCGGAGGAACGGAGAAAATGACTGTGATCTTAAATCTCCGTTGTTTTGAATAGCCCACATATAGCATAATTCATAAGCAAAACAGTGCATCTTCACTGGATCGGCCCCCACGCCTTTTGGGGTGTATTTTAAAGACTGTTACAGAAGAGTGGTATACCGAAGTCCTAGGCAGGAAATGGGTTCTCAGTCTGGGTTGCCACTAATAAGCTCCTGCAAGGACCTTACAGTCTCTGAGGCTTGGTTTGTTCCTCTCTGAAGAATAACGAAGAGCGTCCTCTCTGTCTTCCTTTGTGACACTCAGGACACTACATATAGATGACAGCCCCTGGGAAACTAGCAAGTGTTATGAAAATGGACAAGCAGAAGCAGTAAAGGAGTCCAACCAAAACTCCAAAGCCCACCGTGCCCTTCCCTTTGGATCACGATGTAGCAAGAACCCCGCTCTCTCTCCTTCTGGTATGGTAAAATACCAATAACGGGACAAGTGATTCTGCACTTTAGAAATTGCTGCCACTTTAAAACTTTAACCAAGAATGTGTGTTTTCTTTCACCTCCCACAAAAATGCATAATAAAAACTCTCTTGGCCTCTGGAGAATATGCGGTTATCAGAAATCAAAATGAAAACTTAAAGGAAAATGAAAGAAATAGCAACAATTTCCCATCAGCAGGTTAAATAATCTCTGGAAAATCAGACTGGAGAGCAATTGTCTGGAGGTGGCACCTTCTAGCAGCCGTGGTTCTCAGTAAACAAGAAAGCAGATGCCACCCACATTTGGTGAAATATTTATGACTCCACCACACACCCTTTTGGGGGAGCAAATGGATCCCTCTTCTGCTCACCACGATCACCGGGGGCGCCAAGCGCAGCCTTGATCAATCATGCTGACATGGTTTGTTTTGCCGCAGTCAGAGGCTGCCTCCCCTTCTATCCTACGTCCATGATGGAGCGAATGAAAAAGATGTAGTGCCAAGGCTTTTTTAATCACTTATTTTAAATGCCAGGATATATTGGGCTTGGGGGTGTTGCAGTGGGATGCAGAAGTGTTCTTGTTTCCCCTCAAATTATTCCCATGCACAGAGAGCTGTGTTAAGCCTATTTCAACCAACTGCTGCTCAATTCATATTTGCAACTCTACACCTGATACTGAAACGAACCCTGGTGCAGGATTCAGCGGCTAACCGAATGGCTGGCAGTTGGCACCCACCAGCCACTCCACGGGAGGAATGGTGATGTTTCCCGGAAAAGATCACAGCCTAGAAAACCCGAGGGGGCGGTTCCACTTTCTCCCACAGCCATGCTGTGAGGTGGAATGGACCAACGGTCCACACAACCGCATGTCCCAAACCCTCCAGCTTACAACTGGATTCAACGTGCACATTTGCATGCAGACTTGATGGGAGTTGCTATCACCAAAATAAACATAAGAATATAAGCAGATTGGAGTTCATTTGTTTTTTTGATTAGAGAAACCTGGGAGATTATATAGATACATAGTATACACACACACACACACACACACACACACACACACAACTC
>NW_022103898.1:30724942-30727241 GCF_000313985.2 Echinops telfairi
TGTCTTTTTGAAGTGATGGACCTGCTGGAGCTCAAACCGCTGAAATATCTCCAGCAGCTCCACATTATTACATGATGAAGTGGCATGGACCATCTTCATGACAGGATCACAACTTAACTCTCAGTGCAGCCTCTCGTCTAGTCTCTGTTCCAACTCTCTAAAAGTAGGGTCTCATCAACATTTCTATTATACTGCCCTTGTTCAAACTGGGCCCTCCTTGTGCTCACCTCTTTCTTCTCAAAGTCCAACCCATTCTTCAAGGTCTTGTTCACATACCACCTCTACCATGAAGTCTTCATGGATGTGTTTGACCCCTGATGTCATAACCGAGGAGCTCTAGTGGCATAGTGGTGATGAGTTGGATCGCCATCCTCAAAATCAGGAGTTCAAAACCACCCCTGCTCCGCAGGGGAAAGACAGGGCTTTCTACTCTTGTGAAGAGTTACAGTTTTGGAAACTCACAGACATTGTTCTACTCTGTCCTTTAAAGTCATCAAGAGTCTGCAATGGCTCTGTTGTAGTGAGTTAAGTGAGATATAATCACCTCCCCCCTTTTCCCTCTCTCAATCTCCCATAATTTGTACACATCATATGGTTCTTCCATCTGGCTTACTCTAGCTTTTAGTCCATGGAAAGTTTTTTTAATCTGCAGAAGAAATTAATCATGTGCCTCTGTGATCAGGGACCATTCTTATCCAATTTTATTCACACTCTCAAATCAAAATCAGTTGCGATGTTGACCTTGGCTCATGGTAATCATGGTGTGTCAGAGTAGAACTGTGCTCCAAGTGTTTTCCAATGGATTTTTTTTAAGTAGACTTATAGAAGGTTATACCTAGTGGGTAAATGATAGGTAGGATTGAATAAAAGGAAGTTCACTGGTTCAATAGGATAAATTGTGCCTAAAGATATCACTCCAATTTAGGGTGCCTCTCACCTTATCCTTGTCAGTTTAGTTGTGTTGATTATTGCTCAGGCTAGTTAGATATTTGATTTTATTTCTAGGACAGCAATAAGAAGGTGTTACAGATATCACTCCACCTCTTTTCCATTGTGCCAGATGCCATCGTTAAAAAAAACAACAAACGGATCCTTTAGGGAGTCTGCTCTTAGAACTGTCTACCATCACAGTCATCTCCAGGATGCCACTACCTTCCCCTGCCCCCGGGTCGCTGATTCCCAGCTCAGATAACCTCAACTGTCAGAATTTTCTTGCTCAAAGATCTTCACACATAGATATTTTTTTCACCTTGTCAGTACAAATGTTTGTTCATCAAAACCAGTAGCTAACTTGTTACATTTTTTCATATTTTGAATGTTCTCTTCCTTGGGAGAATGGGGGGTGGGGGAAGGGAAAGCCAGTGTCTTAAAAATGGACTTTTTACTCAGGGTCTTCACTTTAGGGTACATGGTTTATGTACTTTGTGGAAAATCTACACAATAAAAGGAGAAAAGGAAAAGTACAGTGATAGAAGATTTAGATACAAAATTTATCCCCCAAAGCTAGTCAGCTAGTGGTAGACTGTACAGTTGAAGGATTATATAGAAAGCACACTTGACTGCATAATTTGTGGTAGTGGGAGACTACATTCGCACTATCCCCTGATTTTTTTGTTAAAAAAAAAAAAGGAAATCATATAAGAAACAAAATGAACAAAAGTTGAGGACAAACTGCAAAGGCTGAAAGGTATGCAAAATATGTACTTTTCAATATAATGCTCTTAGCAGAGAGAATTAAAATTCTCTCAAGCTATTTACTATTATTTGATCCGTGGCTGACATTATGTGATGCATTGGTATCATACACGAGATATTAAATGGTAATAGAATGATATTCATTATAAACAAGATCACCATTACCAGGAGAGCTGGATTATAATACAGATAATTTATACGTTCAATACTGTACAGGAGAATGAATGCATTACATACGAATTGATCTCCAGATCAATTATATGAGTGTATGTATATGTATATACTCATTTGAAAGACAGACAGTCACAGAGAGGACCACATGGCCAGCCCCCCTATGACACATACGCCTCTCACTGACCCATAGCCCTATGGGGGACAACTCCTGAGACACAGTGTGGGAATCGCACCCGATCTGATCCCACCACACCGAGGTAAAACACTAGGGGGGTGCAACAGAACAGCAAGGAAATAGAGCAGCAAGGTCCCCAGGCAATGTCGAAGGTGGACTTCAGGGCCATGGCATGGTGCTCCAACAGACTGGACTGGAAAACATTCCTAAAGGCCAACAAACAGTCCTTAAACTAACTACAAGCTTTTCTTTCTT
>NW_022103898.1:30728725-30737388 GCF_000313985.2 Echinops telfairi
AAAAAAGAAAAAAAGACAAGGACAGTAGCATATACTAGTAACTATCCACAATGGGTGGTATCAGTTCTTAAATTAATCCATAATGGTGGTCTTTATCAAATTTACCCAGTTCTAAAGCTGTGACTTTGCTGAATTAGAATGTGCTGATTTAATACCTTAACACTCAGGAACAAATAAGAAGGTATTTCAATTCCCATCGTCAAGAATTTCCACTATGCTTTCAAAGGGTTCACTGTTTTGTGCAGGCCTTTGTCGCTGCAGCATAGTAGCTCTGCTACTTTGGGCAAGTTGTTTAATGTCTCTTTGTTTGTTTTCTCATGCACACAATGCGATTAAAAAATAACCCACTTTGGTGAGTTGGCACAAAATGTACATTGTTAACACACAAACGGATCAGAATTAAAGTCATAAGCATATGCACTCAGAGAGGTTGGTTGCCACCCGCCATCTGTCAGCTTGTCATATGGTGGGTAGCATTTTCATTTTGACTATGATGCTGAAAGCTATGCTACTGGTATTTCAAGTACTAACAGGCTATCTGATGGTGGACAGAATTCCAAACTTCAACAGACTGGAAGAAAGGTCTGGGCTGGTGTTTGAAAGCTTAGTCAAGCAAACCCTCTGGACCACAGAATCTGCGCTGAGACTTCAGTCGGCCTGCTTTGGGCATGCCATCGAGAGGGACACATTGCTGCAGAAGGACATCCTCTTTGGTGGAGTGGAGGACCAGGGAAGGGAAGCCCTAAGTGAGCTTGCATGACAGAGTGGCCACAACCATGGGCTGAAGCACGCCAACAGTCATGAAGATGGCACAGACTATTAGATGCCGGTTGTCATCAACCAACACCAACTAGAACTGAACTAACATATGCGGGAGCGGGGTAGGTAGAGAGCAAGGTAAGAGATTTGGTTAACACGTTCCTGTTTGGGCTTCTGAAATCCTTATAGTTAGAGTCTTAGGAGGACTCTGGCTTTAAATATTCTCTCTGTTCTCTTCCTCTAGAGAGAGCAGTAAATGCCATAATTTAACCTTAATTTATACACCCAAAGTGTATATTTAATATTCAAGAAAATAACTGCAGCACGATTCTGAAAATGTCACACCTTCAATAACTCCATTACTGAGACATGAAGCCATCCACAATGTAGAGATAATAAACGATTCAGCAAAGATTCCTGACCTTTATGGTGACATCAAGGAAAGCAACTATGCCCTTTCCTCAGCTGGTCCCTTGGTCATTCTGAATGAACGGCCAAGGGTCCAACCACAACTCTGCAGTTGCTGGATACACCTCTGCATTGTATGCCATCATTACATGACTTTGTTCTAAGATTTTCTGAAGACGTGACTTTTATCCTGCAGAATTTATTGTATTCTAAATTATAGAATATAACACATACTAAGTAACTTACAAGAGAAGCATACATAGATGATCATTTTATAATATCATCTATTTCAGTATTATTCACCACCAGAAGAAAAATAAAAACCCAATAATTTTTCTTGTAATTACAGTAAATTTCCATGAGGTTCACAAGATGATGATACGTAACATAAAATTGATAAAATTGGCATTGGAGAGTGACAGGCACTTTTCTTAAGATTTTCTTTCCTAAGTTGTTGAAAAATTACAAAAGTAACACATCTGTGGCTTAAAAAGTAAAATTAGAAATGGAAGAAGTTAGAAATAGAAAAAAGAAAAGAGGTAAAAATTAACCTCCAATCAACTCCATTCTCATCTCTCCTACTGAGATAGACAAATTAAGCATCTGCTAAATATTCTTCCCCATGCTTGTTAATGATACACAAATATAGATAGATACATATAGAAAGTGTTTGCTATCTGTTTTACAAAAATGAGCTCATAATATTCATGTTACTGTGAAACTGATTTTTCTCACTTAATAAAATATCATGGATAGTGTTCACAGTCATTAGCTACAGATCTAACTCATTATTTTTAATAACTGCATGATGTTCTATATCATGAATGCCCCTCCAATTGTTCTCCTCTTTGTTAATATCCAGGGTTATTTTTTCACTAAGTTTTAATCACACCAACGAGTTATAGCTTTATAGATTGATCTTTGCCAATGGGGGTTGATGATGAAAGGAGAATTCTTTTGACATAATTTTTGTGATCATACTTAATACCTATTGCGTGGAAGAGTGCTCCTCTGACATAAAGATTGTGACACTTGTCTTCCCCATTTTGGACATGGATCAGGAGAGACTATTCCCTGGAAAAGGACATCTACTTGGTGAAGTAGAGGCTCCGCAGAAACAGAGGAAGACTCATGGCTGCAGCAATGGGCTCACCATGGCAACAATGGGGAAGATGCTGCAGGACTGTGCCCTTTCCCTTCAACTGCTGTCTACAGCATCGTTGGGAGCTGGAAGCTACCCAAGGGGACCCCGCAGCAGCAAAGTATAAATCTCTTGGTCTGCTGCCACTTTTGTTAGCACTAAGTTTGATCCATTCTTCCGATTTTTGCTAAGCGGATGCTTGTGAAAAGCATCGTATTGATACTTTTCTTTGTATTTCAAAGGTGACATTTTAGTGCTGCGTCTCTATTACCATTGAACATTGTTGTATCCTATCTCTCAAACTTGCACTACAAACATTTTGGTTGAAATAATTTTTTCTTCTGGGCTGTGCTGTGCTTTGTAGGATAGTTGACAGCAGCACTGGGCCTTACCCATGAGATTCCAGGAGCAACAATGCCCCCATTTGTAACCACCCAAAATGTCAATGAGCGCTGTCAGAATCACCCCCAGATGAAAACCACTATGGTAAATGCTTACTTGAAAGATTTGGACTTGGAAAATTTTTCATGAATGTCATAAACAACAAAATCCCATAAATCACCAACAAGTTTATTAGCTGGTGGTTTTTCTCAACCCCCCCACATTCCAAGATTGATAGATTTTAAAACCTGCTCAGCAACTTCAAACTATGAGTTAGTACAAGGCTCTCTCTTGGCATGACCGCATCTCCTTGGTCACACAATTAACTGAACCCAAGAAAGACAAATAGTGGAGCCTCCAGACAGATAAAACAGAGGTTATTCAAACTTGGACATGATACCTACCAGTACTTTAGATTCAAAGTCAACAGGCAGTTTTTTCATTTCATTCCAACTTCCCATTTATAACTTATGAACAAGTGCAGATAAAAAGTGTTGCTGAATATTTAAATATCTATTCCTTGTGCCAAAATCTCAAATAGAGCTGGTGTTTTGTTTGTTTGATCTTTTTTTTATTATTATTATTAGTTTGGCCTACTTCAGGATTTTGGTTTACTTTGAGTCTATGAATCCAAAATAGACAATGCTTTTCCTAGAATTTACTCTCTTTGGGGAAGAATGCTTTCTTTTGTTAGAAAATCTGATTCCAAAGTATTTCTACAATCTTCACTCTCTTAGACTCAAACTCTACAAGTTACTTTTCTCAGGGGGAAAAAATGCACATTATAATAATTTCCAAGATGCAGCACCTTCCCCACCCTTATAAAAGGGAAAAGACTAACAAGGAGGAAAAGCAAGATTAGCAAACTTTAATTGATAATTCAATACCAAAAGCAAGAACTAGGGTGACACATATTTATAGTCACCTATTCTTTAAAAAGAAAAGTTCTGTGCTGCCTTCCTTATGAGAGACACAGACACAACAACACAAAGAGAAGATCTTTGCAAGGCAACTGACCTTTATCAATTTATTCCGGGAGTCATTTTTGCGCTTTAATTAGAGTTCAATATTCCTGCCTCAGGAATTCATAAGTGATATCAGAAGGCCACTAGTCATTCTCTGCCGGATTCAAGGTTCCAATTCTCTTTAGCAGCCCAGGGGATGGTTTTAAAAAGGCAAAGTGCCAGTCATGAGATCTATCTGACTCTTGATAAAATACTGACGACAGCAGCTCAGTCTACAACACAAAGAGCTGACAGGGAACAATCCTCATGGAAACTCGCCCTGCAACGCAGGCGAGCAGCTTTGGTGATAAAATCACATGGCTAGACTAAATCTCTGCATTGTCACCCAGGCCTGCCTTCCAGAGCATGCCACTGGTCTTTGTGACAACCCAAAATGTCTTCAGCCATTGCCAGAATCATCCCCAGTCGTGAACCATGATTGTAACTGTGTCATTAGAAGGATTTAGGGTTTCAAATGTATTTGTCAAGTCTACTTCAGAATTTTATACTTTGGGGCCTTAAAGTAATTCACCAAGTTTCTGTTTGAAAGATTTGCTGCCCATATGGCTGTGACCCATCTGGAACTTCTTCCCATCCACCCCACCCCCCAAACAATTTCTTTTTCAGATCTTTAAAAATATGTTAATTGAGCAGTTTGTGCTATATGAGTTTATAAGTTAATTAATAGCTTAGGTTTTTCACCTTCTTCCAGCTCATTACCAGCTATTTTAGGTAGCTGTTTAATTATTTGAGTCCAGAAACAAATTGTGAAATAAAACTCCCAACTAATTCTAATTGGTTTCTTATTATATATATTTTTCTAAATCTGTATAAGTCACTAGATTAAATAGCAAGCAATTGCTGGTATTTTTCCAATTACATCACCTTCAGCAAAAACCCTATTATACAGAAGCAAGCTGAATTATGGCTAATTTATTAATGGATTTGGTACAGCATATAATGAGATTGTCGATATTGAAGCCACTTACACTCATTTAAGTAATCAGAGTTCAGCGGCTTTAAAAATTAAGATCACTTTTAGCTAAGAGAAATTAAAATCAAAATTGTGGAAAAGGAAGCCACCAAACAAGCAGTGTTGGCCAGAAACTCTCCAATGGCACCAATTCAAAAGAGTGCTACCACATCCTAACTCTCTCTTTGCCACCTCCAAAGGCAGCCTCAAGGCTCAGTTAAGAATTTGCTATGAACTACAAAGTCAGCGGTTCAAACTCACCAGCTACATAGCAGAAGAGTGTGGCAGTCTTACAAGTTCTATGGGGCAACTCTACTCTGTCCTGTAGGGTCACTGTGCCAGGGATTTCAGCGATAGTGGCTTGTTTGGGTTTGTGTCTGCACAACGAAATGGGAGGTTTGATGGACTCCTTCTTCAGTGGGGGACTGAAACTGGGAAGTCAGAAAGGCTTACAAATCAACATTTTCTTAAACAGGGAGGAATTAGCTTTCTGCATCTAACTTTGCTTTTTCTATCTCAAATATCTACAACGACAACTACTTGTCGCTCAGTGTCTCATAGTGTGGCGGCCTTCATGTTGCTGTGATGCTAGAAACTATGCTTTGTTGTTTTAAATACCAGTAGGTTCACTCCTGGTAGACAAGTTTCAGGTGAGCTTTCAGATTCCTACAGGCTAGGGAGAAGGAAGAGATAAAAAATTAGCCCTATGGATAGAGATAGAAAGGCACTCACAATATGACATGGGAAACGTTGCTTTTTCTTTTTCTTATTTATTTTTTTAAAATCATTTTATTGGGGCTCATACAATTCTTATCACAATCCATACATGCATCCATTGTGTCAAGCACATTTGTACATTTGTTGCCATCATCATTCTCAAAACATTTGCCTTCTACTTGAGCCCTTAATATCAGCTCCTCATTTCCCCCCTCCCTCCCTCCTTCACCTCCCTCATCCCCCAGGGAGGAGGCTATACTTAGATTCTTTTAATTGGTTCCCCCTTTCCACACCACATTCCTTCCACCCTCCAGGCATCACCACTCTCACCACTGGTCCTAAAGGAGTCATCGGTCCTGGATTCCCTGTATTTCCAGTTGCTATCTGTACCAGACATCCTCTGGACTAGCCAGATTTATAAAGTAGAATTGGGATTATGATAGCGTGGGGGGAGGCAGCATTTAAGAACTAGAGGAAAGTTATATGTTTCATTGTTGCTACCCTGTACCCTGACTGGCTAATCTCCTCCCCACACCCTTCAGTAAGGAGGTGTCCAGTTGCCTACTGGTGGGCTTTGAGTCTGTGGTCTGCACTCACCCTCCTTTACAATGATATGATTTTTTGTTCTTTGATGCTTGATACCTGATCCCTTCAACACCTTGTGGTGTAGTCAACCTTAATCACTTGAATGAAACACAGCTAAAGGATCATTTACTGATGTGGCAGGACCCAACATGAGAGTAATTAACTGAAAATACCCGTTAATGATCAGAGCACGGAATACATGAAGCATGGGTTTGGGAAATAGCATGCATAGAGATAGATATTTCAGGCACTGGTGAGCTGAAATGGACTGGTACTGGCCATTTGGAGTCAGACAAGGATATGGTTTACTATGCAGGGGATGATAAATCGAAGTGGAATGGTATCAAACTCATCATCAAAAGAGAAAAGGTCCAGGTCTATCTTGATGCTGTGAGTAATAGGATAATATACATATGTCTATAAGGAAGGCCAGTTAATATGACTATTATTCCTATTTATACAGCAGCCACTAATGCTACAGATGAAGAAATTGAAAGTTTCTACCAACCTCAATTTGAAGTAGAGAAATAATAAAATCAAGAAACATTGGACATTACTGATGATTGGTTCAAAAAAAGTTGGAAACCACGAGGAAGGATCAGTAGTTGGAAAATCAGTGACAGAAAAAAAAAAGTGGTAACATGATAAAACTTGGCAAGACCACCAAACTCATTGACTAAAAATATCTTTTTTGTTTTCAAGCACCAGAAAGAGCAACTTCCTGCATGGGCAAGGCAAGATAGAACACACAGGAATGAAATAGACTCCATCGGAGGAAAGAGATGCTAGAGAAGGCAAGGGTGAAAACAAGGCTCTGGGAATTGGCATAATACCAACTGAGATGTGTCAACAAACAGATGCAAACCTGGAAGTGCTCCCTTGTCAATGCCAGGAAATGTGGAGACAGCTCATCCATGGCAATGCCAGGAAATGTGGAAGAACCAACTGGAAGATATTTGTATTTGTTCCTTTTCCAAAGAAAAGTGGTCAAACAGGATACAGAAATTATCGAACAATATCACTAATACCAAATGCATGTACATTTTTGCTGAAGATAATTCAAACACAGTTGCAGTAATATATTGACAGGGAACTGCTAGAAAACCAGGTCAGATTCAGAAGAGAATGTGGAACATGGGCATCATTTCTGATAACACATGGATCTGGCTGAAAGCAAAGAATATAAGAAAGAATACCGGTCATTAAATTGACTATAAAAGGCATTCGACTGTGTGTATCATAACAAAGTATGGATAACGTTACGGAGAACGTGAATTCCAAATACGTAAAAATGCTCAAGCAGAACCCATACACAAATCGAGAGGCCAATATTCAATCAGAACAAGCCAATCAGGTGTGCCTCAGGGTTGTGTTCTATCACTGTACTTATTCAGTCTGTATACTGAGAAAGCAATCTGAGAAGCTGGACTATGCGAAGGAAAATGTGGTATCAGAATTGCAGATGACACAACCTTCTGTACTGAAAGTGGAGAGGGCTTGCCGTATTTATTGATGCAAATTGAAGACCACAGTTTTCAGTATGGATTACACCTCAAAGAGGGGAAATCTTCAAATTGGACTATGGTAAGTGGAGAAATTGTTGAAGTACTCAAGGATTTCATTGGATCAATAATCAATGCCCATGGAAGCAGCCAGGAAATCAATATCTTTTAAAAAGTATTAACATGCCAAGATGGCACTCTGAAGATTAAGACGCACCTGACTCTAAGCCCCAAATATTTTCCATGACCTCATTCATATGCAAAAGCTAGCTAAACAAATAAGGATGACCAGAGAAGAACTGATGCACTTGAGTCATGGTATTGGCGAAGAATATTAAATTTACCATGGACTTAAAAAAATGAACAAATAAATCTGTCCTGGGTGAAGCACAGCCAGAATGGTCCTTGGAAGTGAGCATGAGGAAAAGGTCATATCTTTTGACCTTGTCATCAGGAGGAACTAGTCCCCGGAGAAAGACATTACCCTTGGCAATGCAGGGGCCTAGGGCAAAGTGAAAAGTCCTCAGTGATGTGGACTGACGTGGAGACAGAAACAACCGGGGGCTAAAGCCGAGGAATGATGACAACGATGGAGCAGGAATGGTCAGTGTTTCATTGACCTGTACATGCGGTCGCTGGGTCAGAACCTACTTGATGGCACCTAGTCACAACAACAGCACCTATATGTACATTGTCTCCCTTCCTTGACACACCTGTTTGCATGTAGAAGAGAAACCTTATCTCCACAGTTGAATTATATCTGCAATGGCTCAATTATCACCCTCCTCTCTTTGAAGTTTCTTCTTCTTCTTCTTCTTCTTCTTCTCCTCCTCCTCCTCCTCCTCCTCCTTCTTCTCTGCTCCTCCTCCTCTTCCTTCCTCCCCATTTCCCCCAATTAGTACCTGTTGCGCCCGGTTGCTCAAGCCATCCAGTTGCTCAAGCCAAATAAATCTAAGCGCCATTCTTGATTCCTCCCTGCCCTACCTTTCTTTCCCCAGAAAATGAAATAGCAAGCCCTGCTAGTTTTGCCTTCAAGAGACATCCTAACTCTTCCATGGCTTTTTCCCTTTAGGTCTTAGGGCAGGCAATCAACTTCTTTCATCGTTAATGCTGCCAGAACCACCTACTTGAACTCCTGGCACTAGGTTCATCACACTTCCATCCAAAAGCTACAAGCAGAAGCCACAGTGATC
>NW_022103898.1:30737839-30765888 GCF_000313985.2 Echinops telfairi
GGCAGGGAGTTTGGTTTCTCTCACCACTGGGCTGTACTCTCTGTGAGGATGTGCTTTGACTGACTGGTACATCTGTTTAAGACTTAAGGCAGAGCACTGAGCCAGGCGCACAGTGTATCGTTAATAAATCACCCGATTAATGAAAATACACAGGTAATTTTAAATCAACAAGTTTACTGTCCAGGTTTCTCATATATTTTGCAGACTGGCTAGATTTTCTGCCTTGTCTCTTTTTGGTTATCTCAGTCCTAATTTGCCTCATATTTTTAGTTTCTCTAAGAAGCTTTATGTTATAGCAATACTCTCCCTGATATTTTCAACAGCTCTTAATTTATTATTATCTGAAGGTTTCATTAATTTATTATTTACTGACTGTTGAAGATCCCTAATGAAGATATTAAATAGGAAGAAAGGAACACCATTTCTTATGTACTATATTAGAATCACTAATCACTTAGAAAAGTCTAGAAAAGAATAATTTCTTGCATCTCTAGAGCCTGCCCTGAAAACATTAAACTAGATCTATTTTATTCAATTCATCCACTCACACATACCTACAAATATTCAGAACTCTCACTTAAGTTTCAAGACCATGAAAAGAGAAAAATAAAAATTAAATTTAAAATAAGAAAAGAGAAAAAAATTCATGATTAACTTGTTCACCTGGACCTGGGTACTCAGTGTGTTGACTTACAGAAATATGTATAATGATTTCCCAGGAATGAGCATTATTCAAGAACAACTTCTTAAAGAAAACAATGCTTACGTTCATATTTGGGGAAAACATTCAAAAAGAGGACAGTGGCGTGGACAAGGAGATAGGTAATGAGCGGGGAAGGGTTTGCGAGGTAGAAGAAACAGCAAATTAAAAACAGACAAATAAACAACAGCAGCAGAGGTCTGTAAACAAAAGTTCATTGGCCAAATCCACCCACCACTCACTTTTATAAATAAATTTTATTAAAAAATAGTCATATCTATTTGCTTATTTATTATTGATGGCACTTTACATTTCAAGAGCAGTGTGGAATAAGCCAGTCCCAAGATTATGAATGAGTTTTGTTCCTAAATCTGTTTTTGTGTAAAATTTATAAGCAAGTTGGAACAGTTAGGCACAGCTCATATCTAACGCAAGTTAACCAAATGTTTGCCTGATTGTTGTTGTAAGATGCCATCATGTGGGTTCTGACTCACCGTGACCATGTGTGTGCAAGAAAATAAAACACTGCCCAGCCCCGTGCTATCCATAAGATGATCGTTCTGTTTGAGCTCATCGTTGCAGTCACTGTACCACTCCATCTTCCTCTTCTTTGCTCGCCCTCCACTGCAAGAACCATGATGTCTTCTCAGGGTCTGGTTGCCCCTAAAAACAGTCCAAAATGCGTCAAAGTCTCACAAACCTCTCTTCCATGGGATGTTCTTACTGTACTTCTTCCTAGAGCGACTTGATTATTCTTCTGGTCATCTATGGCTCTTTCAATATGCTTTCCCAACACCATAATTCAAGTGCATTAGTTCTCCGGTCCTCCTTATCAATTGTCCCGCTTGCACATGCATGGGAATGAGGTAACTGCAAACACTAAAGAGTCGAGTTCAGCTCTGTCATCCATGTGGTTTCTTGCTCTTTAAAACTTCAAAGAGATCCGTAGAAGTGGCTCTGCCCAATGCAGCACATCATTTGATTTTTCTTTCACTACTTATTCCATGAGTGTTGACTATGGGCCCAAGTAACATGAATCCATGAGACCATCAATTTCTTCTTTGCCTATCACGATGCTGTTCAATGCTCCAAGAGGGAGGACTTTTGTTTTCTCTCCATTGAGCTGCAATGCATACTGAAGTTTGCCGTCTTTAATCTTCACCATCAAATACCTCATCTTCCTTGATTTCAGCAAGCTAAATTGTGTCATCTGCTTACAACTGGCTGTTAATAAACTTCCCCACGTGTGTTTGTCTTATTATAGACTGTATAGCTATAGTGAAGTAAAAGTCTTAATATGGCTCTTCTATCCATAATCCTTGTGTGTGTGTGTGTGTGTGTGTGTGTGTGTGTGATGTATTGTAAATTCTAGCCTTTACACCTGGGACTATATTCCAGTTTTGAAAAGAGTTTTCTGTTATGCTAATAGTCAGGATTAAGGTGCTATGTATTTTGAGTCTCCATCTTACTAGAAGGTGTGAATCAAGTGCCCATCTTTTGTTTTCTTTGGGGTAGAGTCTGTTGCTAGACAAAAACCACAATTTTATCAAGCCATTTCTTAAGAGAATCATCTCAAAAAGCTGTCAGAAAGAATAGCCTCTGGGGTCTTACAAGTTTATCTTGAAATAACCCAAAGGGAAATGCCAGCCTGTATGATCCAAATATTATAAATAATAAAATCCAAATCCAGAGGAGGAAGTTGTATTGAAGATTAAATTCTGAGCGCCTGTTTTACCAAAGACTATTGATGACAATGAACGTCCAAAATTCAATTACAGACTCCCCACGTGGGTTAAGCCTCCATTGAATTCCCTTGGACCATTGAATAGGGATATGAAAGGGCTTGCCCTCAGAAAGACCATATCAGAAAGTGAACGTGGAGATAGTTAGATTAATTTATACCAGCTTAACATCTGTTTCCCCTTTTGACCCATTTTTTATTTGTTCTGGTTATTATTTTCAGCTTTATTTTGGAGTAAATTTTTTCTGTGTTTCATTTTGTTTTGTTTGGGTGGGGGGATACTGCTTGTTTTGGTTTTTTTCCTATGAGATCCAGAATGTAAATCTATGGAGACAATAACTAGGATAATATTTTCTTAGGGTTAAGGCAGGTGGGGAAATGAGAGCTAATAGCAATGAGTAAACAAAATGAAGGAAATGTTCCAAAATTTGTTGTGGTGATGATTATATGATAATTTTTAATATAGTCAAACCATTGACTTGTATGGTATGTGAATTATATGTCAACAAAACTGTTGAAGAGCAAAGAAACAACCTAACCAAAAAATCAGGGCAAAATCCCAGGACCATCGGGGAAGAAAAACTGTCAGAAGAGCACTTCAAGCTCTCTGCCTAAAGCGGTGGAGCCCAAAGCCAGAGGCACCAGACACCACAGGACAGTGTCAAGAAGTCGTGCTGAGCTCCGAGCAGAGGGCTTGCACCCCTGCAGCCTGAGACCATGAGACGGGGAGGTGGAGTACCAGGAGGGCTCTTGTCGCTCAGAGGGAGAAGCCACGGGAACATGTGGCTGCAGAAGGACATTATGTAATGTAGAGGAGCAGCAAGAGAGAGGAAGGGCACAGTGGCGGCAACAACGGTCTCAAGCAGAGGGACTCTTGTGAGGATGGCACAGGATCAATAGTGCTTAGTTCTACTGTGCATAGGATTGGGATGGGTTAGAACCCACGTGATGGCACCGAACAACAGCAATAAAGCAGGGTCAATAAACAGTAAGTAGACAGTCATTGGTCCATAGCAGCTCCTTTTCTCAGCCCCAAGCCAAGAAACCCTAGGCATAACTGAACTGAACACTGCCCAGTCCTGCATCATCTCATTGAAGGCCTTCCTCTCTTTAGCTTCCCATCTACGTTACCAAGGATGATGTCCTTCTTCAGGAACTGGTCTCTCCAGACCACACGTCCAAAGTAGGACATCCTTGCCTCTAAGGAACACTCTGACTGGTCTTCTTCCAAGACAGATTTGTTTGTCCTTTGAGCAGTCCATGATGATCTATGATAAATGCGAGCCTTCAAGCCTACGATTATAATCCCATTTTGGAGGGAGTTTTCTGTTATGCTAATGGACAAGGTTAAGGTGGCATGTATTCTGAGCCTCCAGTTGACGAGAGGGTGTGAATCAAGTGACTACCTTTTGCTTTCTTGTAGTAACCTGTTAGCTTCCTCAAGAAACCCTTTTGAGTGTGAATTGCGTGTGAGGTCTGTGTGGCCACTAAAAGGGATGATGAAACAGAGCAGAGGAGGAGAGTGTCTTGGTGTCAGAATAGGTAGAGAGGCTCCATGTCTGATCTTTGCTTGATGGCCATGGGCCTTGGACTGGCCGGAAGTTGCATTCTCCCTAGTGAGCTCAGAGATCAGATACAGCTTCCACCCCGTTTCCCCCGTAGTTAACTGTCCATGCATCAAAAAACTGTAAAGAAAAACTCCCAGAGACATTCAACCCTCTTGAACATAACTGTTGCTATTAGGTGTCATTGCGTCGGTTTCGACTCACAGCAACCCTGTGCACAGCACAGCAGCACATCCCATCCTCACCGCCGCTCTTACGTGTCAGACCATTGTTGCAGCCACTGGGCAATCCATCCTGTGGAGGACCTTCCTGCAATTCACAGCCCCTCTACTTTTGCCAGCATGATGTCCTTCGCCAGGACCTGCTCTCCCCTCAAAACATCTCCAAAGTCTGTGAGAAGTATTGCCATCTTTGCCTCTAAGGAGCATTCTGGTTATACTTTTTCCAAGACAAATTTGTTTATTTTGGGGGGAGTCCATGGTACTCTCAACTTTCTTTGCCAGTACCATAGTTCAGGTGCACTGATTCTCCTTTGGCCGTCCTCACTCAGGGTCCAACTTTCACGTGCACATGAGGCAATCGAGGGCACGATGGCTCGGGTCAGGTTCACTTCAGCGCTCAAAGTAATCTCGGCGATTTTCAACACTTTAAGGTGGGCTTGTGCAGCAGATTTACGAGTGCATCTTTTGACCTCTTGACTGCCGTTTCCATGAGCATGGATTGCAGGCCAAGCAAGATGAAATCCTGGAGAGCAATCTTTTCTCCATTTATCACGGTGTTACCTACTGGGCAATTGTAAGGATTTTAGTCTACTTTACATAGAATAGTCATCCATACTGAAGGTTGAAATCCTTGATCTTTATCAGCAGGTGCTTCAAATCCTCCTCACTTTCAGCAAAGTTGTGTCATCTGCATATCACAGCTGGTTAATCAGCCTTTCTTGAATTATGATGCTGTATTCTTCATATAATCCAACTTCTCTAATCACTTGCTCATTTTAACTTAATAATACCACAATAATAATAATGTTTGTATTTGTATACATGCCATAAAGTATTTCTCATTTGCCATTACCAACCAATGTATGTTTGTACCTTGAATTAGCATAATAGGCTTTAAAGAAGCCAGTTCATAACTACAGGTGGTGTACACATTGAATGTACGTAGCCTGGGAAGCCTGTAATTGTAACAAAACCCTATCATTTGTAAAGCCTAACATCTTTACTATCTGGCCTGTTTGCTTGATGGCCTTCAAATAGAGGCACAAGCGAGTGCAACGTATCTAGAGAAGAAGTAATTTGTGACTCTGTTTCTGTAGGAGAGGGCAATAGATGAAGATAGCTGGCAGAAGCCAGATGGGAGGGAGCTCATCGGCCGGGTAAAGGTTTAACATAGAGGAATGTATGTTAGGCAATTGGATGCACTTGCAGGGAAAAATTGGAAGAGAGAGACCGAAGGCTAGCAGGCCAGTCAAGTGGTAATGAAAGAGGCTAGGTGAGAGAAAACGGGCATTTTCGTTCCTGTGGTGACTTAAATGGAAAGGAAGGATGCCAGTTGGAAAGACATTTAAAGGAGATATAAACGATCATCATTTTGTGAACAGTCGGCTTGGACGAAGATGAAAAGGAAGAACAGACAGGATCTCCGGGTTGAATGAACTGGCGAAGCTGGTCCCTCCCTCCCAAACGGAGGTTCCTGGGGAAGAGGCTTCTCCTGGAGCAAGAAAGGGGATGAATTGAACTTGGATATTTTGAACCTGAGATGTTTGTGAGAGATCCAGAAGAGGTTGTCTTGGGAGCGTCGGGTCTGGGGAAACAGGGAGAGAAGTTCGACGGAAGAAACGGATTTGTCACTAGATGATCATCCATCTCGAACTGCTGGTGAGCTCGCTGAAGGGAAGCACAGAGTGGAGAAGGAAAGAGATGGAGTGGCAGCAAGTGGGACAAAAGGGTTGGAATCTTCAAGGACCACTGCAATATGTCGGCAGTATAAGAAGGTTTCGCTAATATGTTCCTAAGCGTGGTTAAGCCCTGGTGGGAAAGAACAGATATGTCAGGCACCACATGAATGTGAATACTTTTCTGATATGGGTGACATATTGTCACACTATGGGAGGGAGGCAAGAGGTTAGCAGGAGGCACCAATGAATAGCACCTGTCTTTGCTTCTAAGTTAAAAGTCGATGTGGTCATGTTTGTCTCTAAAAATATATAAAAACGAAGCATTTAAAATTTTTTTGCTGTGTATCAGGCATGGTGTTTTGTCCAATTATAGATGATTCAAGATGAAGGCGCTCCTGGGGATTATCTACCTCAGAGCCCACCAACCGTGTGTTTCAGAGTGCCAGGCATACCATCTTGATCACACTCTGAGCCAGAGCTGAGAGAGTGACTTCCTTTTGCTTTTCCAGGGTAGAGAGAGGAGCCATGCTTCTGGGACTCGCTTGCAGTTAGGTGTGATGAACCAACATGCCCACTTCCAGGTCCGAACCATTAAAATCTCTGACAAGTCAGGCCCTCTGAAGAAGGTGCTAGAGGCCACTTGGTAACCATCTGGAGAGCAGTTTTATCACTCAGCCCGACTCTCAGCTACAGATCGACCTGATGTGCGTAGCAAACTTCTGTTCTGTTATGTTACTAAGATTCAGTGTTATTTGTTACACCACTAGTGTTAATAAAATTATTAACACTCCCCTTCGATCTAAATAGCACTACATTTGTCATTTTTGCATGAAGAGTTTCCACATAAGGATGTATTTTTTAAAAGGAAGAATCCTAGTGGCAATAGTGTTAGAAAGGATTTTTTTAATCGAAGTTAAGCTTTCTTGCTCAGAAGATGTACTGAGATGCAGATATGTTAACCATCTAACTACCTTGTGATTGCCACCCATTGAATACCTACACCGCTATACTGATTCTGGGATTGTTCTGTGAAAGTCAATGGTACCTGCGATGCCACTTGACCCCTAAGAGAAATATGCAAGTAAACTGAAGTGGAATTAAAAAAAAATAAGCTCAAGTGATTGCTTAATTGATCGATTATTTAATTGCCTGAAAAAAGGGAATACGCTGATCTGATTATTCAGCATTTCAGATGTCTTCTCTTGACGACATTTTCTAGGTACCTGAGGTTGTGCATTCTCTTCTAAGTTTTACAATAGGCTTTACCGAAGGATTGTTGTCTTTAGGGTTTTATTTTTGTTAAGTAATTATTTGAAAGTAGTTGGGCTTATCTAACATTGAAAAGACATTTCATCAAATGCCAACTGCACAGGTGCTAAGCTCTGTATAAGTTCTTGGGAATATGAAGAGATATGTTTCTTGCCAAAAACTTCTGGTCAAGTAGTGACACAGAGATATAAGCAAATATTACAAAACCCCATGACACATGTTCACATGTAAACGAAAAGCTACAGATGTGCCAAGGAAGAATCACAGCTGTATTATATTCCTTGGATCTCATGTACTTTAATATCTCATGCAAATGAAAATAATTTATCTCAAAGATTATTCATTATCAGCTACAAATGAGATTCAAAGGAACAGTGATGAGTCCATTATTCACAACAAACAGGCAGTCCCTTCACATGGATTGTTGCCGGTAGTACCAATGAATTTCTACTTGTGAATCATAAAAAAATGAAAGGTTATGTAAGGTGCTTTCACAGTGAAAGAGGAAAGAAGACCAGGACGTTGGGGTCAAAATATGTGTGGATTCTACTAGTTTCTGGGACAGCCTAGAGACCCGTGATGAATTTATATACCTTGTGTATTCTTGTGGTGGAAAAGAAAAATAGACACTCAGACATGGAAAGGACCCTGGAGATCATCTCATCCAACAAGATGAATAAGCATTTCTTTTCCATTGCCAATAATCTGATGAAATCTGATGAATACAACTCTCTCGAGTAATAGGTGGTCATGAATTGAGCCGGCCATGGCTCAGCCCAGGCTACTAGGTTTTCCACTCCACAAAAAATAAACCTTTGTTCATAAACAAAACCAATTTAAGTTAGACAGCTTTCATCACTACTATGAATATTCTAACAATGTAGGAGTAAAAAGAAATACACCTTGGGACAGACATAGATGAACTTTCATTTGGCTCCATTTGAGACTTTGACAGACTTTTCTTATACCTCTTTCAAAGGAATTATTTTAAAGGGCAAGTAGAATATCTTTTAACGAAACTCATGAAATACACTAAAAATGAAGTATTTCTTAATGGCTGGTGATCTTTGTCTAATCATGAAAACAACTTTTAAAAAATGTACCTTAGCCAATAACATTGAGGCCGGGCCAAAGAGAGAAGCTGTGTTTTCTGATGTCTGTAGTCCCAGCACTTACAACTCCCAGGGCTTCCGCTTCTCTTTAGGGTGGAACTTAATCCCAGCCATGATCATTCATTTAATCAAGCACACTTTTAAAAAAAACATTCTGGTTCACAGGGTGTGGAGCCCTGGTGGGGTAGTGGGTACTTGTTGGGCTGTGATCCACCTGGTCGGCAATTCAAAAGCACCGGCAGCTCTGTGGAAGAAAGATTGGCTTTCTACTCCTGTAAACAGTTACAGTCTGGGAAACCCACAGGGGGTTGCTATGAGTCATCGTTGACTCAATGGAGGTGAATTTGGATTTGGTTTTTGGTTATTAAGGAAAGCAGTTGCATAGAAGTTGAGTTTTCATCGGATGTTCTCAAAACTAGTTTCATATCACAACCATCAGAAAGAGATTTCGAAAGAGACAGATTACTAATGTTTACCCAGAATCACAGATTACACAGTTGCTTATGTAAGGGCCTGGGAATACTTTTCTTTTTCATTCTACTTAAGCTTTCCAGGTGATTCTGGTATGTAATTGGGTTTGGAATTTACCCATGGAATTTATCAAATATTTTGATAACTGAAATTAATTATTAATACCATGTCCTTATATATTGACAGCAAACTATAGGATAATGATAGACTTTTAAAAATAACATTTATTTTATAAAAAATGAAGTGTGTTGGGGCCCCAATTATCTCCACAAATATAGTATCTCTAGAATATATTTTGCAGAGGAAGTGTTTGATAATTGGCATAGCTATCATTTAGTACTTAAGTATATTCTGAAAAACAGAGATGAAAGGGATCATCCACATGGTATCTCAGATGGGCTAGTTATGATTTTCATCTTTTTTTTTTTTTTAAGATGACAGATGAGAAGGCGGCCACTAGCAGACAGGAAAACACAGGGCACACGGTGGCTGGCTTTCCAACCACTCAGTGGAGGCTGTTTTATTTTGGGTGTATTGCATTGTTTTTTCTAGCCACAGGCACAATTCCAAATCACCCTATAAATTGCTTTCATAACTAGAGCTCCGAGGGGAATTCAACAAGGTTTCCTGGATGTAATTACCAAATTGGAAGTTAGCCAGATTCCCAGGACTGCAACCCTTACACTTGTGAACAGGACTGTTTGATTGTAATAATCACACCCAGTCAGCAACTTGGAATTTGGAATCCTTAGAAAGCAACTTTATGCTTCAAGAAAACAACCATGGGGCCAAGGTCACAAGTGGAATAGTATTTCCACAGAGCTATGGACTGGAGTTTGGGAAAAAGATGAGCAGGACCCAGCAGCTAACAATATAACAAACCGGAACTATAAGACATTTGTTTTTGCATCTCAGGTGTTTAATAATTGAATGCTAGAACAGATGTGTAGTTCTTTAAATTTTCTCCACCTTTGTTTTTCTAAGAAATTCTACACATTTCTCATAGCTGTATTTCTACCTGCTATGTGTGTCATTTTTCTTCTTTTTCAATGACAATGTGGTTAACAATACAGCTATCTGTGAACACGAGCATGGCCCAAGATGTCAAAATGTACTCTAACGGTTTTTCACATTGCATGCGTTTGATGAGTTGCACGAGGCATCTATTGACACTGCTTGCTGTCATTTGCCACTCCACATTTTTGTTTTATTCATGGAATGAGTCTCTCTGCTCTGGACTCAGGACATGTTATTGGAACGGGTCTCCAGTGGGATCTGGTGCTGTTTCGTCGAAGCACATCACGGTCCAGCTGGTTTTCAGCACAGTTTGTTGGCATCCTATTACCACGCTCACATCCTGTTCCTCTAATTAAAAGTAGAGGTCCTTCCACATAACTCTTCTTCCCAATATTGCTCCAAATTTCTCATCTGGTTGGCCTTCTTTCCTCCTCTCTATCTGGAAGTTTCTCTGGAGAGCTGAGTAGTTAATAATTTGAGTTCTGGAGTCACACTTAGAAGATTCAAATCCAAGTTTACTTGCTTACTAGCTGTGCATCCTTGGGTAGCCTGCTTTGCTTCTCTGTACCGTCAGAGTCTTATCTGTAAACACTAGGAGACTATCAGTACTTCATGTACTGAGATGTATTTAGGATTCAATAGGTGGGTAACTAGCATTTATCTTCATCATCCTTCAAGTCCTGTCTCTTCTGCCAAGCCCTCTTCTTTCGCCAAGGCCACAGGCACTCTCACCGCTTCATCCTTTACTAATGAATGAGGAAAAGAACACCGTCACTTACTATGCACAGTAACACACTGTCACATATATGTAACATCTCCCTCAATGTCTCCCTCGTTGTTGTTGTGGATTTGTGCCGCTAACATCATTCTGACTCACAATGACCCCATGTGATGGTATCAGACAGCCTCATGGCATTTTCTAGGCTGTAATCTTTACAAGAGCAAACTGCCAGGTCTTTCTTCAATGGAGACACTGGGTAGATGGGAAACTCCTATCTTGATTGGCAGCTGAGCTCTTAAGTCTAATGCCACTAAGGCTCCTTTCCAGAGAATGGAGAGCAGAGTTTAGACTCCTGTATTAAATCCAGTGCTTGTCCCTTAGGACATATATGATTATATATTTTTTAAATGTTGACTGTTGATGCTAAGTCTATAAAAAAAATCTAAAACTAAAAGTGGGGAGTTACTAAAAAAATTAAATGTCATTAAAAATAATGACACTTTGAACAATCAAATCTCACAAACCCACTCACTGGCACTGAGTTCATTCTGACTCATGCTGCTCCTAGAGGACAGAGTAGATTTCTGTGGACTTCCCAGACCCTAAATCTTCAGGCAAGCCCAAAACCCCATCTTTCTCTAGCAAAACGCTGGTGTTTTTAAACTGCTGGCCTTGCAGTTAGCAGCCCAACGCATAACCCACTATGCTACCAAGGTAGCATTTAAAATATTACTGCTCAATAAAGGGCACTACATTTCTCTTAAGGTGATCAAGCCTGTTATTTTCCATGCATTTTATCCCAAGGCCTCAGGTAAAGTCCCAGGGGGTATTAGCTAACTTTCATAGGATCTGAAGAACCAGAGAAACCTAACACATACACCACAATAGGAGGCCCTCCAATGTGCTTAGGGAAAGAAAAATGTAGAGTCCCTGAAATATGGAGCCAATCACGGAGATGGTTGGAAACACATGGAGCATAAAGAGTGGTGCCTAAGGTGCTAAGCAAAAAGTGTATGACTGTCTCATCTCATTTCCGTTCTAGGCCCTCACACGATGGTTCATTCTTAATCAAGCTACTAGGCCAGGAAATGAGACGATGAACTCTATTAAGATTAAACAGCTCCTCTTTTGCTCACTGCCAAATGATCATTGTAGGCTATTATAAAATAAAATAAAAAGTCAACACTTAAGTCAAATCATAAAAAAAGCTATCAAAATGTGAAGCTATTTCTCAACATGTCCTCCGTCTAAGGCTAGAGGATTCTGAAGACTGTGTTTCCATCTAAGTGTCAAAAGACATGTCACTCTGTGGACCTACGTGTGCCTGACTGAAGCCAGGGCATTTCCAATCACCTCATATGCATGAGAAAGCTGAACAATGTATAAGAAAGACCAACGATTAAGAAAGAGGACCGATGTCTTTGAACTATGGCATTGGCACCAAATATTGAAAGTATGATAGACTTTCAAATCTGTCTCGGAGGAAGTACACTTAGAAGGGTTCTTAGAAGCTAAATGAGGATGGTGAGTGTGGTAGTTACATAATCTGGTGTCAGTTTGAGGATTGGGAGTGAAGGGGTGCAGTCTAGCCTGTCAATCATTATATAGTCAATGTGTCCTCTGTGTGGGCATGGCCTTCTACTGAGAATTCTGGGAAATCCAGTATTTCCTTCTTGGAGGCATGAGCCCCCTCTCTCTCTTTCCTTACTTTGAGCGAGACATCCCTGAGGAGAAGCCACATGGACCTACCCTGATGCAGCCCTGGGAACTGGAGAAGCCACACCAAGACCCCTGCCAGCATTGAGGTACTTACAACGCCACTGGATTCAAAGATTTTCTACCCACAGGGCTCTGATCGTCCTGCATTTGGCATCATTGCATGTGTTTCATAAGTCTGAAGAGGACTTTATAGATTGGTATCAGACATATGGGCGTGGACTGCACTGGGATGCTTTCTTAATGTATAATTCCCTTTATAGAAACTCTCTCTTATACACATATGAGCGCCAATGGATTTGTTTCTCTACTCTACTCGGACTGACACAGCGAGACTTTGTTTCACATACTCTATCGTTTATATATGTTATCAGGAGAGACCAGGTCCTGGAAAAGGACATCATGTTTGGTAGAGCAGAGAGTCGATTGAAAAAGAGGAAAACCCTGAAGGAGATTTTAACATAGCTTCAATAATGGGTTCAATCACTAAAAAGGTGTGAGGATGGAGCAGGACTGTGTTTCAATCTATTATACAAAGGGTCATTGTGTTACAGCAGACTGGACAGCACCTAACAATTAACGAAAGTCTTTCATAAAGAATTCTTTGAGTCATGCCAAGTCAAAATCATAGATTTGACATCCTCAAGGGCCTCAAATACTGTTGCTTTCCAATGTTATTTGAGTTCACGGACAAAAAGGACTCTGAAGAAACAAGATTATGACTGTATGGCAGAGGGGGTAAGATTTACCAAAAAAATTCTCATTGGACAACCCTTACCACCCTGGAAGAATAAGAAGGTGCATTTCTTTTATGATTATCTCTGCAGGTCTATCTAGATAAGATAGGTGGAATAAACAATCTGGAGGAGAAAACAACGGGACCAATGTTTCTTGGGGGACATGGGAGAGGGGAAGGTGGGGGAAAGGATGTGGTGTTAACAAACCCAGGGAGAAGGGAACAACAAGTGATCAAAAATCAATGGCGAGGAGGGTGTAAGAGGACTGGTAGGGCTTGATCCAGGGCAATGTAATGAGAGGAATTACTGAAACCCAAATGAAGACTGAGCATGATAGTGGGACAAGAGGAAAGTAAAAGGAAATGAAAGAACTAGGAGGCAAAGGGCATTTATAGAGGTCTAAATACAGGCATGGGTATATATAAGTATATTTATATATGATGATAGGGAAATAGATCTATGTGCATTTATATATATAGGTTTAGTATTAAGGTAGCAGATGGACATTGGGCCTCCACTCAAGTACTCCTTCAATGCAAGAACACTCTATTCTATTAAACTGGTATCCCATGATGCTCACCTTCCCAACATGATGGCTGACTACAAAGCGGGTGCATAAGCAAATATGGTGAAGAAAGCTGATGGTGCCTGGCTATCAAAAGATATAGCATCTGGGGTCTTAAAGCTTTGAAGGTGAATAAGCGGTCATCAATCTGAGAAGCAACAAAGCCCACATGGAAGAAGCACACCAGCCTGTGTGATCATGAAATGTCAATAAGATCAGGTATCTTCCATCAAAGAACAAAAAGTCATATCATTGTAAATGAGGGAGAGTATGGAGTGGAGACCCAAAGCCCATCTGTAGGCAACTGGACATCCCCTTACAGATGGGTTGCAGGGAGGAGACAAGCCAGTCAGTGTGCAGTGTAGCAATGATGAAACATACAACTTTCCTCTAGTTCTTTAGTGCTTCCTCCCCACCACTAGCATTATCCCAATTTTACCTTACAAATCTGGCTAGACCAGAGGATGTACACTGGTACAGATAGGAACTGGAAACACAGGGAATCCAGCATAGATGAACCCCTGAGGACCAGTGGTGAGAGTGGCAATACAGGGAGGGTAGAGGGAAGGTGGGGTATAAAAGGGGAACCGATCACAAGGATTTGTATATAACCCTCTCCCTGGGGGA
The DNA here is from genome assembly GCF_000313985.2 of Echinops telfairi. Taxonomy (NCBI): domain Eukaryota; kingdom Metazoa; phylum Chordata; class Mammalia; order Afrosoricida; family Tenrecidae; genus Echinops; species Echinops telfairi. Next base: position 30,751,981 of record NW_022103898.1, read on the forward strand.
CAGACAACAGAAAAGTGAGTGAAGGGAGATGTCAGACAGTGTAAGACATGACAAAATAATAATTTATAAATTATCAAGGGTTTGTGAGGGAGGGAGGGTGGGGAAGGAGGAGAAAAAATGAGCTGATACCAGGGGTTCAAGTAGAAAGAAAATGTTTTGAGAATGATGATGGTAACAAATGCACAAATCTGCTTGACCCAATGGATGTATGTATGGATTGTGAATAGAGGTGTACGAGCCCCCAATAAAATGATTTTTTTTTATAAAAAGAACTAAAATAAATAAATTTTAAAAGAAAACCTCAGTACAATTTTTCTAATATTTGTCTCACTGGTGCATTTTTTCATTATTTTTTTTTTCATAGCAAGCTTCTGAGATTGCCCTATGTCCTTTGAGAAAATTAAGAGTCTCCCTTTTGTATCTTAAAATATAGGTGCCATATCTTTCTGCCTTCAATTTAACTGGTCCAGCTGATGCCCTTGGAAGCCAATGTTGTTTGGATCTTAGATCTGAAGGTAGTCTAAGAAGATTAAGAAAGTATATTACTCCAAAAAGTTGTATACAGTATCGACTGATCAAAGTGACATGTTTAAACATGTTTTGTTTGTAATAAACTCATGTACTGTCACCCTCGTAGCAATATCTTTTGATAGTATGCACTCAATGGTTCCACTGAATAAACTGTTGAATAAATAAATAAATTAAATGGGATAGGCCTGTTTTATCTGTAGTGCCTAAAATATCATCATCTTCCTGTGAATAATTCAGAGAAACAGAAAGATGTTAGTACATTCAGGAAGATTTATAACTGGGTGCATAGTCTACTTAACAGACACGGATTAGCCATTGATGGTTAATAATGCTCATGGCTCTTCTATATTCAATTTATCTTTTAAATCAGCCACTGAGATAAATATATAGAAATCATGCAGTCTGACTAATGACTTGTAGTTAGAAAGGCCAGTGAAACTTGCATTTAGGATCAGAACATATCTGAATATACAGATGCAAGAGGGAAAAAATGTTTGAACATTAAACCAACTTCTAAATGATACATTATTCCAATGGCTGCCACGACTTTATTTTGTATAGTCCTCACAATACTAGATCCAAACACAGCCCACTGCCATAATGACCAATCCTACTCAGATCGACTTTATACAAGCTTTCCAAGGAGTAGACAGCCTCAATTTGTCCTCCATGGTGCAGCTCATGGGTTTGAACTGTTGACTTTACAGTTAGGAATCTGATGCTTGCCCAACAGTGCTACCGGGCTCATTAGTCCTCACAAGAGCACTTTGTTTTTTTTCCAAAGCAAGCAAAACCAAGTTGAGAAAAGCAAGAGTTTGCCTAAATTTCCTTGACAGTGGTTTCATGGAAGTAATATACTCAGCAGTATTATGGAGACTGGGCTTCAGCAGTTCACAAAACAGGTCTGCCCTTAAGAAGCTTCTGTCTGAATTGGGAAAGACAATTGATTTGTGACACAGCAAGAAGGTGAATACAGGTTGCAATGCTTCCAAAGCCACTGAACCAAAGTCTTAGGCAATATTCCGTGGTCATTACGGTTTTCACTGGCCAATGGTTGCAAGCAGATCGTCAGGTCTTTCTTCTGAGTCTATCTTAGTGTGGAAACTCCACAGCTACAAGGTGAGCTTCTCTGGCAACTGTGCCACCATGCAGTACTCAGTCTGTTTATCCAAATTCCCAGAGAAATAAAGCGGTATTCTGCTAGAAGTAACCCCCCAAAGTAAACATTCTTTACAAGTACAGATTAAGTCTTCAGTCTCCTGATAAAGTCTTAAAGGTTTTAATTGAGAACAGACTCAGATTCAACTGCCAGAGAACAGTACTGCTGATGCACAAAGACCATCTCCTCCTGCCTTTTCAGAGGATTCCTGACTACAACCGCAGTAGGGTGAAGCATGGTTAGTCACTGGCGGTCCTGAAGCAGCACGTTCAGTTGACAGTACATTTTTAGAAGAAAAACAGATGAAACAGAAAGAATTCAGAGGTCAACAGCCAGAACACACAGGTATTCAAAGACTTGGAAGTGGAATGAAATAGGTTTTCAGAAAGGTCAAGGTTGGATAGCAACATAAGGAATATTTTCTGAGAAATGAAGGTGAGCTATGTCTACTTCACAGGCTGCTCCCACAATTAAATATAATAATGTATGTGAAACCACTTTGTCAGCAGCAAATGCTCTGTAAGTGCTATATATCCTTATTAAAGCAGAAAGCCTGTCATATAGAAGGTTTTTAGAGTTCTCTCTGTGGCCCTAAGAGGTAGAGGTGGATCAGAGAGCTAGAAGCATTTCTGTTAAGAAGGATTTTCTGTAGATGAAAGGGGGGCGTTTGGTCAACTGATTGCCTCTTCCTCATGTCTGGGTTGATGAGCTGAAGATACCGTAAGGACAGTAGAAGGGAGTTCTCCCTTTGGTGGTCTATTAGGTGTGTGTGTGTGTGTGTGTGTGTGTGTGTGTGTGTGTGTGTGTGCATTTAACAACTTTGAAATGATAGTGGCAAATGATATTTTCTTCCTCTTGTTTCTCTAGCAGGTCCTGGGACGCATTCATTCCACAAAAAATATAAATTTTCTCCCTTAATTAACCAATAAAGAGTTACCAAATAAACCAGGTATGCTACTTGGCTGGACTCCACTTGACAGTACTTATTATCAAAGTAATTAGAAAAGTGTAACTTCTCTATCCTAGCAAAGGTCAACAATCAAATAAAAGACAGCTATAACAATGGCATTTCTCACGAAGTGATGGTGGCATTTTTAAACCAGTGAAACTTGTCTTTTTGTAAAAAAGTAGAAACAATGAAAATTATTATTGAGTGACTGGTAAACATCATCATGATGAATAGTTCTTGCGAGAATAAACTAATTGAGATGATAATTAGTCATAATTAGCATTATTAGCAGTAAATCCCATTTCAACAAAAAGAAAATGTATTTGGCTAAGAGGATATAATTTTGTTGTTGGTATTGTGCAAGTTTCTGTGTGTGCTTGCTTTATGGTTCAGCTAGGTCACTCATTGTATTTGCCCATCAATTATTTGAGAGATGACAGTAGATTTTCATTTTAACAAAAGTCTATTACAGAAAGCAGCAGAGCTTTGAGAAACCTTCTCCTTGATTCAGTGAGCAACTTGGTAGTGCCGTGGTTAAAGCACTAGGCAGCTAGCTGTAATGATTTGGGCCATTTTTACTCAGTCCTTCAGAGGTTGCTATGAGTTAGAATTGACTCTGGGGTGGGGGGCAGTGCGCTTGGATTTGGGGGGTTCTCTTTGATGCATCTGGAAACTTTTCACTGGTTCTTATCACTCTCTGCCATCCACATACCTCGTAATGTCCATTTACTAGCGCTGCGCCTCCCAACATGTCTGTCAGAAGGTGTTAGTGTCTAGAAGAAAGGAAAACTTTGTTTTCTGTTTCAGTATACCACTTATATATTTGTACACTATTTTATCATAGAGAGCCATCTTGTAAAAAAACGTCCCATGTTATCCATAATTTTCAAAGTTGTGTTTATTAAATAGACCAAATTTCTGTCTCCATGAAATCTCCACAAGATATTTTGGACATTTTGGTCTACATTTTTAAAAAAGAATTCTTTGATTTTTTAATTTAAAAAAAGAGGTGGGAGATTTACATTTAAAAAAGCTGATGAAAGTCAGATCAGCCACAAGAGGAGACCCAGAAGTAGAAGGTGGTCAATCGCTCTGTGGAAGCACAGCATTCAAATAATCAGAAAGTTCAAAGAAACAAGCAGATACACCAATCTGTGACCTAAGTACTAAGAATATGGAAAATTACCGTGGAAAAATACAAATTGAGGTCAAAGATCGTGAGTTTAAATTCGAGAATAGAGTATGTTTTCTAAAAGGAACTAAAGGCATTGTTTTAAAAATAATCTCTAAAATGTGCTTAAAAGGAAAAAAACAAATTCCTAGAAAGGTATTTTCTACTTAGGGTCATAGGGCAACATCACAATGATCCAGGATTTCAGCAACCAAAATGGAAAATTGCATTTTTCATAGCATTTGATCTAACCTTATTGTGGGGTTGGTGTGGAAGAATACCTTAAAAACAATTAGGATAAGAAAAACACAAATCCTGCACTTGTCTTTGATAATCAATATTTTTCCAGAGAAGCCTCCAAAGCCCAAAGGCCACCTTAGATATAAATTCAAATGAAAACACAGAGAAGTTTTAGAGTTTAAATGATCTAAAGAAATGTGATGATCGTTGACATTAATAAATTAAAAAAAGAACTACATGGTACTTACAGTTAGATAATAGTCATTTCATAGCTCTTTACATCTCTCAATGCACTTATCAATAATTTATTAGGAAAATGTCAAATGTGCTCATCAGGGAGGTATACAGGATAATGGTACTTGCTTTTAATAACAGTTCATGCAAGAGGGTGCAAAATGACAGTCAGGTGTTGGAGGCACGCTTCCAACACTCCCGCCCCACCTTCTACTTCAATAATACGGGACAGAAATCATGGGAGCCAAAAATGAGTTCTTTAAAATGCAGTCTGCCAGAGGGAAACACGGATGAAGCATGGCCTGTCATGAACATACTTTATCACACTATCCTAGAGCTGAGGACTCTAAGATATATTTAGAAACCCTTGTTTTGTCATGAAATCCCCCAGCTGATCCCATATTATCTCATGATTTCAATCGGGTTAATGTTTTTCTCTCAGTCATCGCTTAGTTGCCCAGATGCCATCCTTTCCCATTAAGGGAATGTGAGCATGACAAGGTCATGGGTGTGACTGGCCACAGCCACCCCAGAATGGGTGTCTGGAAGAGTGATGGCCCCCTCCAAGGGAGCTCCGACGGCGACGTAGGGTGAAACAAGAAAACTGCCTCCTCACGTTGGATGGCCAACATGTAACTGGAAGTGCAATTTGCAGGCCAGGATTTGCTTTGCATTTTTAAGAGTCGATGCTGTAGGAATTGCAACTTATTTTGTAGAGGACATTAGTGTTTCGATTGCATAAACCTATTGAGAGCATGTTTATTCCTTGAGGTCAGAAGGTCTATATAACTTATTTTTAAAAGCTTCATCGTTCTCTTGAGGAGTAGTTGGTGGGTTCAAACTGTTGCCTTGATGGGTAGCCACCCACTATCCCACCAGGGCCATCTCTCTTTCTGTCTTGCTCCAAGTTTCTGTGGTTCTAAGTACCATGCCACCTGCAGGTGCTGCTGAGACCACATCACTGCATCGGGTGCTCCTGCAACGTCAGTACATGTGAATTTTATCTTCCGGAAGCTCACAGCCCAATGGTTGTATCTGGTCCAAGTCTAATTTATAGCATTCATATAAAGAGGGTGCTGGGAAATAATGTCAACTCTTGATTTATATTTGTTTCAGCCAAGAAAACATGAACTCACTATTACATAAGATATAAAATGTGATCTGTTCAATACACTTCTAGCTTTCCCTCTATCTCTTAGAATACTTAAAATTTCTCAGATTGCACGCTACTACATGTCGATGGAATGCAATTTAAGTTTTTGCCTAAAATGGTAATGGGAGAGTATAAGCCACATACCACCCACACACATACACACACACACACACACACACACACACACAGGTCAAGGAATAAAATACTGAAGAAGTTAAATGTAGAAATGACCAAATGTTGGAATCCAGAAAGTATTCTTGGAGGAAGGAGCTTGCTGCTGGCTGACAGAGTAAACTATATGAAAGTTCATTGACATTTATTAGAGATTGTATGTTTTTAATGATTTTTATGATTTTAAGATCACTTAGATCAATTAATAATTCATTAAAGAGCTTTCATTTCTAGACAACCTTAAAAATGAAAGAATATGGAGCTACATCTGGGACCAGTTCCTCACTATCGTGTGATCCATATTCTTGCAACTTTCTGAATGTCAACAGCAGACTAACACCACTGAAATCTTCAGGAAGCTGTAATTTTACAGGGTAGGAAAATGCATTCACGCACCAAAATGGCACAGATAGAATGGGAACTATATGGGCCAAGACTAAGCACTGATCAGAAGGTAGAATAGCAAATAAGAACATAAGTGAATTGGAGATTAAAATAATTATATTTAAAATGGTAAAATGTATTTCTGAATCCACACAGTGTTAATAACTTCCATCGATTATTTGTCAGGTACTAGACCCTGTCAGAATCAACTCTATGGCAGTGAGGGGGAGACCCTGTGCTAGGCACTAGAGATGTACAAATCAATACCACCATCTCGGAACTCTAGGAATTTGAAGCATGGAAAAACAATAACATGAATAAAAAATAATATCAGAGTGTAGTAATGTACAATGAAGGAACTGCCAACACATTTTAATATATTGAATCAGGAAATTTGGAACCAGATCGGGCACTTACCAGCATCTGACTTTGTATCTCAGTTACCTGGCCTGATAAGGTTATAGTAATATTATATTAGGTAGTTTTGGGAGAGCACTTTAGATCACTGTGTGGCCTATAGAAAGCATTGCATACAATTAGCTATTAGGAGCCCTGGTATGACTGCCAAGTAAGCATTTGATTGCTAATCAAATGGTCAGTGGTTCAAGTCTAAGATTCACTCTGGGGGAGAATAGTGAGGCTGCCTGCTCCTGAAAAGGTACAGTCTAGGAAATGCAAGAGAGGCTCCCTAGGAGTTAGCAAGGATTCCGTGGCAGTGGGTTTGTTTCTGTTTTTCTTAATAGTGTATCCATGTCTACACTGAATGAGGAAAGGAACACACTCCAGGTATTTTACTGTTCCTCTTCCAGAAAGATTTACAACCTCAGAAACTCTACGGAGCAGTTCTACTCTGTCCTAGAAGGTCCGCATTTGTCAAATCCACAGAATGACAGTGCTTGGCTTAATTTTTTTTCTCTCCCAGTAAAATAAATTAAACATAGTCATACATAAAGGAGCAATGTTAGATCCATAAATACATACAAGCATATTTTTTACAAAGAAATGGTTGGGTTTTAAAGTCATTAAATCAACTGTATATGCAGGGAAAATAAATATTTTAAAACTAGAAAATGATTAATTCATGTCGGAACAGAAATCAGCTTATTCTAAAAGCAAGGCATAATTCAACACTAAAATTTGCTTTCCTATTGGAAAAAAAATACATAAACACAAGTGACTATGGATCAACTAACCTAAATTTGACTTCAAGTGGCTGCCGTACCTGGCTACACCACTCTCTACTGAATTTCACCACCCAGTTTGCTAACTGATGCTGTTGAAATAACAATTGTCAGTGCTTCAGCCAGACACCAGTGGCTGCAGCAGACGGCAATAATGAACTCACCTTTTCACTCCATCCTTTCTCTGCCCTGTATCAAGTGATTTTTCCACTTGAAAGGTTCAAGGTTATCACTTCAGCTCTTGATTCTGTGATGTCCTTCATCCCACAGAATGAGTCAGTAATGATGTTGAGTCCAATCTGGGCTCAGTTGTCAAGAGGCTGCGCATACTTCTGCTGACCCTCTTGTACCTTCAGAAAAACTAGAAGAAGAAGAAACCAGGTCCCAAGAAAGTGATCTCTGGTGGTACTGTCTAGTAAGCACTGGACTACTAACCACAAGTTTGGTAGTTTAAACCCACCAGCCTCTCCTTGGGAGAGAGATGAGACTATTAGCTTCCATAAAGATTTACAGTCTTGGAAACACTACACAGTATAAGGTTACTACAAATTACATTGAGTCAGAATTGGCTCAATGGAAAGAGAGCGAGAGATACATGGATTGGAACCATGTACGGTGTGCTGCTTTAAGCCAAACACAAGAGCAATCATTGACTCATCATGGCCCAGGGGTATCATAATACTATACTGGAAGTTTGATGGCTGATTTTTTTTTTGGAAGTAGATCAGCAGGAATTTTTAACAAAATTCCTCTGGGTAGACTTGAGGCTCCAACCTTTAAGTTAACAGGCCAGCATGTTAACCAGTTGAGCCATCCAGTCTCAGTTTATCCTCCAAAGAATAAACATGCTAAATGACCTGTAGCCTCCTGAGCAGCAATACTAGAAATGTTAATTCCTAGCTCAACAGACCTCAGCCAATTCACAAGCCTGCTACAATAATAATAAAATTATTTTACATGTATTTTAATAAATCACTGAGTTAGCAGAAGCTAACATTAGGATGCTTACAATTACAAGTAACATAAAACCCAATTCTAACTGGTTTGCCCATTTAAAGAAGCGATTTGATCAAACTGAAAAGGCCAACAAGGCGGCAGGCATAGTATGAAACAGGGGCATATCACATCCTCAGAATTCTAGCTCCACCTCATTGCAAATTGCTGGTCTCCTGTTTCTTCTGCATGTTGGCTTTTTCTAACAGTGACCAAAACAAAAATGATGGCAGTATTTCTAGCCTGCTCTCTGCATATGATATCACCTTGAAAAATACAGGAGGCCTTTAATCCCAGCTCACCAAAGAAATACCCTGATAGAACCAATGCAGACCACTGGCGGCCCCCATTCCAACCAATGGAGCTGGGCCACCAGTGAACGCTGTGATGGACTCCTCCTAAGTCTGAGTGCTGACCCCGGGCTAGAAGAGTGGGAGGCAAGGTCACCAGTTCCATGGAGCTTTTCAAATGGCAAGGGCTACTGGGAAAGGGAACACAAGTCTGAGAGAAGCAAAGAGCAGTGCGCACAAGGCATTTCCTATTCTCTGCTACCAGCTCACATCTTTCTCCTGTTGTGTCTCAGCTAGCTGAAGCCTTGTCTTGTTATCACTGCCAAAGACTCTTTCATTAACGTTCAATAACCTCTATTTATTTGAATTTACTGTACACAGTGAGAAGTATACAGATTTTTTTTTCCTGTTAGATAAACGCAAATGTAAAGAGACAAGAAAACAAAAGAAGTCATAATGCCACCATTTATGCTCAGTAATGAGAAACAGCCCCTTTTTGAAACTGCTGTACCACCTGCTTTGCATCTGCTCGACCGACTGAGAAATGCAGGTCTGGCAACGAGAGAAAATCCATTTCAAGTAGATCTGTGACAATACAGGGCTAGAAGGTCTTGAAATCCACCAAGGGTTTTAATCAATAAGACTGACAGCACTGAGCATGCCAGAGCCGGAAAAGAGGAGTCTGCGAAAAGCATTCAAGACACAGCTTGAGTTATAAGGTTCTGGTGACAAACCAGGGCCAGCGAGGCGGGGGCACTTTCTCCCGTCTCCTCGATCTAAGGAAAGGGGAGGCAAAAAGAAGAAGGGCCATTCGCTCAGGGAGGCGTTTTGCTTTGCCCTTTTAGATTCCAACTTTCCGAACCAGGGGAGAATTCTAAAACCTATTGTCTAATTTCCAAAGTTGGGCTTGAAAAACACGACAAGTTCTTTCTAATTCTCAGCTGTAAACCCAAGCTCCTTGAGTGTGTACACGTCAGAAAAGGCAAAAGAGACTTAATTGAATTTCACAAGCCGCTTCTAAGTGGATGGCTAGGGTATACCAGGATTAATTAGTTTCGTGTTATTAATTCAATTCAGAGGTTGCTGATAAACTAAGACTATCAAACTCCATTAGGAGAAACAAAAATCTCTTAATTATGACAGCATCTTTGGGGTTGTGGGTAGGTTTTATCAGTATGTCTCTACATCCCATCTGGGTTCCCTAGTAGGATTTGTAATGGATAGGCGATGGCAACGAGGAAAGCACTTTCGGCCAATTTTTTTCACTTTTCCAATTTAGTCTCTTAAAAGATTTTTTAATGTACCTATTAAAAGGTAGTGGTCACCTTCTACCTTTTTGAATGTAAAATTCTATTTTTTCAAAAAATAAACCCCGGGGGAACGACTCTAGACTTTGTGCAACACATGAAGATAAAATGTGCAGGACCCAGAACTTGAGTCTGCCTGCTGCTTCTCGGTACTGTCATAGCATAGCGCCCGGATCCCTTCCTCATCTGCATAGATATAAAGGGTCTCTTATGACGCAAATATTTTGTTCTGTCTAGAGCAATAGCGCAACTGCGATCGGTTACATGGTGTTGCAAATACGTGCTTTCATCCTTACCCCTTTCACTCAACCTCACTTTTCCCTGGAAGCACATACAGGAGGGTGTGGACACTGGGTGGGCACGGGTCTGGATGGACAGCCACATTGCAGTTCAGGAATCGGTAGCTCCTTCTACAGCTTGCCGGACGGGGTTCCTAGAAATCTTCCATTCCTTAGCTCAGGAGGCTTCTCAGGACCTGGGACACTCCTCGAGAGATGTGACTCCGGTGGGACACTCATGTAACCTGTAAAATTATCACTAACTTTCACTGGAAATTAAGTTGCTTACTGGTGGGGACTGTAGCTTATTCATGCTTGTATCAGAGAGGAGTGCAATGGCTGACAGCCTGATGGCCTCCCAGCAGCATATTCAGAATAACTGAAGACAAGCTTCAGAACTCGTTTTTGTCTATTGTTCCAGCATGAAGCATTCCATGAAAGACTTCCTTTCATTGCTGCACCTACCAGCCTGGCATCTCTGTGAACTGAGTAACCTCTAACAAATCCCCTGCCAGAGGCTTGTAACTGCCTCCCACTGTCCACTCTCTCTCGTTCCTTTATAAAAGAATTATTCCCCTGCTTTGTTTGAGAATACTAACATAGATATCTTGGACAAGGGAATAATATTCCATTTACCAGCTAAACAGGCCATTGGAGGAAGTGATCATCATTATCAGGTGAAAGAAAATGCTATCTGCAGCTTCTAGATGATCTTCTTAACATTAAAAATGCCTGCCCTTCCAACATGTGTACAAGCATGCTTGACACAATGGATGGATGGGTGGATTGTGATAAGAGCGGCATGAGCCCCCAAAAAAATGATTAAAAAAAAAGTCTGCCCTTCTTCAGTCTTCCTCGCACTTGCTGCCTACGATGCAGATGTGAAGGCTAGTTCTCTAGCAGCTGTATTAGAGCAGGAGGCAGTACACTAAAGATGGAAGGAGTCCCTCCTTAAGAGTCCTACGTGACTCCAGACTATTGATATACATCACCATAGACATAATGCACAACCCACTGCCCTTGAGTTGATTCTTACTCACAGCAACCTGATAGGGCAGCATAAAGTGTTTCACAGGGTTTCTGAGGCTGGAAATATTTACACAAGCAGACAGTCTCATCCTCCTCTCGTGCAGAAGCTTGTAGATCAGCACTGACAATCTTGCAGTCAGCAGCCCAAAAGTCAGTCCACTGTATCACTAGGAGATACATATACAAAATCATGATATAGCTATCTCCATCTCTGCTTATAAAAGAGAGAGACTGGTAACACTCTCAGGTAAGTGTGAGACTGCTCATCACAATGTTAGTGGTTCCAATCCACCAGCTGCTCCAGGAGAGAAAAAGGAGGTTGCCTGCTTTCTTAAATACTTATGGAAACCGAAAAAGCCCTGTATAGAGTTACTGTGAGTTGGAATTTGGCTAAAAGGCAATGGTTTTGTTTTTTTGTTTTGTGTCATTTTATGGTTGTTGTTGGTTGTTGTTGTTGGCTGGGTTCATTCCTACATAATACAACCAGTACAACGAGAGACTATCTGAATTTATGCACTGACCTCTGAGCTTTTCCTAATCCCTATCCATCCAGGTTATAAATGTTTGCATATAGCTTGGCGCTCTATTCCTGAACAAGACCACCAGCCATTGACAACTGATGCTAAAGAGCACAATTCTGCTCTGTGCAGCAGGGGATCCAAGGAGTAGGAGCTGATGGCAACTGGTATACATGTTTCTCTGTCCACGGTGAACTCTGCAGCAGACAACATGTACGTGAACACCCTTCCAAGCATTTTTCATCTTTTCCCCTTCACCATGTAATAGCAGAGACTCAGAGACTCAAAAAAAGAAAAGCCATTTTCCCAGAACCTTTAAAATATCCACAGTGTTCTCAGTAAGTAACCCCAGACCTGCATGAGAATTACCTGAGATGATCACAATTCGTTATCACAGTGTCCTGGGCCTGAAACAAGATGTACTAAGTCATAATCTCTGGACTTGGGTCTTTATGTTTTAGATGCTGTCCAGGTGGCTGTAAGGCACAAAAATCCTAAGAACCACTTTATTTTTAATAGATGTCAGAGGAGATTTTTGCAACCCCACAAAGCATAACTCAGGGGTTCCCTTTATCTCTACTGAGGCTCAGGCCCCCTCCCACCTATATTGTCACAGTAATTCAAGTGTCTTGTTACACAAAGTGTGGGAAATGGACCAGCAGCATCACCACCCCCAAATACTTGCTGGAAATACAGATTCAACCTCACCCCCGATTTACCAAATCAAAGCTTGCATGTTTAACAAGAGCTGCAGGATTAGCAATGTATACCATCCACAGACCTACCACGGATGATGTCAGTGGTAGAATAATACACTGTCTATAGAGTACCAACTAGTACCAGCTCTTACCTATCACAGAACCATAGGAGAGTGTGCCATGCAAGGAGAGGATGCTCTCCTTTGTGGCTGTGGTGGTGGTTGTTATGTGGTGGCATGACGGTTCTGACTCATAGCAGCATGGTGACAACAGGACACAACACTGCCAGATGCTGACCTGGGCTCATAGCCATTGCCAGGGCCATTTGAAGTCTATTGTTCTCTCCCTCTCTCTCTGTCTTGCTGATCCTCTACTTTAGAACCATGCATGATTCAGATCCTTCCGTTTTGCTTTCTTCCCCTATTTACTTATTTCCTGGGACCGAAATCCCCAACTCCTTGTATCAAGGTCTCACCCTCCACAGAGGTGAGATTCCACAGACTCCACATTGCTGCCCCACCCCCCACCCCACCCCCCAGCCCCCAGATTGTTGTTTTGCAAACTAGCTTTCAGGTACCTACTTATTCCGCCTTTTCCTTCACCTCCTACTGAAATCCAGCGTAGAAATCTTTGATACTCAAATAACCCATCCTCATTTGTCAAATACAAATGCGCAAATGTTTGTTGACTATTATTGAACAAAACATTCCCTCCGCATGATGCCTGGCTAGTTGTGATTAATCATTGTGCTCTGAGAGACCTTTGAACAATTACAGGAGAACCCAGACCTCGATGCTAATCCGTTCTAGAAGGAGCATCCAGATGATGCCTTCGAGTTTTGAATCAATGTTTCCCATTAGAAATAATTGAGAATGGATTAATCCATTCTTGACCACCAAGTTTTTACCCTAATCTTGCCTTTTTATACAAAACATTACACAGAAATGTCAAAGTAAATAAGATCAGAATTAAATAATATCATTTAAATAAGAAACACGATATTAAAAAAGTTTTTAACAACTGCAGTATGGACCATACCTTGAGATGGATGAGGATCTGGCTCTATGGACACAGATGTGGAGAGGAGGTGTGGAGAGAGAGTCATTGTTTGGAAGGGGAATCCCCTTCCAGCAAATCAACTGGTAGCTGCTTTTCAGGAGTTTTTTCCCTTCTTTGCCTTTTTCACTAGGATCTGCCTGGCTTTCTCTAAAAAAATCCTGTCTAATGTAGTCTGCTCTTGGCGTTTCCTCAACTGTTTTCTAAAAGGGTTTACTAAATTATCATCAACAATATCGATAGCATGGTTAACGTGTTCTTTTCAAAAAACTCTTTCTTAGGACCCATATTTTTATCTAAAAACAGTACAAAGAGACACAAAACCTAAGAAAATTATAGTAAAATGCTTGTAACACCGCTGCAAAAGATTTAAGCAATGTGTACTAACAATGCCAAGTAATGCCGAGTGACTAAAACACGAACTGCTCTTGTTTATTAAAAATCACTTTCTTCTATTAAATTAGCATTCTATGATGCTCACCTTCCCGACACAACCACTGAAGACAAAGCGGTCGAATAAGCAAATGTGGTGAAGAAAGCTGATGGTGCCCGGCTATCAAAAGATA
>NW_022103898.1:30767344-30795201 GCF_000313985.2 Echinops telfairi
ATAGTAAAAAGTTGATTTTTGTTTTGAGAAATATGAAAGACTAGCCAGGGTTAGGGGGTTCCCAACTTAATTTTTAACAGAAGGAAAAAACTACCATAAAACACCCTTTTTTCAAAAAGGAGAGCTATACAAAACCATGGTTGCGTTATTGCTGAGCCTGCTGTCGCTCAGAAGAGGGCCCGTGTTTTCCAACTGGCGGACACTGTGTGGACTAGGGAGCCCAACACGGACCTCTAAGACACAATGCACGTACAACCTCTATTGCTCCAGGGAAAGCAGAGATGGGGAGGCCTGTCCTCTGGGCTTCCACTTCATCTTTCCCTGGAGGTCCCAGAGACACTTTGGGGGAAGCAGGAATTCATGCAAAGCAGTTTGAAAATCACTTTATTTGATGCCTCCAGGGAGACTTCCAGCTCCAAGCATCATTAATCAGGTGCGATTTTCAATCTAAGCCAACAGAGGCCTAAAGAAGTACAAAGTTTTGATAGAAGCCGATTTCACAGCAAAGCAAGACGAGAGAGCCTGATAGTTCGCATCTGTAAGCATTTAGATTCTAATGGAACCAGGGGCAATAAGCAGCCTAGATTTGAAGATTGAATCAAGCTGGGCAAACCTAATTGCTTTCCCCCCCCCTTCTTCATTTTTAAAGGGAGTGAGCATTGCATGATTAATAAAAGTGAGGGAGAATGAAGATGTAACATAACCTAATTTTGGTAAAGCACTTAATACAGTATCTAATAAAGTCTAACTTGTAAAATGAATTCCAATTGGATTGGATTCTATACTGGCTGAGAACTGAGGGCTGGTGAAACAGAAACGGAGGATCAAGGTGGTGTGTCATATTACAGAGAGTCTTGGAGCGCTGCCCCAGGAATCAATGAAAGTCTAGTGTTAGTTAACAGCTTCATTAATGACCTACAAGATGAGACAAAAGAATATGTTAATGAATGTTTTTGAAGAGAAGGAGAGATGCTGTGAATTCCAGTCTCAACTGAGAGGTTTGCAAGGAGAATTCAAATATGTAGAAACAACTGGGAAGAAACATCTTAGAAGCAGATATTTGGAGGAATGATTGCAAAGGTTTGGAGGAAATACATTTCTATGTCTTATAAAATAGCAGTCTTGGTGATTTGAGAGAAGCAAGCCTTTAACCCAACCATGAAATTAAGTGTTAGCCTATCTGTCTAGGACAATCCCTGGCCCTAGCAAAACAAATACATAAATAATCACAGGTAAAGCAGCAATGAGACCAAAATCACCTTTTTCTTCTTTACTTTTTATTTTTTACTGGAATGTTAGTGGTCTTCTGATAAAGGATAGAAACAATAGGAAGAGCAATAGAAAAGGATCTGATTTTATTTTTTTTAAGGAGAAGAAGAAGGAGATCAAACCAATCGAAGCCAACCGACTGCCATTGAGTAGATTCTGACTCATAGACACCCTGACCTGTTTATGATTTTCTCTCTCCCCTAAGATAAGCACTTCAATAGCCTCCTGATTTTTTTTTAAGATCAAGAACCAGTCGGATTAAATGATGTAAGAATTCCCATAATCTCAAAGTCCAGCAAAATTCAGTTGCTTTTCTTCTGAGGTACGAAAAGAAAGCCAACATTATACTCCATGCTCAAAATCACTTCTTTAATCTTGGCCGTGATCTTCTCTCTCTCTCTCTCTCTCTCCCTCTCTCTCTCAGTAATTTCTGTACAATAGAATGAAAGACAGAATCCTTAACCTCAGGAGGAAAAGCTGGAAGCTGGGTGAGACACACACCTGTCAGAGAAGGAAATTAAATATTTTTCACTAATAGAGAACTAAAAAAAAAAGGTCTATGTTAAGAATGCACACTGTCAGAGACTGAAAATGTGCAAGATCTCAAAAAAAAATAAAGCAATCCTCTTGTGTTCTTGCTCACAGCATGTAAAGAAATAAATATTCAAATCCACAGACAAATGGAAACAGATGAAATTAGAACGTCTTCACAGAGGAGGGAACCTGTGAATTTTTACTTGATGATCCCATAGGCATGTATGAGTATGTCAATTAGACACCAGAATAGTGGAGAGGAATAGCAAGAGATAAGACCAAAATAGCAGATGATGCCAAACATCACCCACCTTAGAAGCTGTTCCATGGTGTTTTCATGTTATCCTATCCCTGGTGGGACGTCACTGGGGAATTTTGCATAAGATTATGAAATGGTCAGACATATGCAAGACAACGTGCAAAAGCCAGAACCACTGCCAGGCAGAAACCTGTCAGAAAAGGCAAAATCAAATATTTTCCATTTTAATAGAGAATGATGGGGAAGTGGCAGGAGGACTCTGTCAAAAGAGGGAAACTGGTGACATCCAGAAAAATAAGCCAGTCTTGTCAAGTTCTGGTGCTCCTGGGTTTCACTCAATATTAGCAAAATCCTCTGCTCTCCCGATGTTAGTCACAGCCTCCGAACAGCTTCCCTCTTCTGTCTCCTTCCTATAGTTCAGCCGAAAGGCAGCTGCCAGGTTGAGCCTGTTAAAACGTAACTCAGATCATAACATCTGCTCAACACTTCCGATGAAAGCTGAAAGCTCAGTCCTTGAGAGTCTTCTTCAACAGAGAATAGCTACAGATAAAGGACGACACGATTAAGAAAAGACCTAACCAAAAGATTGGAAAGGGCATCTCTGGACGACAAATTGTGATAGTGAGTCAAAAATATGTTGCTATTAGAGTTCTAATTCATTCATGCATGGCTTTATTTCAAACAAAATATGCTCACACATGTCTCAGTGATCAGTGGATGGCTGCAGGCAAGTTTTCTCAGTCATCCACCTATCTTCTGCAAAACTCAACTCACCACCATTGAGTTAATGGACTCATAGCTACCCCATAGGACAGGGTAGAACTAGGAAGCCTCATCTTTCTTCTCTGGTGTATCTGGTCATTTTGAACTGCTGATCTTGTGGTTAGCAGGCCATTGTGTAACTAACACAATTAAAAAATAGGCCCAACCTCAATTGTGGCTTGTGAAAGCCCCTGACCCATTGAGACACAAGGTCTCTTCAGAAGGTGACGGAGACTGTTTTATTGGTTTCCAAAGAGGCAATCTTGACGGATATTCTGGGAGGACACAGAATAATCATGAGGGTTTGGTGAAAGCCCCAAGAACATGATCTTTTAATAACAAAAAAGTTATGAACTTAAAAAATGAGCAAAGTATTCAAAATCGTCACATTAGAAAAAGAGAGAAAAAGTTTTAAGAAAATAGACAATGGCACTGGTGAGAAAAGATGCAGGAAATTTACACAGTTGCATCATTTTCCATCTGATAATACATCTGTTGTGTTCAAGGGTAGCAAGGGCTATCCAGTGAGAATTGCTTCTGGCAACCTTATACCATCCCTGAGACAGTTCTGATCTTGCCCCTCGGACTTTGTTTCATTCCAAAAAGAATATGGTTTGAAACCCTTGAGTGCAAAAGGCATTGGTGAAAAGCAAGCCTCCGGAAATTAACAGAAGATGAATTGCAATGCTTCATTCAACAAATGAATACAGCTCTAGACGTACTCACTTATCTGTGACAAGATATTTGGAAGACAGCTACCGAGCCAAGTTACTGGAAGAAATCCATATCTGAGCCCATTGCAAAGGACAGTTAGTCAGTAGAATGTTGAATAAGTCTAGCAATAACATTACTACCACATACAAGTAGAATTTTTCTGAAGATAATTCAGAAACAATTTCTGATGTCAAATGACCTTAGCTGAAAGCAAAGACTATGAGAAAGGTACCACACTGGCTATGCAAAGGCATTCAACTATGTAGACCCTAACAATCTATGAATAACACTGAGAGCAATGGGAATGCCAGACACTTCATTTTGCTCCTGCAGAACTCATACATGGACCAAGAGGCAATCATTTAAACAGAAAAGGGGGATAATTCAAAGTTTAAAATCAAGAAAACTGTACATCAGGCTTGTATTTTTTCACTATACTTACTCGATCTTTATGGCTGAGCAAGTGATCCAAGAGGCTTAACTGTACGTAAAAGCATAGAACATCAGTATTGGAAGGACATTCATGAACAATCTGTGTTTAATAGATGACACACCCTTGCTTAATGAAATAAAGAATAATTGAAGCGCTTACTGATGAACATCAAAAACTATACTTCAACATAAAGAAAACAATTCAGGACGAAGAAGCAATACCATGATGAATGGAGGAAAATTTGAGCGTTCCAAAGTCTTCGTCTTACTTGGGTCTAAAATCCACAACAACCCTGAATGCGGCATAGAAGAAATCAAATGATGCATTGCATGGGGCAAGTCCACTGCCAGAGACCTCTTTAAAAATTTTAGGGAGCAAATAAGTCATTTTGAGGTCGAGGTATGATATTTTCATTTGCCTTATATACATGTAAAAACTGTGAACAGAGAACTCTAAAGAATAATTGATGTGTTTGAATTATGGCTCAGCAAATAATACTGAATATTGTATGGACCACCAAAAGAATAAAATCTCCTTCTTGGAAAAAGCACAGCCAAGAATGCCCCTTAGAAGTGAGAATGGTGGGACTCCATCTCAATACTTTGGTTATGTTATCTGGAAGGACCACTCCATGGAGAAAGCCCTCACGCTTAGAGAAAGAGAGAGTCAGGAGAAACAGAAGTCTCTCAACAAGATGGAATGGCACAATGACTAAAACAGTGGTTCTCAACCTTCCTAATGCTGCGACCCTTTCATACAGTGCCTCATGTTGTGGTGATCCCCCAACCATAAAATTATTTTTGTTGCTTCTTCATAACTGTAATTTTGCTACTGTTATGAAGCGGGCAACCCCTGTGAAAGGGTCATTCGACCCCCAAAGGGGTCGTGACCCACAAGTTGAGAATTGCTGGAATAAAACACTGGGCTCAAGGACAACAAAGATTCTGCGAATGGACCAGATTGCCCAATACATAACACACTATACTATGAGGGCTACTAGCATCAACAGTTATTAGTGTTCTTCAATATATGCTATATATTTTTGGTAAACTCATTTGAAAATAAGTTATAGATAAACTTTTGAGTGAAGAACAGCATATACAAACAAGATCTGATATCAGATGCACTAACTGCTTGGGATGTTTTTGTTTCTACACCAAATTTTGCAATATTGCAAATTGAGAGGTTTCTTGCCTCACTGCCATTGAGTCAATTCCATCGCAGAGTGAGCCTACCCGGGACTTTGAGACAGTAAAGGTTGACAGGAGCAGAGAGTCTCACCTTTCCACCATGGAGTAACTGAGGGTTCATATTATTGACCTTGCAATTAGCAGCACAAGGTATAACCCATTACATCACTAGGGATCCCTTTGAGGTCTATGATTCTTAAATTTATATCGATATTAACAGTTAAAATTTAAGTGAAAAACATTTAACTTCTTTAATTTTATATTTATACTTTACACTTGGTTCCTAATAACATTAACATTTTGGTTAAACAATAACATACATATTTCAAAACCCTAACCCCTAAAGTATTACCAACAATGAGTTAATTGAAGTTTAATATATTTTTAATTGTTTTTTAATAATATATCTAATAATATATCTGTGATAGATGGATTTTATATCAATTTGGTTGGGTCAAGTGGTTTGGAACTTCAAAGCCCATGAATCCCTGTGATGTGACTAACATAATTTAATTAATAAACTCAATAATGGAATCTGCTATGAACTTCCATTCATTGGTAAGATTAGGATGGAAAGTCATAGGACTAAAGCAATTGAAAGAAAGTTTCCTTGGGGGTGTGGTCTACTTCCTACATAAGGATCCGTTGAAACTTTGCTTCATTTTTGCTGAGTCCGGATTCTGCATCTGGTTCATCAACTTCTAGTTTCTGGACTTTAGCCAAAAACTACCATATTGCCTTTCAACACCAGGAACTGTCAGTGGCCCACCATCTGACCTGTTGACCTTGGATTCATTTATCAGCCTAACACCCGACTGATGTGTTCCTGCCACTCTTGGGCTAATTAGTCCTGAAACATTGAATCAACAGAAGCCTCCAGCTTAATATCTAACCCACAGAACCCAAACTGGACATGCCTACGTCTACAACGGTGTAAGTCATATTCTTGATATAGACTTCTCTCTTTTAATGTATGAAATGAGGCGGCATGGTTAATATGCAAATTATTTGTGACCATCTGATGAAGTAATTGGTGAAAAGAAGGGCTCTGATCACCGGTTCTCAACCTGTGGGTCGCAAACCCTTTGGGGGTTGAATGACCCTTTCACAGGGGTTGCCCGATTCATAACAGTAGCAAAATTACAGTTATGAAGTAGCAATGAAAATAATTTTATGGTGGTGGTGGGGTGGTCACCACAACATGAGGAACTGTATTGAAGGGTGGTGGAATTAGGAAGGGTAAGAACCACTGCTCTGAATAATCATGTGTTTTAAAATAATATATTTTAGCACTTTTGTCAAAATGAAAAGTATAGCAAAGCTGGTCATTTGGTATTGCTTGCAATACACCAGGTGGTAAAGGAAAGAAATAAGCTCAGGGCTTCAAAGTCATAACTCACGCACCATATACAAGATCTCAAATTTTCCACTTGGGTCCTGAACAAAAGTCTTATTTGTTATCATAAGAAAGATGATATTGCTGAAACCCAAATCCACAGTCTTACATAACAATGACTGGATTACATCACCAATTGCATTCCCAACCTCAAATGGTATCTGCTGTGAAAGTCAGGGAAGAAATGAAACCCTGAAACTTGATCAGATAATCAGAAAGAGGTACACACTGGGCTCTAAATTCCATTGAATCATTTGACAATATTCCTTCAAAGTTGCCTGCTAATTCATTATCAGTAAAACCATTATCCCCTCCACCTACAGTTTGAGATTTGTCCAATTGTGCAGGTTTATATGGCATCTTGAGGCAGGTGCGTTACAAGACATTGTTGAGTGTTCCTAAGAAACTCTTAGCACTCAGTGTTGCTTACAGACCTATAACTAGATTGAAGTCCTAGTGACTCCCAAAAGCTGAAGTACAAATTCTGACCCAGGAAGAGATGTGCTATAGTCCAAAGGAACTACTAGAGTTTTCTAATATATACAAACAGAAATCTGGAGGAAACATATGCGAATAGTTATTAAAGGTATGGGATGATGGTGCAAGGAACATAGGTTGGATAAGTCTAAGTTGGTTGGTTATGACTCCATTAAGCACAGATTCTTCTTTCATTGTTTCAGCTAGAGAAGTTAGGAGATGATATAATAGATTATTTGGTTCAAGTCGGCCTACAAAAACTCAAATAGAAGGACCATGTCTACCTTGGTAGACTGTAGAAGTTATCCAAAGGCTTAGGGAAATCGGCTTGTTCAGGACAGACTCATAGACACACACCTGGTATGCCCTGAGGACATACTTTTTACCACATGTGACACTGAGGTTTGGGGTCAATTTTGCTGGGTCAGGATTCTCAGTAGTTAGGCAGTTAAATGACATGTCCCCATGTCATTGGGGACAATGACATGAACTAACATAATGTAATCAACTCCATAATGATATCTGCTGTGAGCAGCCATGCAATTGTAAGATTTTGGTGGAATTCAACCCCCTTACTAAGTTCACAGCCCTGATAAAATTGAAGTTTTTTCATATGTGTAACCTACTTCCTATGTGTAAGTGGACACAGAAAATTTGCTTGCTCCTTGATGGTTATAGACCTCGGGTGTGGCTCATTTACTTCTAGTTCCTTGAACTTGAACCAATCACCGCCTAAGGCAGATGATCAGGTGCAGAAATGGGGACTATAATTGTTATGAGAATTCTCTCTTAGTATGTATGCATTAAATATTTTTGTTTTGCTCATTTCTAAAATATAAGATGTAAATGAGATACTGTGTTTTTGGTGTATGCATGTTAATTTATCATACTAGGTACAAACATGGCCTTATTACTGCCTTTTTTTAGAGATTATGTATGGTTTAAGGAGATGTGTACAGGTGCCAAATTGACAAGGGGTAGACTGTGATGGTTTGGCTTTGTATAAACTTGACCAGGCTAGGATTCTCAGTGGTTTGGCAGTTTTTGTTGCTGTGGTGGTTGTGGGTGTTGTTAGGTGCCATCAAGTTGATTCTGACCCATAGCAATCCCATGCACATCAGAAGGATGTGCCTGATCCTGTACCATCCTCACAACTGTTCCTATGCCTGAAGCCGTTGTTGCAGCCACAGGGTCAATCCATCTCCTTGAAAACATGTCTCTTTTTTGCTGTCCATCCACGCCACAAAGCATGATGTCCTCCCGGGACTGGTCTCCCTTGACAGAATGTCCAAAGTATATAAGATGAAGCCTCACCATCCTTGTCTTTAAGGAGCATTCTGGCTGTACTTCTTGCAAGACAAATTAGTTTGTCTTTTCAGCATCCCATGGTATTTTCGATATTCTCTGCCAGCACCATAGTTCAAATACATCAATTCTTTTACGGTCTTCCTTATTCAATGTCCAACGTTCACATGCATATGAGGCAATTGAAAATACCATGGCAAAAAAAAAAGAAAGAAAGAAAAGAAAACACCTTGGCTTGGGTCAGGTGTAGCTTAGTCCTCCGAGAGGACTCTAAAGAGGTCTTGTGAGGCAGATTTACCTAATGCAAGACATCTTTTGATTTTGACTTCTGCTTCCATGAGCCTTGATTGTGGATTCAAGCAAGACAAAATATTTGACAACTTCAATGTTTTCTATCATGATGTTACCTATTGGTCTAGTTGTGAGGATTTTGGTCTTTAAATTGCATCATCTTTAAACTGAAGGCTGAAAATCCTTGATCTTCATCATCAAGTGCTTCAAGTTGTCCTCATTTTCAGCAAGCAAGGTTGTGTCATCTGCATATTGCAGGTTGTTAATAAGCTTTCCTTCAATCCTGATGATGAATTGAACTTCATGCAATCTAGCTCCTCTGATAATTTGCTCAATATACAGATTAAACAAGCATGGTGAGAGGATGCAACCAAGATGCACGCCTTTCCTGATTTAGAAGCATGCAGTCTTCTCTTGTTTTGTTTACACAACTGTGTCTTGATCCACACACAAGTCCCATATGAGCTCCATAAAGTGTTTGGGAATTCCCATTCCTTCAAGGTTACCCACAGTTTGTTCAGATTCATACATTTAAATGCCTTGACACAGTCAGTGAAACACAAGTAGACATCGTTCTGGCATATCACCAATGTTATCCCGTGTTCCATGGCCTCTTCTAAAGCTGGCTTGAACCTCTGGCAGCTTACTTTCAATGAACCGCTGCCACCACTGTTGGATGATCTTCAGCAACATTTCACTTGTATATTATATCAATATCATTCTATAATGTGAGCATTCTGTTGGAGTGGATACAAATATGGACCTCTTCCAATCAGTTGGCCAAGTAATCGTCTTTCAAAGTTCCTAGAATAGACAGGTAGGCTTCCCATGCTTCAGCAGCTTGTGGAATATTTCAGCATCGTGTGCGTTTGTCAGGTAAGGCCTACTAACCTCCCATGACGTGACCTAACACCAAATAACCACCTTTATAATGGGAACTGCTGAGAACAGCAATCAGTTGTAAGACTAGGATTGCTTTTAATATGATATCACACTAGTTAACCACCATAATATTGTTCTCAAAAATCACAATAGATCAATCAATCTCTGAATGGTGATATCATCTATCATTCTAATAAAGCAAACAATTGCTTTAATTACATTTGTTTATACTTGGGCTTATTTTTTTTAACCATTTGGATTAACTTTATCATTGGCTGGTATAATGGAGCTCTAGTGGCATTGTTGGAAAGTGCTGGATCAATATCTGTAAGGTCGGCAGTTTGAACCCACTAGCCATTCCCCAGGAAACAGATGAGGGTACCTGCTGAATAAAGAATGACTGCATTGGAAACTGTATTGGTTGTTATAAGTAGGAATTGGCACAATAGCAGTGGGCTTTATTATTTTTTAGTTTTTAAATATATGAAACATTTGTATGATCTCAAAAACAACAACAAAAATTATTTCCAAACAAGTGTGGCTTTCAGTGCCCTAGCCTTTCAGTTTGTCTGTCAGTATGTCAAACTGTGGTGGTTTATGTGTTGCTGGGGTGCCGGAAGCTAGGTCACTGGTATTTCAAATGCCAGCAGCATCACCCAAAGTTAAAAGATTTCAGTAGGGCTTCAACCAGACCAAGAACAGACCGTGACTGTCCACTTGGGGGGAAGTAGCCACTAAAAACCTTAGGCCTAGTTTGGAAACATTGTCAGATATGGAAGGCCTCATGAATGGAAGGAGAACATTGTCAGAGAAATTGCCACAGCGATGAGCCCGTCGGGTCAGAGGACAGTCGAAATGTGGCTGCAGAGGAGCTGCTTTCTCAGAGCGGTGACCTGGATGGAGAGAAGGCTGTGGGAGTGAAGCCTTCACGGTCTTCCTTTGCTGCTGGGACAGGACTCCTGGTAAGGAGGAACCGCTGCCCAAATCTGCTCTTGAGCAGAACTTTGAATGTGCACAGTATGAACCTAGGAAAATTGGACGTCATCACAAATGAAATGAAACACATGAAGATCAATATCCTAGGCATGAATGAATTAAAATGAGAAGGTATTGACCATTTGAAAGCAGGAAGTCTTATGGTTTGCTATGTTGGGAAGGACAGATTCAAGAGGAATAGCATCCCATTCATTGTCAAAAGGGACATTTCAAGATCAGTCTTGAAGTACAATACTGTCAGTGCTAGGACAGTATCTATCATCACAGAAGGAAATCTTAGTACAACTATTATTTAAACATATACACCAACCACTCAAGCTAGTGATACAGAAATTGAAGAATTCTACCAACAAATTCAGTGAGAAATTGAATAAATGTGCAATCAAGATACATTGATAGTTTTGGTGACTGGAATACAAAAGTAGGGAAAAAAGGGGAAGGAATAGTAGTTTGGAAATATGCACTTGATGATTGAAATGAAGCTGGAGATCACATGATAGAATTGTGCAAAACCAACAACTTGTCCCTAGCAAATACTGTTTACAGCAACACAAAAGGTGACTATACCCACGAACTTCTCTGGATGCAAAACCCCAAATTCAAGTTGACTACATCTATGGGAAGAGACGATGGAGACGCTCGATATCATCAGCTAAAACCAGGCCAGGGTCTTACTGTGGAATAGTCCATCAATTGCTCGTATGTTCGCTCAGGTTAAAGCTGAAGAAATTAAAAGAAGTCCAAGGGAGTTGAAATATGACCTTGAGTCTATCCCACTAGAATTTTGAGACCATCTCAAGAACAGACTTGAAACTTGAACACTAATGACATCAGACGTGAAGAGCTGTGAGAGGACAAGAAGAAAATCCGTCATGAAGAAATCAGAAAAGAAAGAAAAGCTCACAGTGGATGTCAGAAGAGACGCTGAGGTTTCTCTTAATTAGCAGTGCTTCATTCTGTTGTACAGAGCATTCCTATGGTTAGAATCTGCCTCAATGGCACCGAACTAACAACAGCAATAGTTCATAAAGACAAACATGTTTACTAAAACGGGTTTATCCTTTCAGTATTTCTTGTCCCACAGGTAAGCAGAGTCACACATTGATTTTTATTCTCTCCTATTTCCTAGCAAATGTAGCATACTATGTACCTGGCCAGCGCCATATTTCTCTTCATTTAACAGTATGTGCTGGAGATCACTGAAAATAAGAATCGAGAACAATTTTTCATTATTTACAGCTGCATAATACTCCTTTGTGTAACTGTGCTATAGAATATTTAACCATTGTCATCATGATGGGATTATATGTCTACTTTCAAACTTCTTCTATGTCTACTTTCAAACACAGAAAAATCTTATCCTATGCTAAAGTTTAAAATAGACACCAGTAGGTATAATTTGCTCTGCCCACTGAATCCCAGTGACCCTCTGGGGTAGACGGGTCAGTACTACCCCAAAGAGTTTCCAAGACTGTAATCTCTATGGAAGTAGTTTGCCACATCTTCGTCCTCACGAGTGACTGGTGGGTACAAGCTGCCCATCTAATTAGCTGAGTGCTTTAATCACTGAACTATTAAGACTTACATATTGTCTGTACTGTATAATTATTTGCATTTTATAGATACATAGCTGAGTCATTTCAAATCTAAATTAAAAACTCCTAGAAGACAAAAAAAAAGATCTCTTACATCTCTGGCAGTGCACAGGCAGCTGAAGCCTCTGTGTCTGATAATATGTAAGTTACAGTAAGTTATTGAACTTCTAAAATAGTCTGCAACACCCTGAACACGTTATTTACAGGAAGTTACTTAGAAAAGCCCTAGAATGTGGGATCTATCAGAATCTCCATATTATAGCTGAAGGATTTGTTGTTGTTGATGCCCTTGATTCTTACTTATAGTAACCCAATGGGACAGAATAGAACATAGTGCTTCCAAAGCTATCTTTAGGGAAATAGTTATATTTCTTGTTGAGCACCTTATAAGTTCAAATCACTGACCTTTCTATTAGCAGTGAAGTGTTTATTCACTGTGCCGACAGGGTTCCTTACAATAACTTTATCAAATATCCCCTTTACTTATCTCTACACTCCCAAGGACAGTGCTTGAAATGATCAGGTTTTAGCTAGCAAAGTCACTCTGAATTGGAATAGACTTGGTGACAGTGGATGAAGTTAGTGTGGCTGATACAGGAATGGGAGACCTGGGACCCAGCTGACTTGTCCTCCCTTGATCCACTCTATGGTCTCACAGCAAGACCAGTTCCCCTCCTGTCTTTTCAGTCCCACCCCCACCCCAGGCACGTCATCATTAATCAAGTTAAGTAGCACAGGACCACCCTGCCCACCCCCATTTCAGGAAGCTGAACAACTCTCTAGTCCTTGTTTGCCCTGGTAACATCAAGACCCTCCCTACAGCAGAGTATTAACATGACTATAGCTTAGGATGGGCTAGTCCGCCACCCATTAATTAGTTCAGATTTATAGTAGATATTGACACTAGAAAAATGTTCAAATTAGGCAGATCCTTTTCCAACTAGACATCAGGGGTATAACATTGCTTTATATTAGTAAGACTCTAAAATCAACATAAAAGAGATAGGTGAACTACTTAAAAGTTGTTTTTTCCCCATTTAAATAAAGACTGTTGCTCAGAAGAGGAGATAATAAGTCATAGCAACAAAGGAAAATACATTTGGTAATGGAAATGCCCATTAGGAGAAAAGGTGACCAATTAAAGGGCTTATCCCGTTTGATCAAGTAGCAAGCAAATAAATCTCCATAGAGAAAATAATGCATTAGGCTCTCAGAGGCTGAGTTCTCGGCCATCTGATCCCATTCCATGCTCAACCAGAATCCTTCCATTATCAGCTCACATGTGTCTTTGTCAGCTATTGTTGTATTAATGTCTCTATCCTAGATATCTAGGGCAGTTATAACAGAAATACCACAAGTGGATGACTTCAACAAACAGGTGGCTTTAAAAAACAGAAATTTATTATTTTATTTTTTATTAATTGGGATTAATACATCTATCAAATCATTCCATAGTTCAATCATGTCCAGCAGAATTGTACATTTGCTACAACAATCAGTTCCCAAACATGCTTTTACTGTATGGACCCCCTTGATGTCATCGCCCCTTCAGAAATTTATTTCACAGTTTAGGAAGCTAAAGATCTGATTTGGAGTGCCAGTTTTAAGGGAAGAATTCCTCTATCAGTTAATGAGGGTTTTTGTCTCTTTTCCACATCTGGAGGCTTCATTCCTTAAAGATATCCCTGCGTGTAGGCATCAATCTTCCCTTGGGACTAGGAGTTTCCAGCACAGAATCCTGGATGTCCCTCCAGCATTGGCTCTTCTTTCTTAGCAGTAGTAGTTCTCTCTGCTCTCTGCTTCCTGTTTAACATCTTATATCTCAAAGGAGATTGACTCAAGATACAACCATATCCTTTAGATTTTATCCTCCTTATCAACATGGTTGCTGTTCAGTGCCGTCAAGTGAGTTTCAGCTTGTGGTACCCAAGGCATAGTAGAACCAACCTGACCTGGCCCTTTATCATTCTCATAGTTTTCTGTGTTTGAGCCTGTTATTGCAGCCACAATGTCAATCCATTTGATAAAAAAATCTTCTTTTTGGCTGACCCTGAATTTCACCATGCATGATGTCCTTCTTCAAATGATTTTATCTGATAATATGTTCAAAATATATAAGAAAAAGTCTTGCCAGTTTTGCAATTAAGAGCATGTTGGCTGTACTTCTTAACACCGATTTGCTCATTCTTTGGTAATCCATGATATAGTTAATATTATTTGCAAACACCATGATTAAAAGGCCTTGATTCTTCTTCAGTCTTTCTTATTCATTATCCACCATCTGTATGCATATGAACTGAATGCAAATATTAGGGCTTGGGTGATGTACACCTTAGTCTTCAGATGATACATTTGTTTTTTAACTCTTTAAAGAGATCCTTTAGGCTGAATGGTCTATTGGCCTGATGTGAAGTGGTCTTCTTGAATGTTTGTAAGCAGCACTCTGTTGAGACAGCGGAGTGGTGCATCTGGTGGCTTCCAATGAGAAAGACGGGTTCCGCCCGGGACCCCTACACCTTTCTGGTGACCAGAAGTGTGGCCAGGTCCTGCCCTCATCACAGCTGGTGCCACCTCGTCACACCCCCATGAACCCATGTTCTGCTGTCCCTGGACAGCAAAGAACTCCCTCCTCAATCAGACACCTTGCCCCCAGCTATCATCTGGGTCTGAAACAGTTCCTTCTAGAATCATCACTCTTACCGTAGTCACCATCCGAACCAGCAAGAAATACTTCAGATCTGGCACCCTGACCCAGACAACAGAAAGGTTGTTAAGAATCCTATCTAGGATTCACCCCTATCTCCTACCCACTGGTGAGCTGCTTTCTCCTTGCTTGGTTTTGTTTTACTTTCTCTTCCCTTGTTTATCATTTCTCTGTATACATTCACTTTTCTTTCTTTCACCTACCTTCTTTTTTCCTTTTACCTTTGTTTTCTTAAGTATTCTCTTCTCTTTTCCTTTTTCCTTTCCTTAGTTTTACTTATTTTATTTTTCTTTCTTTTCTTTTATATTCCTTCATTTTTATTTTCCTTTTTTGTGGTTTTTTTTTCTATTGTTCTCTTGCTTGCTTTATTCCTTTTTATTGTTTTCTTTTGTTTTTGTTTTCTCACTCTTTCTTGTGTCACCTGACAGGAGACAACAACTGTGCCCACATGGCCTAGCCGCATTTGTATCTCCTTAAGGCCCACATCTTGGGCACTGGCCACTTCCCACTCCAGGACCATCTGAACTTTAGACAACAGCCAAATCTATTGTCAACTGTGCTCCATGAGTAGTAGACAGAGAAGAGCACACAAACACATTCTCGATCACTTTTGGAAGGAGACAGGTGGTGGCTGCATGAGGACACCGACATGCAATCATCAAGTAAATGTAAATATAACACCATCACAACGCCTTAGAGCTAGGACAATTGCCGTTCACATGAAGAAAGAAGACAGAGTGTCTAAACAAATAACCTATTTAGAGGGTCAGAAGACCGTTATGAGGAAGTAATAGCATTGGAATTCAAAAAAGTGTATTTAAATACTTTTATCTGATAAGGAATTCAAAAAATTATATTTAAATACTTTCATCAGATTGAGAGAAAGAGAAGGCTCCAGAAGAAATAAAGAAAAATGCAGGGGGGAGGGGCACTATACAAAAAACCCCAGAAAACTTATACAAACAAACTGACTAAATAAAAAAATAAGAAGGAAACATATAAAAGCAACAACTATAAACCCAGAAGATTAAGATGAAGACCAGAATATATGAG
Organism: Echinops telfairi; assembly: GCF_000313985.2. Taxonomy (NCBI): domain Eukaryota; kingdom Metazoa; phylum Chordata; class Mammalia; order Afrosoricida; family Tenrecidae; genus Echinops; species Echinops telfairi. The sequence goes on from NW_022103898.1 coordinate 30,783,205, forward strand.
ATAAATTCTCATAATACATTAGTAACACATTAAAGGGGCAAGGGAGTAGAATTGACACAATGCAAGGCCAAACCAGTGAGCCTCAAGATGAATCTCAAGACTCATCTGCTGGAGGAACACGAAAAAAGTAAAGAAAAAAAATTGAAGAAGGTTTAAGAATTATGTGGAACACAATTAAGAAGGATAACTTCCATGTGACTAAAATTCCAGGAGAAGAAGAGATAATAAAATTAAAATAAATAAATAAAATGAAACCAGAGAGAGAGAGTGAGAGAGAATTGTCAGTTGTTGGAAGAAACCTTCCCAAATACCATGGAAGATGAGAAGGTATGCATTCAAGAAGGTTAACAAACCCTAATTAGAACAAACAGCTAAAGAAATTCTCCAAGACATTGTGGTCTCAGTTTTCAAATCAAGGAAAGAATTGTGAAAGCAGCTTGGGAAAAACAAAAAGTTTCCTACCAAAAGGAACCAGCAAGACTAAGCTCTAACTTCTCAACAGACCATGTTGGTCAGAAGGCAATGGGACAACATAGATAAAATGCCAAAAGAAAAAAAAAGACAACCAAAATGAATATATTCAGCAAAAGTTTCCTTAAATCCGATGGCAAAATTGGGATATTTCCAGGTAAACAGGAATTAGAGAAATTTTAAAAAATCAGACTAAAAAATACTAACACGAGTTTTTTTTTTCTGACAGAGAAGAAATAATGGCAGATAACCACCTCAGATTACCATACACAACAACACAATCCAGAACCATCCTAGGTATAAAAGTACTCCAAGTAAGACAAACCTATAAGACTGTAAAGAAGGTAGCAGAGATATCAATTTGTAATCAAAACAATTGCAAAGTAAAAAGAGGGAATCATGTAGTTAAAGAATATCCAAACGGAGAGAAAGTCAAGCATATTTCAAGAATTTGGGTGAGATTGAGGGCAGTATAGAATAGGAAAGAGGTGAGCAGAGGCTGATAGAAACTAGGGAAGACAGGAAGAGAAGTGTAGAACTAAGGTAAAAAAGGTGAATACTGTAGCATGCACAATGTGCAATAATGGTGATCTATGAATGGATACCTGGATAGGCACATGCACTGAGCAAGTGTAGGAGGGAGAGTGGTAAGAAATTCATGTATATACATAGGATTGACATTGGATATTGGTACACGGTATTTAACTTTACTACAACTATATCTAGGGATACAGTGGGGCATACAGGAGAAAAGTTATGAAAGCTTCTTGTACAGAACCAGACAACCTGATGGAATGAGTTCCTGGTCCTGGGTGCTCAGGACCATATTCTTGGGAAACATCAAGGTCAACGGGTATAACATGGTCCACAACAGCTACGGTCTACTTTGGTGAGTAGTAACTGGGTCCTAAATGTCATGAACAGTCATCTATGATACAACTAATTGTCTCTTCCTTTCTAGAGGCAAAATTGTGATGAAAATTGAAGACAAATGGAAAACACAACCATGGATATTGATTGTGGAAACAAGTAAAATGAAACCATGGATAACGTCAAACTGTTCTCCATTTACTTTCATGTTGCTTATTGTGCCAGCGGTGGCGACTTTTATTTTCTTAATGTTGAGGAGTCATGTGTACTGAGGACTAGTTTTTTATCTGCATCCATAAGTGCTCAAGTACTCTTTGCTTTCCTCAAGAGCAATGTGTCATCTGCATTTCACAGGTTGTACTGAGTCTTCTTCTAATCCTAATGCCTTGTTCTTCTGATTACAGACCCATTTCTCACATAATTTGCTCAGAATATAGATTGAATAAGTATGGTTAAAGAATAAAAGCCTGACATATATACTTGCTGATTTTAAACCACACAGTAGTTCCTTGCTCTATTCAAATGACTGACTCTTGACTTATGTTAAGGTTTTACATGAGCATGTGCGCTACAATTCTCATTCTTTACAGTATTATCCATAACCTGCTATGCTCCACAGAGTATAATACCTTTGCATAGTTAATGAAACACAGGTAAACATTTTTCTCTGCTTTCAGCCAAGTAAAATCTATTGTAAGCAAAGATTTATATTGTTCCATATTCTCTTCTGAATCTGACTTGAATTTCTGACAATTCTCTATCAATATACTGCTGCAACCATCTTTAAATTAACTTTAAATTCTACTTCCATGCAACACTAGTGATATTGTTCATTAATTTCCTCATTCTGTTAGATTGCCATTCTTTGGAATGGGCACAAATGTAGATCTCTTCCCGTCAACTGGCCAGATAGTTATCTCCCACGTTTCTTGGCAAAGCTGAGTGAGGGCTTCCAGTGCTTCATCAGCTTGTGGAAACACTGTGATGGGTATTCATCACCTCCTGGAAACTTCCTTTTCATCAATGCCTTCAGTGCAGTTTGAATATTGTCCTTATTAATGTAACTGCCACCCAGCTTGCCTCATTTACATTACAGAGGTTAGGTTTTTACAATTCAGAAGTTAATTCTATCGGATCACAAAATAGAGGATAATTCTATATTCAGAATCATGGTCTACCCAAGCTGACATATATTTTAAGGGACACAGTTTATTCCATAATAGCCTCATTACAAGTAACACCAAAATACCAGTGGTTTACAATAACAACAACAAAAAAGTGTTTCTTGCTCATCAATCTTTAGCTTGGCTATGAGGGAGGGCTGTTTTAGGCTTTGGGGTAGGTTTAGCTTTGTTCCACTTCCAATCCTGGATGAGGAACCAATGACTACCTGGGGCATGTCCTTCCCAACATGCAGGGTAGGAGCACATGGGAAAGCCCCACCACATACACAGAGGGTTTTATATATTATGCCTGGCGTATTCCATTCACCACATCAAGTTACAGAGCCAGACCCAGTCAGTGGGGTCAGGTAAGTAAACTGATTTCAGTAAATGATGGCAAAGGTAGGGAAAAAAAGAAAGAATAATGAACAAATAATACCAAGAAAATAATAAAATAATAGAAGAAGCACAGCATTCCCTGTGGTTTATGCATAGAAAGAGATTGGGAAAACCAGTTCTTCCTGGTTTTATATTTAATACAATAAATTAGTCATTTAATATCCTGGTCTCTAGGACCTTGATGAATATAAATCTTCCCCAGAAATAAATCCATCTAATTAGTCATGCTTACATTCAAGGTATTTACAAGAACTTCACAGGATGACCAAAGCCAATAAGTTGAGCCTCTAGAGACAGTAATATTCAAGCCTGGCCAATTTGATATTTATTGTAGTGAACATTACCTAACATTCTTATAGTGGTCGGCTAGTCTGTCACTCCACCCATAACCTTTAAAGAATAAACTGGCACGTCTCTTCCTGTTCGGTCAGAGAGCAGTGGGCCTACACGGTAGAGCAAGAACAGCACCAGCCTTGGATGCCAAGAGTCCTGATTTGCATCCTGACTACCTACCGAGTGCCTATTATCAGTGGTTCTCCACCTTCCTCATGCCGTGACCTTTTCATACAGTTCCTCATGTTGTGGTGACCCCCAACCATAAAATTATTTTCATTGCTATTTCATAACTATAATGTTTCTACCATTATGAATCAGGCAACCCCTGTGAAGTGTCATTTGACCCCCCCAAAGGGGTCACAACCCACAGGTTGAGAATCACTGCTGCATCATGATTCTGAATAAGTTCTTTCATTCTCTGGATCCTTTGTTTTTTCCACGGTAAGATATTCTTGTGAGAATCGGTATCCAAATAGATAAACTACACATAGAAATAGAAGAAACTGCTGTTGAAGACACCTTCTTTTCTCACCCATCTGCTCTGCCACATCCTCTGGCACCCTCTCCCTGCCACCTGTACCTCCTCCCCATACACAGACTGTCCAACTCTGAGCATCATCCGGACCAAATTATAGGACACTCAGTATCCTCCAGCCACTGATTTGGTCCATGAATCATCTTTGTATGCAGGGGTTGTTCCTCCCTGACGGCAGCTGTGCACCACTAATGGCCTCCCAAGCATCAGAGCTGCTCCAGTGCAGCAATTATTTGCACTAATCAAAGGCTTCAAGCAAATCTCCCACTTTGGGCTGAATAGTAAAGTGGACAGTCATGCTGTGCCCAAACAAGAGATTTCACAGGAAAGGAGACACTTGGAGCACACATAGCTAGTGTGGCGTTTACCATCTCCCACTCTCTCACTCAGGTGCAGTCAATTTTGGTGAAGAGTGTTACCTGTATACAAGCTCATGTAACAAAACTTGTGTTATCCATGCGTAGCTGTAATTGCTAATTAATCAATACTTTGATGGGTTGACCACCACTATCTAGTCCAATCCCAGAAAACCCACAAGTGTGTAAAATAAGAGGTAATCAGCACAGACAGCCGCCTGTTTGAATAAGTCCGTATGGGATTTTAAATTAATTTCTCACAGCCTTCCATATGAAAATTATACCATTTGACAGTGACAATGACTCATGGGATATAAAACACTTTCATCCTGAAAGTATGGATGGTGAACCTTTTCCAGAATTTCTCAGGGATCCCAAATGGAATTTCCTTGACAGCACTTATATTTCTGTGTAATCACATGAGTCCGTTTATATTAACCTTAGGGCAATTCAAAGAACGAAGGGGTCAACATATCAAAGTAAAGGAATACAAAGTAAAAAGTTCATAAGCTAGAACTTGTGTAATTACAGTGGAGGCATAGCAGAGAAAGAAAACTCAAATATGTTCTCCTTATAGAGAGGGAGAGAAAAGAGATAAGACTGTGCCCTTCCACGGCAGAAAATCCTCAAGTCCCAGCTAGACGAGGCGTCTCCTGATGTCCCAGCCCTCGTACGTGTTGCTGTGCCTCTGTAGACCAGAACCGATGGGGAAGTCCAGAGAACATTACAAAAGACAATGTAGGGAATTTGAGGACACTCCTGACACGCCCAGCGGAGTCCCTTGAGATTAAACTAAATGCAGACTTTTCTTAATTATCCAACGCAGATAGAAAAAGAAAGAGGGTGGAGGCATTGAGGGAAAGAGACCTGAGAGTTCTCAATATGTGGTGTTTCCTCTTCTCCAGCGATCAGAGGCCGAGGCACGCACTGCATGGAGGCGATGCTTAGAGAAGAGTCCAGTGGGTACGCTGCAGGGAAGAGACTCAGCCAAGCTTGCCAACGCTCTTCTCCTCCAGAAGCTCTGCCTAGGAGCCCTGAGTGGTTCACTAGCCAATCGGTAGTCAATTCAGGCTATTGCTTTAAAATTTCACCATGCATTTTCTTTTTCTAAAATAATAAGAACTTCCATTTTAATGAAAGGATCATTATCATATTCAGGCATACTCACTCCCACAGGACTTTCTTCTTTGCATATTTATGATTCTGCTGGGCTAACGCCGAAAGAAATTTGCAAATGAACAAAAGAAAGGAAGATATTGACTTCTGAAGAGACAGTCATAAAATGTGTAATGATTTTTTTATTGCTGATACTGTCCACATTCACTCAATCTTCATCAGATAAGCATACCTCCATCTTCTCTAGAGAATCACCTTATGATCAGTAGAATTGTGTCTCCAAAGGAAATGTGCTAACCCCGTAATCGTGAATGTGACTCTACTTGGAAACAGAGTCTTTGAAGGTATCACTTAGGAAGATATAAGGTCATATTCAGGAAGGGTGGGTTCTAATCCTACATGATTCTCTTATAAAGGAGAAGAAGCGACATAGAGGCAGACATAGAATATTATGTGCAGCAAGCCAAGGAATAGCTGGAGCTACTAGAAGTTAAGAGAGAGGCACAGAACAGATCCTCGCTCAGTACCTCAGAAGAAATGACCATGGCTGAAACCCTAATCCCATATGCCTAGCACCCAGTCCTGCAATGCAATTCATTTCTATTCTTTAGAAACCATGCATGGGTGGTGTTTTGTGATGGCAGCCCTAGGAAACCAATCTCTCCCAATCATGATTCGTTGTTAGAATTGGCAAGGTTCCTAGTTCCAAGGTAGAGCATGTGATTCAGGGCATGTAATGACATTTCCCTGGACCAGGATGAAAAACTGAAGCATGGTCATGTGACCCAACTGAGCCAATAAATGTTAGTTCTAACTGTTAAAAAAGGAGAGGGAATATCTTTTCCTTTATATTTGAACCTTAGAAGGATATAGGTCTAGCATGATTGGCAACTGTTTTGCCATTTCATTAAGGCTACAATGACGTCACAATCTGAGGAGTTAAGAGTCCGTGAATTGAGCTCTGGGTCTGCATTTATCCTTATACTTTGCACTCCCATTGGTCATTCACTCATTTAATCAGGCCTCTTGCCGAGTCTTGTGACGCTGTGGGCTTGGCATGAAGCTGCTAGTGGCAAGGCTGGTTCTTCAATCCCACCTGTTGCTTCGTGGAGAATGATGAAGCTGTCTATTCCAGTAAAGATTTAAAGTCTCAGGAACCCTATATTGGGTTGGAATCAACTTGATGGCAGTGGGTTGGGTTTGTTTTTTTCTGTTTGCTTGGCTGGTTTTGTGGTTTGCTGAGGCTGTGCACTCGGACTCACAAAGACGATGTATGTGAGCGTGGACCGGCCCTCCAAAGGGCTTCCAGTGGCTGATTTTTCACAAGTTGATCACCAGGTCTTTCCTTCAAGATGCCTCTCCATGGGCTCAGATTGCCACCATTTCTGTTAGCAGCTGAGCACCCTAACCATTTACTACCCAAGGACTTTCTTATCTAAGCGGACCAAGCCAAAAAGATGAACAATGGTTTTGCATATTTCACCCTCCAGAGAAGGAAATACCATAGCCCCTTTTTGTGCCTAACTCACCATGGTAAAGTATGGGAAAAGGGTTTGGGTCAGGAGTGAGAAAACATACTTTTGGGGTGCCCAAGCGCCCACAGCTATATGTGTAATGGGAGTCAAGCCACTGAGTCAATCCAGGTAGCTCTCTAGAAAATGAGACCAAATGAGATTTCTAAGGGCTCCCCACCTGCATAATTCTATTCTAATACTTTTCTGAAGACCTTTCTCTTGAGGACATAGAAAAAGGATTCAGAAAGAAACATGTCATTGACTAGGAACTTTATTCAAAGGCAAGATCCTGTTCTTTCATCATCTCACTAATACCCTAACCCTGATGCAACAGGACATGTTTTTAAAAAATAATAAATCAAAGAACCATATTTCTGAATAAATGTACTTCTTCACCTGCTAAAGAGGTCTTCTTTGTGGATCTGATTAAGCTATTTCTAATTCTAAAACCAGGCCAGCTGGGCAAAGCTACGGCCGCCATCTTTGATCACTAAGAAGGAAAGCCTCATTAAAGGGACTCGCCAGGCTCTCTTCTTTTTGTGGAGAATCTCTGCAAGCTGCAGTTAACCATTGGAACCACCTGCAGGCTGGCAGTTAACGATCCACGTGATGTGTGTGTCTCTGCTAAACTTGTTTATTTGCATTTAAAAGAGACTTGGGGGTAGATGTAAACACTTTGATGGGATTTGTGACAAAGACAAAGGTCTGTTAACAGATTGATCCAGTGGGTAGGAAATTGAAAGGCCATCATTAAATTGGTAACCACTGGTTTTGAGGTTACCTTTTGAAACTACTAAAGAATGTTTGGAGCGTGAAGAGATCAAAACTGAAGATAAAACTGAAAGGAAAGATCATGAGAATACTAATCTTGTTTTTGGAATTTCAATACTTTCATTTGCAATCACAAAATAAAGACAAGAGAATTTCTTTCTTTCTTTCTTTCTTTTTTTGATCCATCAATCAACATGTACCTGATAGTAATGAACTAAAACATTAGCTATTATGGGGACAATGGGAGAAGAGATTGAAGAATATTATATATGTCAGAGCCCCTGCCCCCAGGAATGCCACCTGAGAACATATGGGGGGAGGGAGGATTAGCAATTGTCTACTTAAATAATTCAAATGTACCCAGAGATCCTGGAAAAAACTGGCCTGTGGACTTTCTGCAGAAGGCAGAGAAGTCAGGGGGAGAGGTGTAGATGTGAATAAGAGGGTTCAAGACCTAGATTCCATACTTCCTGACTTGAATCTTACACATATCTGAAGTCTCATCTCTGTCACCTGTAAAAATGAATAGATAGCACTAATCTAACAAGAACTATTACATGAAGTTATTATTTTCTCCAGGAGCCTTTCCTGACCCCCCTGAGCTGTGGTGAGTGCCTCTCCTATATGTCCTTTTAAAACCATTGTCATTAAGTTCATTCTCTCAGCCACCCACATGTGCTAGAGTAGACCTGTGCTCTATAGGGTTGTCAATGTCTTTTCAGAAGTTCATGGATCATCAGGTCTTTCTTCCCAGGCACCTCTGGGTGAGCTCAAACCTCCAAACTTTCAGTTTGCAACCAAGCATGTCAGCTGTTTGCACTGTCCAGGACTCCTTCAATGTAGTACTCCTTCAATATAGTACAATATAGTACAGAACATATTATGGACCCTTTCTGTTTCTAGTACGGTTGTTTCCTCCACAAAATGCCAAGGTAATAAATGTCATATTTCCATTCACTGATGGCATTCTTTAAGAACTGAGAATTCGGTAGCAACTGAGAAGTACATAGTACCTGCCCTTGGGGAAAGGCTTGGGGTAGAGGGTTTAGAAGTCTCAGGCAGAAAACAGATATAAGAAGTTTGTTAGACAAGGTACAGGACACTCTTAAGAAGGCCTTCTAGATCCTCGAGTAATTAATTATTCTTTTAATTAATTATTAAAAGAACAAATCTATGAATGAGTAAATGAATGATTATTCATTCTCTTCCCGTTAGAGGTATCAAAAACTATTTAATTAGAAGGATATGGAAATGGAGGGTGAGGGAGGTTAAGTAACTTGTCAAATCTCATATTTGTCTGATGATCACTGTGTAAAATACTTTTAACCACTTTGTTCAAAATATTTAGAATTAAGAGACTATACCTACTTAAAATTCAGCCTCAGTTTAGAGATAAAAATTCCACTTTTCAGATTTATTGTTGTATATGACATGAATGCAGAATCCTTGATCTATAAAACAATGTTCCTATTGGGAATCTGATGGCACACAGGGCAGTTTGCCGACTTCGTAACTTTAATTCCTTCTTTTGATTTGTATTTAAACTTTCTTCAAAGATTCCAAATCTTTAGGAGCTTCTAGGAGTGATAATTGTATCTCTCAGGAGGTATGTCTAATGTTTAAAAAGAACCAAAGACTTCTAAGACAATGAAGAGCTATTTACACTTGGTATGGCCGCCAAATCTATTTATCAATTGTTTCTCCCACATGAGTTAATATAACTACTCACAGAGCCAAGACTACTGATGTTTAGTACATCTTGGGCATTTTGAATTAATACTCCCACTGCTGAGTGGCAATGAAAGACAATGAAAGCCTTTATTTGTCTTTTAATATTGGAGTAGCTAGAGCTATAACAGAAAGTACACTAGTCTAACCTGGGTGTCCACACATTGGATCAAATTCCCCTCCTGTGTTTTCAAAGTCTCTCCTTTAAATCGCTTCACCTCTCTGGGCCCCACTTTTCTCATTTTCAAAAGAAGAGATTAAGACTGAAAAAAATCTCTTAAAATTCTTGACTCTCTGATAGTCTATCGTTGCCGTGATGATGGATTCTAATATTTCCATTTCATCAGTACAATAGGTGCACGGTCCAATGCTTCAATCTCCAAGCACTGTTCCGAGGGCTGGGCAGGTGGGAATGAAGCCATATACCAGAGTGTGACTTAGAGGAACATGGGATACCGTCTCCTAATTTGTTTCCTTAAAACCAACAACCTAAATAAAGCAACTCTCCAAAAAAGAGTTCACTTGAATAAAAAGAATATGCTTGTTATGTAAAGGAAACTTCAAGAAGACGCTCTTGTGTCTTTCTACACTTGAGTAAGGACAGACATACACACACGCACACCAGGCCAGGCTGCTCTTCCCCGACCTTCCAATTTCAAAATTGTGGAGTCATCAATGCAAATTCTTAAATTCGAAGTCTAGAGAAAACAGGAGAAAAATAAGACAGAACTGATACACGTGGCCTACATGTGAAAAATTTGTTTTGTTGTGATCCGGAGTCTGAATCATACATATTTCAAAGATAAATTTGAGAGTTTTTTCTTTGCCCTTTCAATGAAGCACATGGTAAATAGGAAGAGGCAAGGAAAGAGCCATTTCTAAAAGCAATACAACATTTTCTTTGGATCACTCAGGCCACAAATGCAAATGCCACAATATCTAGAATCAAACAGATATGGAGAAGGAACTTCCTTGAAATAAAGGTCTAGATTAATAAGTTGTTACCTATTCCAGGCAAATGCTCCTGGTGGCACATACTCTGGGAGAGGACTGATTTGGACCATATTGTAATTAACCAAATTAAAGATATATTAACAATTTGTAAGGTTGAATTGGATGATGGCCTTGGCCTCTTTTAAAAGCATGATTATGTGTGTGTGTGTGTATATATATATATATACACACAATGAGCAGACTCTAAAAAAAGATGCATAAGAAAAAAGCAGGGAGATAAATTATTCCATTTAAAAAAATATTAACAGCCGGTTAAACTCAATCCAAGGTCATGTGAAATTTCAAAGTATGGGATAATGGCACTCAAGATGAGAATTCTTCAACCAAATTGACCTAGATGGTTGATTATCACACAATTCTGAGAAGAGAAAGCTGAAAACTGGTTTCTTTATTGCACAGCCATCCCTGGGACCATTCTCCAGAATTCTATGTGCACATGTGCTGTCTGCACGGAAACTCCGTTCCTTACAGTCCCTGTCCTCACAAATCGGAAGGCATATGGGTGTCTTTAGACTCCCAGTCCTCAATGCTTCATTCATTCATCGAATGTGCACTGTGTTCTTAAAACACAGCAACACTGGGGCAGATACTGTGAATGCGGTGGTGAAAATATGAGGCAAATGTTTTGCTTTCTAAGATTTGTCCATCTAGCTAATGGGAATGAGGGTTCACAATCACCAGCACTCGCTTAAAGACTGTAAGTATATTCTAAAGAGATTACGTAGGTGGATGGTAGTGAAAGCAAATGATCCAAAAGTCTTTGATATAAAAAGTCATCATTGCACGTGTGACAGTGACCAGCATGTCTTGTACTTAATTACAAGATATAGTATCACCTTTGCTTGGCTCTCTTAACCTACACTTCACCCTGATTCAATTTGCATAGTTTGAAAAGTTTAAGAGACTTATTTATTAAGTAAGAGTACTTAACAAATATCATTGTTGTTGTTGTGAGGTGCCTTTGAGTTAGTTCTGACTCATAGCGATGCTATGCAGAAGAAAACCAAAAAATGCCTGTACCGTTCTTATAGGTTCTTATGTTTGCACCCATGGATGAAGACATGCAGCGCTCCATCGTGTTAAGGGGCTTCTTCCATTTTGCTGCATCACTACTTTACCATGCACGGTGTCCCTCTCCAGGGGCTGGTTTCTCCTGACAACATGTCCAACGTACAGAAGACTAAGTCTCCCTCCCCATCCTTGCCTCTAAGGAGCACTACCTGTCTTCTTCCAAGAGAGATTGGTTTGTTCTCTTGGCCGTCGATAGGACTTTCAATATTCTTTGCCGGCACCATAAATCAACTGCATTGATCTTCTGTCGGTCTTCCTTATTCGCTGTTCAAATTTCACATGCATAGGAGGTGATATAAAATATCATACTGGTATCAGGCACATTTTAATTCTCAAAGTGACATGCCTGATTTGCAATGTTTTAAAGAGGTCTCCTCCAGCAGATTCACCAAATGCAATGTGTCGTTTGATCTCTTGACTGCTGCTTCCATGAGCATTGATTGTGGACCCAAACAAGATAAAATCTTCGAAAACTTCCATCTTTTCTCCATTTATAATGTTGCCTACTGTGGTAGTTACATAATTTCATGTCAACTTGAAGATATATAAAAGTATAGGAGTGGAGTCTAGCCTGTCAATCAGGTCACAGCCTGATGGGGTCCCTTCTGAGCATGGCCTGCTCATAAGAAGAGCTCTGGGAACTCCTCCCTCCT
>NW_022103898.1:30796178-30831259 GCF_000313985.2 Echinops telfairi
CCCTTCATGATCACACATGTTGGTGTGCTGCTTCCATGTGGGCTTTGTTGCTTCTGGGCTAGATGGTCGCTTGTTTACTTTCAAGCCTTTAAGTCCCCATATGCTATAGGTCTCGATAACCCAGCACTACCAGCCTTCTTCACCACACTTACTTATGCACACATTCGTCTTCAGCGTTATGTGGGAAAGGTGATCACACAGTGATGGTTTTTGTGGGTTAGAGGCTGGGTTGGTAGATTTGGGTTTTTTATACATTGAGTTGTAATCCATACTGAAGGCTGCAATCCTTCATTTTGATCAGCAATCTTTGATCCTGCTTCAAGTCCTCATTTTCAGCAAGCAAGGTTGTGTCATCTGCATATCCAGGTTGTTAATAAACCTTCCTTCAATCCTGATGTCACATTCTTCTTCATATAATCCAGATTCTTGGATTATTGGCTCAGAATACAAATTGAATAAGTATGGCAAGAGAATACAACCTTGATGCATACCTTTCCTGATTTTAAACCATGCAGTATTCCTTTGTTCTGTTCACACAACTGCCTCTTGATCCATGTACAAGTTCTTTCTTAGCACAATGAAATGTTCCTGAGTTCCCATTCTTCTCAAAATTACCTATAGTTTATTATGATCCACACCTTCAAATGCCTTGACATAGTCAATAAAACACAAGTCAACATCTTTTGGGTATTCTCTGCCTTTAGTCAAGATCCATCTGACATTAGCAAGGCTACCCTTGTTTCCCATCCTCTTCTGAATGTGCCCTGGACCACTTACAGCTTCCTGTCAATGTACTGCTGCAACCATTGTTGGATAATCTGAAGCAAAATTTTACTTGCATGTGATATTAATATTGCTCTATTCATTGACTAGCTAGTCCGTACTATTGTGTGAGTAATTTCCTCTTAGTAAATCTCACTGTTCATACATACATACATATGTACATAATACATGTATACATATAAAGCAGCAGGTCATAACCCCTGTGGGGGTCAATGACCAGTTTACAGGGGTCGCCCGATTCATAACAGTAGCAAAATTATAGTTAGGAAGTCGCAATGAATTTTATGGTTGGGGGTCCCCACGGCATGAGGAACTGTATTAAAGGGTTGCAGCATTAGGCAGGTTGAGAACCACTGCTATAGAGGGAGCTGGAGATGAGAGAGAGAGACAGAGAGAGAGAGAGAAGTGTGCTGCTGCTACTTTTGTTGTTAGGTGCCACTGAGTCCATTGTGGCCTGTAGTGACCCTCTGCACAACAGAACGGAGCATACACCGGTCTTGCAGCCTCCTCACCATTGTTCCTGTGCTTGAGCCTATTGCCGCAGCTGTGCTGTCCAACCATTTTATTGAGGGCCTTCTCGCTTCCGGTGCTCATCTCCTTTACCCAGCATGATGTCCTAGTCCAAGGACTGGTTTCTCCTGACACCATGTGTCCTAAGGAGTACTCTGGCCATGCTTCTTCCAAGACAGACATCTGTCTCTTTTAACAGTCCATAGTACTTTCAATATCCTTCACAAGCACCCAAATGCAACACACCAGTTCTCAGACTATGGGGTAGAGATGCGTCTCACTTGTTTTTCTTTCATAGAGGACTCAATGAAGACATTACGTTTTCTTGAAATATTGGTGTAATCCTTGCCAGATCTCTTTGCTTCTTCAGACTTCACACTCAGGATTGGGAGTGCCATCCATAGAGACAAAGCAACCAACTCTTGTCCATGAATACAGAATGATGGTGCTGACATCACAGGTCCAAGTACAAAAAGTTTTCCCAGTATCACACAATGACTGAATAGAAGAATATGTGATTTTTCAAGTGTGTCCACCAATTGATTGACTCTTCCCTTCAAAGGATAGTCTTAATTCCCCTTGTCCTGTGTGGGAGCTACACTTAGTGACTTGCTTCTAAGCAACAGAAATGGTGAGAGTGATGGGGTATCATTTTCAAATTTAAGTCATCAAATATATGATCACTTCTCCCTTGCCTTCTTGGGATCATCTGTCCTGGGTCAAACCGTTACCATCTGAAATGACCACTAGAGAAACTTACACACCTGCTCCAACAACCAGCATCAATGTTCTAGTCACATGAGTGAGGCAACTTGGCTATGGATCACCTACAAGACCGCAGATGACTGCAGGTCCACCCAATAGCTTGACTACAATTTCGTAAATGAGTTGGAACAAGAATTACCCATATACACCTCTCTTGAATATCTGGCAGGCAATTATGTAAACTAATAAATGTTTATTGGTTTTGTTAAATTACTATGTTTGGGCATAAATTGCTACACAGCAATAGTTAAACAGTACTCAAAGGTAAACCACACCTAAGAACTTTTGACACTAAGTCCAATATGCTTCCTACTATATCAAGCTGTGGTTCATTATCTTTGAGGATGACAGAAAGGCCATGAATGTTTATTTTAAACTACTAATAATGTTTGTGAAGACACTCTATCATTGAAGCAGCAACGTAAACTTCCTGGAGAATAGTTACTAGCCTAAAGTAAAATTAATCTCGGGTCCTCATGTACTTTTCAGGTATTTGCGAACTCACCCCTGGGAGTTCATAGACATCATTTTAGAAGAGGTACCAGATGAATAACATGCTGAATAGTACTGCAAGATAGACCTTATATTAAAAAGAGAATTATCTATGACTTATAATAGTTATACAACCACTCTCTAGATACACAGATGGATAGATGACTAGAAATAAAAGTAGACAGATAGGTAGAGGAGGGAAAGAAGGAGAAAGTAGGTTGGATGAGTCACTAGGAGAACACGCAGAAATAAATGATTAAATTCCATGTCCCAGAAAGGTCAAATTATAGCTTATTATTTTCCATTTTTCAAACCATTGTTATAATATTTTGACAATTGTTTTTCCTCTAGCTTATATATAGACTTGTTTTCTCCCTCATGTCTCCATTTAAGAAAGTTAAATATGTCAACAATTTTCTGGGTTCATGAGGGAGGGGGAAACGGGGAGGGAGGGGAAAAAAATGAGGACCTGATGCCAGGGGCTTAAGTGGAGAGCAAATGTTTTGAGAATGATGAGGACAATGAATGTACAAATGCGCTTTACACAATTGATGTATGTATGGATTGTGATAAGAGTTGTATGAGCTCCTAATAAAACGATTTTTAAAAAATTTTCTGATGAAGGGAAGGAAAGTTCATCTATCTCATTTAACAATTTACTGAGCCTAATATTGTAATTTTAGAGGTCTTCTGTTTAATGTCATCAATCTATTGATTAAAACTAGATCCAGGTAAGATTGACAAATACCTGAGAGAATTTGATGTTTGTAAAGAAAAAGAAAAATAGGTATGATATGCTCTGAATTACAGCTTCGCCTCTCAGAAAGAAGCTGGGTTCTAGGGAGTGCAGCACAGAGTCCAGTGTGGTGGGAGCTGGGGAACAGTTTAGAATATCCATCACTCAGACTTCTACAAAGATACTGTTTGAGGTAAATAAAAAGTTATTTATACTAGGGTTCCATTTCAAACAAGCTCTGGTTTATCACAAACAAAATGTATTTAAATATGTCTCTGCAATGAGTCGAAGCTTGGCAGTGTAGTGGGTTATATTTCTGGCTCCTCACCGAAAACTTAGCAGCTTGAGATCACCAGCCACTCCACAAGGGAAAAATGAGGCTTTCCACTCCCATAAAGGGTTATTGTCTCAGAAACCCACAGGGACAGTTCTCTGGGGTCTTACAGCTATCCACTGGAACGGACTTGATGGCAGTTACTTTGGGGTCTGTAATCCGTGGATTGCTTGGTAAAGTAGAGGGCCGTAGTGCAGGAGGAAGGCCTTCCAGGAGGCGGAGTGACACAGCGGCTGCCACACGGGACGCATCACAGGCACAGCAATGAGGATGGCGGAGGACCAGGCAGGGCTTTGTGCTGTTGTGCGTAGGGTTGCCACAGGTAGAAACTCACAACAGCATCCATCAGTAGATGGCTGAAGACAAGTTCTCAGGAATACGCCCATCTTAATATTCATAGGGTGAACTCAAAAGAAAGAATCCTTGTGTCATGGAAAAAAGCTACTTTGGAATCAGAGTTAACATCAAAATTTTAACAAAACTCAAATGGACATCTTCTCAAATCATTGATGTTTTCAACAAGTTTACAAGAATACGGTCTAGTGTCATTAGATGGTTCTAGCATTTTACAGAAGATAGAGACCACCTCAAAGATGAGTTAAGAGAGGGCCACTGAAAACAGATGAAACAAGTTGGCTGAAACTACCGAAAGAGGACCATGCACTTGCCGTTGATGCAGTAGCCACTAAAGTGGGGCTCTCACCTGGTTTGACATTTTCTTTTTTTTTTTTTAATCAATTTATTGGGGCTCATACAATTCATCACAATACATAGATCAATTGTGTAAAGCACATCTATACATTTGTTGCCCTCATTATTCCCAAAATTCGCTTGCCTCTTGGGTTCCCGGAATCCGCTCATTCCCCCCCCTCCCCTTCCCTTCCTCTTCCCCTCTCCCCAATGCACCCTTAATAATTTATAAATTATTATTGTATCTCAACCAGCTTTCGACTCCACTGGTATCAGAGCACTGTGTGAAGAGCAGGAAGCTTAAAGCGTCGATCTACACACCAGTTTTGTAAGCAATATGCAAGCTAGTTAAGACAATTGTATGGGACAAATGATAAATAAGGTGTTGGGGTGAGTCTAGGATTTACAAATAGGATCCAGACAGCAAAGTCCAATCAAGAATAGTTTGGAAGCGGTCTACTGGGTCAATTCAAGGAAGAGAGGTCAACTCAGATGATATTCGTGACTATTTTAGAAGATCCCAAAAGAAGAATTTTGAGAAATCTTCTCAAAAGATCAAGGATAATCACAGGGGTTTATTAGGAAGAAGTTTGAAGAAAACCAAAAATTACGCTAGTGAGAAAAAGCCAGAACGTTATGAGAAGTGATTTTTTTCCATCACAACAATCCATCTGCTCATTCTTTGAAGGTGGTCAGGCCTGTCCTAAGAAATTGTCTCTGAGAAACCCTTCCACATTCACCCTACCGCCGTGATCTTGTCTCTTCAGGCTTCTTTCTGGTCCCCAAACTCAAATAACATGGAAAAGAAACATTACTTAAATCCTCCGAGGATGCCCAAGCTGATGTTTGGACATGACATAAACAGGAGGAAGCAGAATTCTTCAGGGAGAGGTTAGAGCAGGTCCTCAACCTGTGGGTAGCGACCCTTGGGGGGTCGAATGACCCTTTCACAGGGGTCACCTAATACATCCTGGATATCACATATTTACATTACGATGCATAACAGAAGCAAACTTACAGATATAAAGTAGCAACGAAAATAATGTTGTGATTGGGGGGGTGGGTCATTACAACAGAAGGAACTGTATGAAAGTGTCACTGCGTTAGGAAGGTGGAGAACCACTGGGTTAAAGAGATGTTGGGAAACAATATGCTGAGAAGAATAGCTTCATGTTTTGATACTTTCATTTAATACCAGTTTCTCTGATTTTGTAGCAATGCTTTTTTACTTACCCTTACATTTAGTGTAAAAATCTAACACCACTAAGTATCACCATTTGATACCTGTTGTATTACTTTTCCTTTTTGTTGGGTTAATGCCTCCCTTTTCAAATAACGTTAAGAGTGAAACTGGTCAGCATGCCTTCACCCTCCAACAGCAATGACAGGGATGCTGCATAGAGCATGCTATTCCAATGTTATTCTCGGGGTTGAGTTAGCGCATACACGGGCACACTGAGTTCAGGTGTTCATGTAACCAACATAACGAACAAGACACTGATTCCATGAAGTCACTCTATTCTGACACAGTTGAAGCTAATATTTTTCCAGCAGAACGATTTGCTTTTTAATCAAAGCACAGCAAACAAATATGATAAGTTTCTGTTGAACCACCCTGCTTTCTAAAGCCAACTAAAGACAAACCTACATGCTGCGGTAGTTGAAATACTTCAGGAATTTATTAACTTGGGCATACATGCTAAGGCAAAATGAGCTTCTTTAATTTCCATAATGAAATTGTTTTTGTAAAGTTAAAAATACTGTAATGAGGCCAAAACGGTGTGCTTTCGGGGGGCTCCCATGGTGAAACAAATGAGATTTTAGCTTCTGTAATTGGGCATACTGCAAGCTGGCTTGATGCTGTCCTCCACACAGGATGTTTGTTATCCGAACAAAAAAGAGGTCTACAGCTGTCAGCATAATGCTATATGGCTTTTCAAAAGCCAAACTATCAGGAGAAAGACTGCTGCTCTCTGGCTGGGACCACCCAAAGGGAAAGCTCGAGTAGAGAACAGAGCTTCTCTTCCCTGATTAAGAAGTTATTCTGAAGGTAATTTGTTTACAGCTATCAAAGGGAAGCTTTGGAAGCAACTAGGGCGAATTCCCAGAATCCTCTGAAAGAATTTTATTTGATTAAGCCATGAATATGGATATTTTCTTCCCTTTTTTCCCCCCTTCTTTTTTTGTCCTCTCATGAATTAAATCTCATTACCTGTCAACACAGGCCTTGGGTGTCTTACTGTTCCTGTGGAAAACAAAAGCTAGACCCATTTTGCTGAGGTGGGTGTTGCCAAACTCTGCTGGCGAGCTGTATGGCCGCCGCCATGGAAACGGCTTATAAACCTCTTTGAGCTCAGGAATGATTTTGATGTAATACTGTCTTCATTTATTTTTAACCATTGCTTTCAACTACAAATGGAAGCAAAATAGAGGACTACCATTAAATTAATTTTTAGTCAGTCAATAACTGAGTTTTCCTAGGTTATAATGAGTATTTTATTTTGCATATAAATATTCAACAGGAATCAGAAAGATGAATAATTTTACTGCAAAGTTTCACACTACTCAGTTACATTTACTAGCTGCTAGACAAGTGAACAATTGGTATACTATCAAAATATCTGAAAAATTAATAGCTTATTCACAAAATAAATTCAAAGCTCCTAAATCCAATTATTCAAGAGAATAAATATTTAAAGGAAAATGTAAACAGCTATAGTAGGCTATAATTATACATCATAGTAGTAAAATGTGTATTTCTAGTTCCAAGATGATTTTTTGTATTGTTTTAGAGAATAACACTGTAAATTATCATGATGGAAGTAGATTAAATAGATTTCTTTGATAGTAATATTGTCTCCCCTTGCCCCAACCAATAACTTCTACTTTAAATTAATTTGATTGTGGTTTCTAATTTGTTCACAACATAAAAGAAGATCATTTTAATCAAACAAAAAGGGTGCTGCTTACTATTGTTTTTCTCATGGGACACCCTCTCCAATTCTGTTGTTTTTTTTAACAAGCTTTCAGTTATGAGTCATTTCAAGGACTCTAAATAATTCTCTATTATGAAGACGAATTTTAAAAAATGTAAAAAGAGACTATTGGTGGAAGGGGATCTGCCATTTAAAAATTTGTAAATATAGGCTCCAAGTTAAAATGAACTGAATTGTTAAATACATGCTAAAACTGTAGCTCTGAAATGATAGTAATGCAAAAATAGAGACTGATTACACAAGAATGCACATAATCATAAAGAATGCAAACTTTAAGATTCTGAGATCACAGAAAAGAATAGTAGGTAAGAGCAGAGACACTGAAGTCCAAGAAATCTGCCTCCGAAGCTGAGATCCACCTCCATTTAGTGTGAACTTGTACACTTTAACTCTTTACGGCTCAACCTCCTCCTCTTGAAAATGGGGATCAAAAATGATCTTCAATACTACTTCAAATATGATCATTCATATGGGTATACAGCCTACACATTACAAAATACAATGTTAAAGATGGTAACAACAACATTGGCACCAAGGATTCATGTACCACTAACTGACATAGGTGAATATTGCAGACATGATCTTGTTTGCACCTGGAAACCAGACCTTAAGATGACCAAAGGTAGGCATACATATACAAGTAACATATATTTCGCTGTTCTATTGTTTTATGCCAAGCACAAAGTTTTAGGTAAGAGGTATGTGAAATGGGTCAGTATTAAAGACAGGAATGAAGGGAGGGAAAATTGTCAGAAGACTTGTCTCATCTGAAAGAAGAGTTTAAAATATGGAGACTACTAATCTGGCAGCCACACAAGAAAATCTTACATCAAGAATGATTAGTAGCAGAACCGTACTATCAGATGACAGTAATGAATCACCAGAAAATGTCAACGACTATAGGGACTCACTTCATGTCATTGGAACTCCCAAACAGGAACCATAGGCACTGGTATTTCTCGGAGATAACAGAGGATGGGGGGGGAGGGAGGGGAATTGTGGTGTTCCTTGTTAATGCAAAGGAAACACAGTAAGTCTTCTCACTATCCATGTCAAAGAAAATTTATGATATCCATAAACTTTCTAATCTACAGGAGATCTTTAAAGTTCAACTAGAGAAGTCACTTCATTTCTCTCAAATTGAAATAAAAAGTATCTGCGTGACCTCTGAATATCGTTGCTTTTCATAACATTTGATTAAGTCCTACTTTATGGTGCTGAATATTTTAGATGATAGCGAACAAATGCCGAGGGAGCAGACAGAGCATGTAAAATGTGATCAGATTAGTTTACTTATTTCACTGAACTACGTTACTGAACAATAGTCAATGTAAATATCATGAATACCTTTGAGTCAAATGGTGTCCGACACTAAAAATCACTATTTGGCATGCCAAAACCCAAATGACTGCCACCAGTGGCTGCTGACAGGGTGCAGGGCAGGGGAGCACTGCCCCCTGTGGGTCTCCAAGACTAACTTCTTACAGGAGGAGAAAGCCTCCTCTTTCTCCAGCAGAGCGTCTTCTAGTGGTTTTGAACTGTCAGCAGTTTACAGCCCGATGTGTAACCACTACACCACCAGGGCTCCTTCCTAGATCTGAAGAAACATTTTATAGCCACTGGAAAGGTTTTCTGACCTATTTTTCTCAGCAGGTAATAATAATAGTAAATGTATTTTATAGCCTTGAATTCCAGGTGGTATGTAGCCATTTCATTTCAATTCAACCAACTGAAAATTTAAAGGAGCCCTGGGTGATACTGTTGATAATCATTGAACTGCTCATTTCAAGGTCAGTAGTTCAAATCCACCAGTGGATTTCTCCTCAGAAGAAAAATGAGACTATCCGTTCATTTACAAAGGCTTTGGAGACCTTGTATATGGTAGCTATGATGCATAATCCAACTCGGTGGCAGCATATTTTGGGGGGTGGGCTATGCATGTACATGCATATTTGGATACACACGTATTCTCATACACACATATAAACACTCATTCACACATACTCTTAAAATGAAGCATTTACCCTTTTATATTTTGAGAATGAATTTTCAATTGTGCAAAACCTTTTGCAACATCTCCACTCATCTCAGACATGAATACTGTAACATGTATGGGCATAGCTGAGGCAAATTTATCATGACAGCAACCAAATAATAAATCTGTATCTCTATAACCAGTTCCATTTCCAAATAATTTCTCTGTCGCACACTATTTTAGTCTGGCAGATTGCTCCATTCTCCCCAGCCCACCCCCCTTTACTTTGGGGTTAAACTGCACTTTCGAATTCACATTATTTTGCAGATAACATGTCACCTCCACTTAGGTTGCTCGAGCTGGCATTTCTCTTCTATCAGCTGAAGCAGTTAATTTACTTGCATTGACCAGCCAACAGTTTCATCTACCACTTGCTTATTGTGTTCTTCTAGGGCCACCAACGTATTGACAGACAAAGACGAAGCCTTAAGTTTTGCAGTTCTATAGGTGAAGTTCTTAAGAGCATGATCTTAACTGCTTTGATTTGTGAAGGATCCCATGACTGCTTTGGGTGGGTGTGATTGTTTTTTTCTTTCTTCTAAGAGCTAAATCTCATTTATCCATCTGTGTTGTTTAATATGAGAGTTCTTGCCGCCTGTATTCTAACTGATACAGCAACCCTGACGTTTCCAATGCAGCAAAATGTACGTGTCATGTATCTTGAAATGCTCCTGGAAAATTATTTGTTCCCAGACAGGCCGATTATTGCAAATAAAATAATTTTTGTCACTGACATTATTAAAAACCTCTAGAGTTTCATAGGAGGTGCAGCACAAATATGCAATACCAAAATAGGCTTGTTCTAAAATCTTGATATGCCAGTAATTAAATATTATAAAGCAGGAACAGAAATATTTTTTAGAACCACTAAATCCTAACAAAAGTAAATAATTCTGTTAATCCAAAGATGTTAGACAATTTAACATGCTAACATTGAATTTTCACAGCTATTTTAGTCCTTCTGTAAATAATTACTATTTCTCCTTTTCTCTAGACAATTATAAGACTAGAAAATGCTAATTCATACCGATCAAGATAAGCTAGAACTAGAAGCCAGAAACATGCCCCGTTCAGTCTGTTACTTTATTTTGGGCGAAGAGACTGCAGTTTTGACAGTGGGACCATCTGCTACTAACTTTTCTCCTCATCATCATGCCAGTCCAGTCAAAAGCAATTAAACCTGTTTTGCCATTATAATATGCAGATAATGATGATAAATTATAGCTTTAAAATGAGTCTCAAATTATGCAAACGCTAGGTATTTTCCTTACAGCTACTGATGTAAAAGATATTCCTGTACTTGTGAAATTTTTCAGCTATTTTATTAATGATGTTAGCTCTATAATGAGGTACCTACCAGGATATTTCACAGGCACTGAGCCTAGCAGTCATTATAAATCTATTTATATCCCAGCAAGATGTTTCTCCAAGTGGAGAGCAGAGCCTTCACATTCTGCATGGCTGTTGAACAAAATATATAGCACATACAGCTCTGACTTGCTATGTTTTATTATGTCACATAATCAATAAAACACATAAATACCACAAATAAAAAGTAGCAGGAGGAAAATTCCTTGGCTCTGGCACAATATGGGGTTATATAGCAGAGAGAAGATGAGCCTTAATGACTTCAAGGAATAGAAACTACCATTCAAGGCCAATGCCTCTGGTTGCTGCCAAGAATGTCTGCACTTTTTCCAATGTAGGAGCTATGAATCATCAAATGCCACGAAATGATGAATATATCAATCATTTTTAGGGACTGTCAATGGGTCTGATTTTATTGGTGGTGGTCGTGTTGGACAGCTATGCTGTTTTCGTTTGGCTATTCAAAATTGCAGCTGCTACCATAATTGTTTGCTGAGAAGAGTGGTTACAGTTTTGCTTTCATCATTTAATTGCTTGAAAGAAAGAAAAAGAACCAAGAAATGCAGTAAATCATTTTAATTTCCTGCATAATTCCATCCAAATGACTCTGCGGTGGGGCCCCATTCTGGAACCATCTTGCAGATATTTCAGATAGCACCTCCATACAGTAGACAACTACTATGGCTTCAGAGCTCGCCTTGTACTGCTTTCTGCCATTGTTTTCTCTAACAAGAAGAATTTGGCATGGTAAACATATGTTAATTATAGATACCCAACTTTCTAATTCTGTTTTATCATCAAAACACAGACTAATGATTATGGGAAGAAAGAAAGAATTTTGTCAGAGAGAAAAGGAACTCTTAGCAACATTGGAAATGTTCTGCCTAGCACTAGTTCATTACAGTCGATCTTTTTCATTACTGTGTAACACTCATAAATCAGTCAGAGGGATACAGAACAGGGACAAATGAAAAACTCACCAATTACATTCGTCACATGATATAAATGGATGCAGTCTATTGATATTTGAATAGGTCTTCTCCTGAATTGTCCTGAAAACAGGAATCTCGATAGCAGCTAATCATTTATTTGCAGACAAAGGCATTCTTCATTATGACTTAGAGAGGGATCCATTTGGATTTTATAATCATTTTTCAAATCGCCATTGTAGGTCATACTCAGAATCCAGTGAGCTTATTCTGACAAATGTGACTAACAGGTACTTGTCCCAGGTGCAAAGGCGTTCTGGTGGCACCATGGTTAAGTTCTCAGCTGCCAACACAAAGCTCGATCGTTCAAAGCCACAGCTGCTCTGTGGAGTAACGAAGAAACCATCTGTTTCCAGGAAGATTACAGGCTTTGCGACCTTAGTTCCACTCTGACCCCATCAGGCTGCTATCAGTTAACTCACTGCTGGAGGGTTGAATTTCCTTTTTGTTGTTGTTTTCTTTTCGGTTTTTGTCAGGGACTTTTGACCAGAGTAATGTCTTACGTTATAGGAACTTTGTGGCCCAGTTCTTACAATGGAGAATATATTTCTAATTTTGGAAAAAATATGTTGTTGCTTTACCTTAGTTTCACACAATTCCCCATGAAATGTGGCCAATGAGATGCACGTAGGCCCATGATGATGGGGACATATTCAATGCATCAGAAATAAAAAGCTTTAAAAAGGCACTCATGTTTAAGCTGAGTAGTTCAGTACTTTTTTTAATGTACTTTTTGTGGTAAAATTAGGTGCCTCGTGAATATTTGGGTCAGCTTATACTTGCGCAGACACAGTACTTAAAACATTTGAATATTGGCCTACTTCCCTTGGGTGATTTTCAAAAGTTCATGCTCTTGGCTGATAAGAAGTATCTAGAAAGAAGGTTCTGGTGATCTGCTTCTGATGAACCAGCCACCGAAAACCATCGGAGCCACAGTTCTACACCAGCACCCACGGGTTCTCCAGGCGTCGGAATGAATTTGATAACAACCGGTTCCGTTTGGGGGACTATTGGCCCTGCTGTGGTTGCTATCAAGTGTCTTCTAGTCAGCAACAGCTCAGAGGGACCCTGTGTACAACAGACCAAAGCACTGCCTGCTTCTGCACCATCCTCACAATCGTCCTGTTTGAAGCCGTGGATGCAGCCACTGTGTCCATCCCTGTTATTGAGGGCCTGCCTCTGCTTTACAGCCTCTTCAGCATGATGTATTTCTACAGGAATCAGTTCTCCTGACAACATGTCCAAAGTAGGTAAGACAAATTCTTGCTATCCTTGCCTCTAAGGAGCATTCTGGATTTTTTTGTGTGTGGGTCAGTCCACAGTACTGTGAATATTCTTCACCAATGCCATAGTTCAAATGTATCCATTTTCTTCAGTCTTTCCTAGTCAGTGTCCAACTTTCACTTGCACATGAGGCGATTGAAAATACCATCATTGGGGTCAGGCCCACCTTAGTCCTCAAAGAAAAATCCTTGCTTTTCAACACGTTATAGAGGTCTTGTGCCACAGACTTGCTCAATGCCAGGTGGCATTTGATCTCTAAATGGATGCTGCTGTGAGAATTGATTGTGGATCCAAGCAAGATGAGATCCTTTATAACTACAATCTCTTCTCCATTTATTATGATGTCACCTATTGGTCCCGTTTTTCAGAATTTGGTCTTCTTTACGTTGAGCAAGGTTGTATCACCTGCATATCGTGGGTTGTTAATAAGACTCCCTCCCATCCTGATGCCACATTCTTCTTCATAGAATCCAGCTTCTCTGGTGATTTACTTTGCATATAGATTGAATAACTACAGTGAGAAGATCTAACCCTGACTTACACTTTTCTAGATTTTAACCCCTGCAAGAAGCCCTTCTTCTGTTTGCCCAGCTTTATCTATGCACAAATACTGAATGAGCACAATGTAGTGTTCTGAAATTCCCATTCTTCTTAAGGTTATCCATAGTTTATTATGGTCCACACAGTTGAATGCCATTGCAGGGTCAATGAAATAGAA
This sequence comes from Echinops telfairi, assembly GCF_000313985.2. Lineage (NCBI taxonomy): Eukaryota > Metazoa > Chordata > Mammalia > Afrosoricida > Tenrecidae > Echinops > Echinops telfairi. The sequence continues at coordinate 30,809,879 of NW_022103898.1, forward strand.
GTAAAAAGTCATTCTGGTATTCTCAGCTTGAGCCAAGATCTATCTGCCATCAGCAGTGATATCACCTGTTTCAGGTCCTCTTCTGAAAAGTTCCCTGAATTCCTGGCAGCTCCCTGTCAAGTATTATGGCAACCGTTATTGACTAATTATCAGCAAAATTTTACTTGTCTGTGATATTGTTCTATAATGTATGCATTCTGTTGGGGCACCTTGCTTTGGAATGGATCTCTCCTATTTAGTTGGCCAGACAGCTGTATTACAAATTTCTTGGCACAGATGAATGAGGCGTCCAATGCTTCATTAGCTTGTTGAAACACTTCAAGTGATATTCTGTCAAATCCAGGAACCTTCTTATTGGCTAATGGCTTCAGTGCAGCTTGGACGTCTTCCTTCGGTACCATTTGTTCTTGCTCACTTGGCCTTACTGAAGAAAGGAAAAAGAGCAAGAATGTAATAATATAGGGAAATAAAGGAGACAGGAAAAAGAATGAACAAGGAGAGAAACAGAGGCAACTTAGAATAGTAATCGTATACTCTTTTAGGTTCTGCGAGATGCACATGGAGAGAGGAAATGAACGGCTGTGTGAGCGTTCTATGAAGTTAAGACTATGAGGAGAGCCGTGAACAGATTTTGGAATCTCTCAGTTTGGGGATGAAACTAGCTTCGACAGCTGTGTGGTCTGACTTCTTTTTCCTGCAAAGTCTGGTTTCTTTATCTGGCCCAAGTGGGGAAATCCAGGTACCTCAGATGACTGGCAAAAAGATGAACAGAAACAGCACGCGCAAGTATCTCGCTATGTATCTTGTACAAAGGGAGGTATCAAATAAATAGAATTGGTCATCGTTACTTCTTATTTCAGGTACAAAATACATATTCTGGACTGTAAAATGTCCATAATCGTTTCAGAAATTTCTTCACCAACATGAAATATGCTGTCTTCCTGTGATGAGTGAAGTCCCTGAACATACACCCCCGCCTCTTCTGGGCAGCGAGGAAGCCATCGCCTCCAACCCTGTGGAGGTCAACTTCGGTTGCACATTAGACTCACCTGGGAGGTTTAGAATGGTAACGAAACATGCTGGAAACCTGACTCAATGATCTGGGGTTCATCCTGGGCATTGAAAACTACCCAAGCAATTCTCACATTCCAGCTAGGCGGGGCCCAGGGTTTCAGCCTGTGTGTGGGTGGAGGAAAGCAGAGGTGGATGACTCACAGGATGAACATAAACTGACTGGTGAGCTGAGATGCCTCAACGTTAGCTCCTCTTTTCAAATAATCCCTTACAGACTGCAAGCATTTGCTGTTCTTTCTGGGAGGGTAAGTGGCATTTGGTCCAAAATCTCTTTTTCAAAAGTCCAAAACCAGTGAGATAATGATAATATATTCCATTTTTTCCCTCCTGGCCTCTTCATTCTCATTAGCAGCTGCCAACGTGCTGCCTCTCTCTTCCGTTGGCAGAGAAGGAAAATTACTCCCTAAAGAGTATGTGCCAATCACACAATGACAAAGATGCCATGTGGATCACAGCATCCTCCCCCTTCCCATAAAATGGAGTAGGTCATCCTCCAAGTGCTCTCCAAGTCCACTGTCTATCCCCAGGTTTGGGTCTTCAACTTTAACATCAGGCTGCCTTCTTGCTATAAGTCATTGTACTTTTAAAATCCTAGAAACATAGTGAGTTTTTTCTTAGTGGTTAATTATCAAGGCATAGTACTCATTGGATGCATATTTTAAAAAACGCTTCCTAAATATTTTGTTCACTCCTTTGCTAGAAATAAAACAGTGACTTGGCTGAAATTAGACCCAGGTCTAACTTGCCAGAAAGGTTTACTGAGGTCCCCAAAGTCTATTAATTCTAATAATATACCATTTTGGGGGAACTTAACCCACTTTCTATGAACTTCATGGTAATTCTGCATTGTATACATCCTCTGCATTGCTCAACAAACTGCAGCTAACTCATAAACAGTGATCTATGTGCCAGCTCTGTCAATTATGCTAATGCCAAACAAAAAGACTTAGCAGTGTAAGCCTTCTGTATGAATTGCTATTGTATCAAAATAGCCATATTGATTTCAACACATTCTACGAAGGAAGGCAGAGAAGGTTTTCTCCTGCAGAAAACAGGAATATTTTCTCCTTTACATTTTTGCATTGGATTATATTAGTTTAGAATTGATAGTTTGATTTGATTTTGCCCTCCTCTCCATATAACTTTTTAAAAGAATATGGAGCGCCAATGTAAATAGGTTAGCAAGATCTGTTGGTCTGTTACTGTGGCAACAGCCATCCCCAAGACACAGCCTAACTAATAAATTAACTAGCTGCACCTAGCCCCAACCAGCCAGCATAAGTGGTAAAACTAAACTGCTGAGACTCACTAGCAACTTTGCTGCAGGAAGAATGGTGCAAACTGGTACACTAGGGAAGCCGATAATCCAATTTAGAAGTGTGGATTCTCATTTCAGTTTCATTGGCATGTTCATTTTGAACTAAAGGGATCTGAGCAGTAATTCTATAAACAACCAGCACTTAGAAATCAGAGGCAACGAGATTCTCTAGAGGTATAATTGCCTTTAAACCAGGCAACATGAAATTGTGCCTGCCTGGTGGAGGAGAGAGAAAGCAGGGCGGTGACTTGGCTGGGAAAATGGGTAGCTAGAAATGCCAAAGAACATCGCAAGTAGGGTCTCTCAATTTACCCTATAATGCAATCCAATCCAATTCTGCACCTTCTTTTGTAGCTCTTGTCATTGCATTCACTCACTCACTGCCATTCAGTGGATTCTGACTCAACACGGCCTGGTAGAAAAAGGTGAACTTCTGTGTAAATCTTCATGAGCCTAGACGCCCTCCCCCCCAAAGGAAAACAAATCAAACTCACTGCCATCAAGTCAACGGTGACTCATAGCGGCCTTACAGGACAGGGCAGAACTCCCCCTGTGAGTCTCTGAGAGCGGAACTCTGCCTGGGGGTGGAACGGCTCATCTTTTTCCCTCGGAGCAGCAGGAGGTTTCAAAAGGCTGACCTTGTGGCTTACAGCTGAATGAGTAACTGACTACACCACCAGGGCTCAATGTAATTGCATGCAGCCATATTTATTTTATGTAAACTAAATACTTCCACTTAAATAATAGTTTTTTAATATCAAAGAACTGACTATATAAATGAGTATGACAAACAAAGTTTCAAATCATACCTCTGACACCTGACTATTTGGAGCAGTGAAAACTTTAGTGAGCAATGTACCTTCCCTAAATTCACTTACCTTGTCTATCAAATGGTGATAAGAGTTGCATGTATTTCATTGGTTGTAGATCTTAAGTTGAATAGCCCGTGTGTTTATCATTGAAAAATAAATAAATAAATAAAAGATCGGTTGCTCTTTCATCAATTCTGACACATAGAGCCTCTATAGGACAGTAGAACAGCCTCTTGAGAGGCAGGTGCCATCTTTACAGAAGGAGCCCCTACAGTGCTGTCTGGTAAGTATCAGGCTGTTAACCAAACGGTCAGCAGTTTAAACTCACCAGCTTCTCTGAAGGAGAACAATGAGACTCTCTGATTCCAAAAGAGGGCCTCGATGAGTCAGACTCAACCCAGTGCCAGTTGGTTCCTCTTTACCGAAGCAGACTGCTACATTGTTTCTCTCCCATGCAGCAGCTGGTGGAGGTTTTGGTTATTGGGGTGTTTGGGGTTTTTTTTGTATTATGTATAACTCTTAAATATTAGTCTTCAATATTAGTAACCTTTCATTTATTATTCTCTATAGTTTGAGATCAATTCTTCTTAATACATAAATCAAAAATAAAGTATGCTTCCCACAGTAAAATGCACAACATTCCACAGCAAAACAAAAACAAAATAAAACAAAACCATTCCAACAAAATGAGAAGCAAGATATGAGAGTTTTCATTCCTAATTATTTGCAAGTCAAGAGCTACAAGCAATTCGTTACATTAAAAGACCTAGACACCTAAAGAAGAATCCATAAAGCATTTGAAAGTTGTGTGGATAAGTCAAAGGGCAATGGTGAAACACCCTAATTGACCCCTTCGCTACATCTTATCAAGGTCACCAAACTCCTTCACATGGCAGCATCTGGCATGTTCATTCCCTCCTCTATGTGTATGTTCCCAGGTGTATGTTCTTCCATTTTCCACCTTAATTTTTAGTTGTTTATCATCTCCTCCCTAGCCTGGAAAGGTTAAACTTCTCCAGAGCACAGTCCTTTCCTCTACTCTCACTTCCTTGGTGAGATATCATCCAATGCTATGGGTTTCCATATCGAATCTTCATCAAGGTATAGATGGACGCCTTTCTCACATCTATGTCAGGCACTGCTTTCCCTAAAGAACACACTGCCTGCTCAGTATTTCCACTGTGGTATCTCACATACATCTCAAACAAATCATGTCAAAGAAAGCTAAATTTCTCATAGACTTGTTTCCAACTACAGTCTCCTTCATCCCAGTACGTGGGAATGCCATGCTTACATAAGGGATACCCTTGACTTTTCCTTCCTTTATAATTCATATCCAGTCTTTTCAGAAGTTCTGTTGGCTTCACTTTCAAATATATCCAGAATGCAGTCATCACTCCGCCTTGACAGCTTCTGTCCTCATGCGTGTCACCAGTACCTGTGTCCTGGATTACGACATTACCACGCAAATAGGCCACTTTCCTTTGACCCTACAGTCCATCCAAATAGTCAGAGATATTCGTTACAACTAAAAGACAGATGGTATAATTTATTTGCATAAAATTCTGCAATTGGATGAGATCCAAGATGACAGACCAAGCAGATACACTATCCAGAGTTTGTTTAATAAAGAGTCAGAAAAACAAGTGACATGGATATAGGTGACAACCATTGAACTTCAAAGGAGAAAATAAGAAGTGGATACAATATGGAATAGACATCAGTGTGGATGAAGTTTAGTGTATTTTTAAAAGGATCATTTCAGGAATGGGAAACCATTCCTATAAAGGATTGACTACGATTGGCTAAGATTACTGTGGGTGTATGAAAGCTTAAAAGTACACAGTCAGGTTCTAGCACACCATTCGGGGAGCTATTAGGCTGAATTGGAAGGGAAAACCTCAGTACTCAAAACAATCAATAATGCTAAATTCTGATCAGAAGAAGAGACTAGGCAAAAAGAGTGAACAAGGAGGCACCAGGGACATACAGAGGGTTGAACTCCCAACCAGTACAGAGTGGCCATTTTGAATTTTTGCCAGTAGCATTCTGATTACAGCAGAAACCACCTCACTGGCCTCCCTCACCCCCACTGAACCAACACAACATTAGGGATCAGCACAGCCTCTCAGTGACCACATTTCCACTGACAGCAATATGACACTCCCCCCTTCCCCCTGTTCCCTATGTAGTTCTTTCCTCTCCCCTCTGCCACTGTTTCTATTTCTTCCCTTTTTAACAATTTTATCCCATGTGCCAACACCCCACTCTCACACCGAATCTGCTCATGTCCTTCATTGGTCCCTGAGCTAGTGCTGGGTTCTCACTACAGCTGTGTTGTTGACTACTACTTAAGCTAATACTGTGTCAATTTATTTTTCCTTTATTGTTCTCTTTATTAGTTCTACCCTATTGTTCCTCTCCATTTCTCCCTATTTTTATTTCCTTTTTTCTCTTTCCCTTTCTATGCTTCGAAATCATGAATTGAGTATCCCACCTTTCACCACTTCTGCATTCAGTAGCACCTACTCTTGACCTTTTATGCTCAGCAGCTCAAACTCCTGTGGAATAAGTACCCCATCCTGCCATGGACATGCTTGATGGCTTGTCATTGTGCTGAAACCGTGCCATTGTGCCTTTCTTTTTATTTTCCTTTTTTATTTAAGTCTTTCCTCTCTCCTAATCATTTTATTTTCACTTTGCTCCTTTCCTCCTCATTCCTAATTTTATATATATAAATATATTTTATGTATATAAATTATATGTATATAATATATATAATATATAAATTATATGTATATAATGCATATATATATTATATGTATATAAATATATACATATATTATCCTAATAGATATACATAATATTATCCTAATAGGTATGTTATATCAATCTAATAGATATATATATATACATATATATCTGCGTCAAGTATTCCCTCTTCTTATTTTACCTTGTCATCTGTTACAAATTAGCATCTTCAATTACCTTATGTATGGCGTTGTGATGTATTTCAATACTGATGCTCCAAGTTAGAATCAACTCAATGGTAGTGATATTTTGGTAGAATGGGTTGATTTTCACTTGAGTGATTGTGTATCATAATCTCTAATTGTTGTCCTCCATCAGGTTGTATAATGAAAGGGAAGAGATATCAATATTAACTTCTGATAAAATAGCGTCTGTAGATGTGGCCATGTTCCTGTGGACCACATGAAAACTGAATAACATTTTGCCTAAAAACTAATTGAAAACAGAAGAAAAAAGTAAAAGTTTCTTAAATCAAACACAAATGAAAGCATGACATACCAAAATCTTTGAGACATAGCTAAAAGCTGCTCATAGGACAATTTTTACCAACAAATGCACACATAAAAAATAAGAATAAGAGACTCCTGGTAAAGATAAATACCTAGACAGACATACTACACAATCATTTTTCAACAAAGACATGAGAAAACAAGTATATATGGAAATTCTACAACCTTGAATTTCCAAATTAAAAAAAATAATAATAAAGAAAAGCTAAATGAACAGAACACTGATAGCATGGGAAGCTGTCATAGGGGCAAAATGAACCATCCCTTGGTTCCTGGTGTCTCAGTGGAATACAGACAGGTCAAGAACTCAGATCTGTGCCCTTGACAGTGGCTGTAAAACCCTACTCATTGTGGGTGGAGCTGGCAAAGGCTACCAGTGCTCAGAGTTGGCTGGACCAGCTTAGGGCTAGTTTTTAAATGGTCAGAGTGCTGGGACACATGCATTCCCGGGCTCTTCAGCCCTGGGCATGACCATGCCAGTTTGGAATTATTTTAATCCAGAAATTGAATATATGTCTTTGTAGGGTCCAAGATGCTGGGCCAAACAGGATAGGGATGGTTTGAAACTGACAGAGAAGCACTGAAATGGTGGAGCCCCACATTCATGAGTTCCATTGCGAGTTGACAAACCCCAACATGGTGTCCAGGGAGGCTATCAGTACTTTGTGGTTATTTACGCTGGTTTGAGATTTTTAAAATATCTCTCTTCTCTTTTTTAGTTTCCTTTTGGTTTGTCATTTGGGTTTTAAAAATAGCCAGAGGAAAGTCAAAGGATGCGAGATGGGTGGAATAATCCCTAATTACACATAAGCCCCCGGTGTCCAGAACATCAGTATCCTGTTACCTCTCTTACACTCAACCTCAACTACATTCCCACGGTGCATACCAGAGCAGGACTTTAATAAGCACACATACCAGTGCCTAAAAAAGAGAATATACATGCTGGGTTTTCCCTAAATCTTCTTTTTAAAATCATTCTATTGGGGGCTCATAGAGCTCTTATCACAATTCATACGTACATTCATTGTGTCAAACACATTTGTACGTATGTTGCCATCATCATTTTCAACTAAATCTCCTTTTAAATTTACTTATAATTGTTTCTTTAAATTTTTGTTTTTGGTTAGTATATTTGTTTATGGGTTCATCTGTTTTCTTGTGTATGTGGTTTGTTTTTTTGTTTTTGCTGTTGTAGATTTGTCTTTCTTTTAAAAATAATTTCTTTATTATTGCAGGAAAAATAAACTACAATCTCCACAGAACTCAGTCACTCCTACACCTCCAACACCCACACCTAGGGGATGATCACTAACATCCTCTCCAGATCAACCTGACTAACAAATAAACACAAATAAAAGAAACAAAACAAAAACATAAAGGTGTCTTGAAGACAAAATACAAGTGTAGCTCATATCAAGAAACAAAACAGAATGGAGGAAACAAATGACCAATAGATGCAACCCAAAGACCTCACTGAGGAAGATGACACATTGGAAATACCAGAAAAGAAATTCAGAAGAATTCTTCTTAGGTAATTTGAACAGATAGAGAAAAAATGGATGAGATAGCTATTTAAAAATTAAGAAGACAGCTATTAAAAAAAGAGAAGAAAAAATTATCGAAAGACTCAGGAAAACACTATAAGACGAATCTGACAGAATAAGTGAAAACTTAGAAACTATACAAAAGATCAAATAGAAAGAAGATTAATACTTCCATATTAGAGATAAACATCACATTGAAACAGTAAAACAACAGAAATGAAGCCGTGAAGGGATAAATTAGTGAGCTTGAAAGTAGTTCTCTCATAGCAAACTATGTAAGAATGATTCATGAAAAAAACAAAGAAAAAATCCAAATGATGTCTAAGAATTATGAGCAATAATATACATGTGATCGGAATTCCAGAACAGGAAGAAATTTTAAAAAGACAAAGAAAGTTTTCTCAAGACTTACTGGAAGAAAAATTCCTGAGTAGCCTGAAAGATAACAAAATAACTATACAAGAAACTGAACGAACCCCAAACAGGTAGACTCCAAGAGAAAATTACCACCACATGTCATAATCAAGCTTTCCAAGGAAAGAATCCTGAAAGCAGCTCAAGAAAGATGAAACGTTACCCACAAAGAGGACCCAATACAATTGACCTTGAATTTTTCAGCAGAAATTATGCAGTCAAGAAGGCAATAGGAATACATACAGAAAACTGTGAAAGGAAAATAAAAATGCCATCTAAGGATCTTATAAACAAAATTTTACCTCATATGTAAGGGAGAAATAAAGATATTTCCAGATAAGGAGAAATTGTTAAAACAAAATCAACCTTACAATAAATGCTAATGGAAATTCTTTGGACAAAGAATTATAACAGCAGACATCAATTTGAGATGAACATAAAACAGTAAAAAAGTCAAAATATATGTATGGATTGTGATAAGAGCTGTACGAGTCCCCAATAAAAGAAAATACATATCCTTTAAAAGTCAAAATAATTATTATACTAATCTAAGTAAACAAAATTATAAGACTGAAAACAGGAAGAGCCATCCTTCTGCAATAAAGACATTTAAAAAATAAATGTTGTTGGGTGCTGTTAAGCTGGTTCCAACTCAGAGACCCTATGAGTAACAGAATGAAACACTGCAGTTCTGCACCGTCCTCACCATGGTTTCAATGGGCACAGGTACAGGGACCATTCATTCTAAGGATGGTACAGGATCATGCAGTGTTTCATTCTGCTGTGTATGGGGTCGCTATGGATCAAAGCCCATTGACACAGCCACTTTATCAATCCATCTCATTGAGGGTTTTTCTCGTTTTTATGCCCCTCCACTATACAAAAGCATGATGTCCTTCTCGAGGGATTGCTCTCTCTTGACAACATGTCCAAAGTATATAAAACAAAGTCTTGCCATCCATACCTCTAAAGAGAACTCTTCCAAGACAAATCTGTTTGTCCTTTTAGTAGTCTCCGGTGCTTCCCACATTCTTCTCCAGCACCAAAATCGAATGCATCAATTCTTCTACTGTCTTCCTTATTCAATGTCCAACCTTCACAAGCATAGGATGCAATAGAGAGTACCATGGCTTGGGTCAGGCACACCTTAAGCCTCAAAGAAACATCCTCACACTTCAATACTCAAACGAGGTCATATGCAACAGATTTATTTAAGGCAATGCATTGTTTGAGCACTTTTTTGGTTTTGTTTTGTTTTCCATTTTAACTCTTAACTGCCGCTTTTATGAGCATTGATTGTGAAACCAAGTAAGACAAAATTCTTGAATTTAACCTTTTCTACACTATAAGTATCAAATTTTTCTAATAAATTATAATGATATTACCTCTTGGTCTAGTTATGAGGATTTTAGTCTTCCTTACATTGAACTGTAATCCAAAGTGAAGGCTACAATCCTTGATTTCTTATCAAGGGTTTCAATTTCTGCTCTTTCAGCAAGCAAAGTTGTGTCATCTGCATAGTGCAAGTTGTTAATAAGCCTTCCTCTAATGCTGATGCTACATTCTTCATATAGTCCAGCTTCTGTGATGATTTGCTCAGCATACAGACTGAACAAATATGGTGAGAGGATGCAACTCTGATACACACTTTTCCTGATTTTAAACCATCCCTTGTTCGATTCACCCAACTGCCTCTTGATCCATACCAAAATTCTGAATGAGCACAATGAAATGTTCTGGAAATCTCTTTTTTTTTTTCTTCCAGTTATTCACAGTTTATGTGGTCTATATAGTGAAATGCCTTGGAATAGTCAATGAAACTCAAGTAAACAGCTTTCTGGTATTCTCTGCTTTAATCTAATATCCATCTGACATCAGCAGTCATAACCTTGTTCCACATCCTCTTCTGAATCCAGTCCAAATTTCTGGCAGTTCCCTGTCAATGTGCAGTTTTAACTGTTGTTGGGTGATCTTAAGTAAAATTTTACTTGTATGTTATATCAATGATATCCTTGTATAGTTTGAGCATTCCGTTGCATCAACTTTATTTGGAATGGGCTCTAATATGGTTTTATTCCAGTTCATTGGCCTGGTAGCTGTTTTCCAAATTTACTGACATAGACAAGTGAGTGCTTCCAGTGCTTCTACAGTTTTTCTGAAATATTTCAATGGGTTCTCCACAAATTCCTGGAGCCTTGTTTAGGCTAATGCATTCAGTACAACTTGAATGTCTTCCTTGACCACTATTGATTTTTGCCCAGATGTTGCCTCCCGAAATGGTGAACTGTAGACTAGTTCTTTTTGGTACAGTCACTCTGCGTATTCTTTCCACCTTCCCTTGATGCTTCCTGCGGCATTCAATATTTTGCCTATAGAATCTTTCAAAATTTCAATTTGAGCGCTTGGGTTTTTTTCTTTGCCTATTTTGGTTTCAGATATCCTGCGTTCTTCTTTTTGATTTCCTAATTATAGGTCCTTGAATGTTTCATTATATGTGTTGTTGTCTTCGCCAGCTGTCCTTTAAAAATTATCTATTCAACTCCCAAATTTATCCTTTCTTCCATTTGCTTTAGCTATTCTATGATTAAAAGCGACTTTCAGAGTCTCTTCTCACATCCAGTTTTCTTTCTTTCCTGTCTTTTTAATGATATTGTGCTTTCTTCATGAATGATGGTCTTGGTGTCCTCCCCCAGCTCATCAGGTTTTCTGTCATTAGTGCTCAATGCACCAAATCTGTTCTTGAAATTCAGGTGGTATAGACTCAAGGTCATATTTTGGCTCCTGTGAACTTGTTATTATTTTCTTCAGCTTTATCCAGAATTTACATATGAACAATCGATGATCTGTTCCACTACTGGCCCCGGTCTGGTTTTAGCTGCTGGTTTTAGCTTCTCAATCGTGTCTTTCCACAGACAAAGTCAATTTGATTTCTGTGAATTCCATCCAGGGAAATCCATGTCAATAGTCACCTTTTATGTTGTTGAAAAAAGGTATTTGCTATGAACAAGTCACTGGTTTTGCAAAATTCTGTCATGTGATCTCCAGCTTCATTTCTTCACCAAGTTCATATTTCCAACTACTGTTCCTGCCTCTTGGTTTCCAACTTTTGCATTTCAATCGCCAATAGCTATCAATGCATCTTGATTGTATGTTTGATCAATTTCCACCCGAAGTCAGTAGAATTCTTCAATTTTCTCATCACTAGCTTTTAACATTGGTGCATATATTGAATAATAGTTGCATTGATTGGATTTCCTTGAAGGTGGATAGATATAATCCAATCTTATATACCGTCATCCTTCATGGTAGATATAGCGAGATCCTTTCTAATAATGAATGTCATGCCATTCCTCTTGCTTGCGTTATCCCTAACATAGTAAATCTTATCATTTTCTGATTAAAAATGGTTAATACCAGCCCATTTCAGCTCACTAATGCCTAGGACAGATATCAATCTTCATGTTTTCTATTTCATTTTTGACCAATTCCATTTTTCTAATTTCATACTTTGCAGTCATTAGAGAATTTTTGCAGTTGTTTCTGTTTACCTTGAGCCATGTCCCATCAGCAAATGAAGATCCAGAAGGTTCCACTCCCACAGGATTTAGCAGACTCATCTCACCATGATTGATTCCCCTCAAATAAATCATCTCTCCTCCAGGCACTCGGACTGAGGGACCCCTCTGCCAGCTTTATCTCCAACAATGCTGTTGCCTTTGTTTAGGCTTCAAATGTGAAAATGCTTCAAAGCTTTCCATACGGTTTTCAGCAGCTTCTTCCTCCGAAGTGGAGAGCTAAGTCGTTCTTCATTCTCTGTTCTTTGTCAATGCCAAGGACCACATTAGAGAAACAGAGAAAGTCTTTGTCTTCAATAACATTTTTGAGCCATGGCTGTCCTGGGATTAAAATGTACAGTTCTTTAAGATGGGGCATGTCTTTCTTAAGCTAGTTTGAATCAAGTTTCTTTTGCAGCCAGAAGCATCCTAAAGATGCAGAGGCCAATAGAATATTGTAGGACATAACAATGAAACACAGAGTTGAAATAATTATGCCTGCCAAATTTCACTAACATGTAAGCATTGACCGCTGGTATTATATGCCAATTAGGAAATGGACACATTAATTAATATATTATGTAGCATCTCAATAATTAAATGTGACGTGAAATTTTGGTAATCACACAATACTTCATGAGTTTAATTACATTAGATCCTTGGTGCTACTTCCTAAAGTACCAAGTAAATATTTCAAGGCAGTAAAGATTACCAGAACAATTTAGATTGAGAAACTTATCTTAGTATATTAATTTTTTATGTCTTTCTTTCTGTCATATCCATTTCATCAGAAATTTTATAATTACAATTGAGATAGAACTGAGTGGTGATACATTCTCACCATTCCCGCTGCTGCCACCATAAACCTAGTCTAAGGAACCATTCCCTCTTAATTGGATTATTACCAATAGCTTTTATCTTTGTCCCCCAAAGTCTCTTTTCATTACAGAAACCAGAATAATCCTTTGAAATCATAATACCCAGCATGCCATTCTTCTCAATACTCTACAAACTCTTAGCAATTCTCTTGGTATCAAAATATGTCTCCTTTTTCCTATGCAATTGCATCTCTTTGTCACTCTATTTCACTCCCTATGATGGTTAAATTTTTGTGACATCCTGCCTAGACTATGTACCCAGTTGTTTAGTAAAGCATAATAAAAACATGAATATCAATTAGATTAGCCATCTTTAAGTAAGTAGATTATCTTTAATGATGTGGTGGGCCTTGTCCTATCAGTTGAAAGCTTATAAAAATCAGAGCTTTTCTCTCTCTGGGCTATAAACAGCCATTCTCTCAAATGTCTCCCCCACTACCCATTTTTATGTATTTAGGATACAAAACTGCTGGAATTTCTAGCCGATAGCCTGATGCACAGATTTTGGGTTTGCCACCTCACACAATGTGTGAGCCAATTCCTCAAAATCAACAGTATCTATCTTACATCCATGTGTCTGTTTCTATAGTGAACCCTGCCTGAGGCAGCTTCCATGGCTTCCTTGTTCTTTCTTGGACACCTGGCAAATCCTATCTAGTTCCTCCCCTCACTTCTCTGATTAATACCATCTTATTAGTAGGACCTCCTTGTCACACAAAACAATAATTTTCATATTCCCGCTACTCCTCTTACCTTTACTTTACTTCATAACGGCTAACGTATCATACATTTATCACTTTAGTTGTTTATTGCCTTCCACCCCAGGAAGAGTGGGAGGTCTGTGAGGACAGGGACGTTGTTTCAAACACCACTTCACCACGGGTACCTGGAGCAGTAACTCAACAACTCGGCAAGTCAAAGTAACAGAACCTGGGTTTGACTATATTGTGTCGTATATGTTTGTTTGATTATCCATATGTCCAGGCTCTTGTGATACAAAGCCTAATCCCCAGAATCTGGTTTGTTCAGAAAGTAAATAAGTAATGACTGAATAAATGAATGAATGAATGAATGAATGCATACTTTTCAATTAAGTTAGACAATGAATCAGTACAAGGTTAACTACCCATCTGATTTCCTATCTATCCTCTCACCCTGCCCCTCCCAACACACAGTTTCTTTTTCTCCCACTTTGATTTCAAGTACCAGATCTGGCTGTTGTTGCCTAGTAAAACAACAGCCCTTAAAACTGTCCCTAAACATAAGAACTGTTGACAAAAAGGTTAGATTTAGAGATCAAGATCATTTGGGTAAATGGACATTTGCCTCTGTAGATTACCTTTCAGTCCAGTGTTCTGCATGGGATCATTTGCTTTGCTGATTGACTTCTGCCCTTCTGACCTGGCTTGAATCCAGCCCAGGAACACGTCCACCAAGCTAGTCTTCAGCTTTTCTTCTGTTCCTCGCTGAATCAATAATAAGGGAACATTCTTTGTTTGCTTGGCATTCTGACAGCCCAGTGACAGACAGGGCAGTGATGTGGTCACAGCCTTAGCTTGGCTGCAATGAGCTCATGTATAATGACATGTGTATGTGTGAGATTTAACAATGGATGATAGCATTCAAGGTCCTAGGTGGGTTTCCTGTAGCCCAGTGCACTGGCATCTATCATTTTAATAGCCACCAAGGAAGAAAAAATATGGTTCTCATTAATACTCTGAATTTGACCTTCCACTTGTCTTGAATTGAAACTCAGTTATAGCTTAGAATTCAATTGTGGCTATTAAAAGAGTACAGAAGCCCTCTTTTGTGGTGTTATTTTTCCCCCTCATTAAATATAAGATAGAAAAGAAATAAAATCAGGACTATGGTAGACATAGTTATGGTGAGACCATTTCTTTATGAGGTGTTCAAATTAAGGAAAGGATGAGATATTCTAGCAAAGTAGAAATTAAGTGAAAAATCACTTTTGTCAATAATAATTTAAAAAAATCAAATGGCCCATTACCAGAATTTTATAATTAGGAAAATCAAGTTTATAAGCTAACTGATAATCTCAACCAAAATTAGGCAGAATAAGTTTTTATTTTATGCAATTAGGGAGTCCTGAGTGGTAGACAGCAATACTACTTCATTTAAGGTGGCTCCGCATCAGAATGTCTCATAGGATGATTCAAGAGGGGTTCCACAGAGAGACAGAAAAGTCCCCAGTATAATAGTAATGATCATCATGGAGCAATCACATCCAAATGATATTTGCCTCTGTACTGGTATACGTAGGTAGAAGAGAAGAAAGTCACTGCTGAGCAAATGCATACAGTGAAATTTGATCAGCTTAAGCATGAAGGCCAGCAAACTTTTAAACAATCATACAACAATTCGGTCTAGTGTGTATAGACTGATTTTTAAAAAGTACTTTTGCCTTATTACACAAAAACAACAAATACAGAACTTCCTTACAAGACCTATAACAATGATTTTAGAGTTGTTGTTGTTGTTGTTTTTAAACCAAATTTGACTAGACCTCCCTTAAATTAGGGGAAATTAGTTTGAGTTAATAGTTCCCATGATATACTGTATATACTCATGTATAAGCCAAGGTTTTTTTGCACATTTTTAATGCAATTTATGTGGTAAAATTAGGTGCCTCTGCTGATACTCAGGTTGGCTTATACTCGAGGATGTAGATAAATATTTTCAATGCAACACAGTGCAGGAGACAGGTTTTACAAAATAGTCTCACTTATTGTTTCCAAAATGTCTTGACTTCAGTGCAATCATTGAGACATTATGAAATAGATACTACATGATGGTTGAGCCTGATGTCTTATGGAAGAATAAGCTCTACCCTCAATGAGTTTTCCCAATTTAATTGGGATGATAAGTCATTGAGAAAGTCCTATAGTGGTCAAGTCAGTTCCCATTCATAATAACCCCATGTGTAACTGAGTAGAACTGAAAGTAAGAGTATTGAACCAGATCAAAGCCTTCCATATGGATTATACTTCAACATAAAGAAAACAAAAATCCTTATAACTGAACCCATAAACGATATCATGAGAACTGGAGAAAATATTGATATAAATATTTCATTTTACTTGGATCCATGATCAGCACTCTTGGAAACAGCAGTCATAAAATTAAATGACTCATTGCATTGGGCAAAGGTGCTGCAAACGACCTTTTTACAGTATTAAAAAGTCAAGGTATCATGTTGAGGAATAAAGTGCAGGTGACCCAAGCCATGGTCTTATACTCAATCACCTCATATGCATGTAAATTGAACAGTGACTAAGGAAGACTAAAGGAGAATTAATGTCCTTGGATTATGATGACAACAAAGAATATAGAATAGTTCAGGGACAGCCTCAAACCAAAACAAATCTATTTTAGGAGAGGTGCGACCAGAAAGCTCCTTATAAGAAAAGATGGTGAGACTTTGTCTCATGCAGCACCTTGAATGTGTTATCAGGAGAGGCCAGTTCCTAGAAGGCATCGTGCTTGGCGAAGGATAGGATTAGTAAAAAGGAGGAAGACCCTCAATGAGATAGATTGACATAGTGCCTGCAATTATGAATTCAAACATAATAATTGTTAGGTGGCAGAAATGTGCAGTTTTTGATTCCGTTGTACATAGAAGTACCATGAGTACAAACTGGCTCAACAGCCCCTAAAAACAATAGCAACAAGGAAGAAAGCATTACAGCCTGCAGAATTATAAGAACAAAATCAGGACAGAATCAACTATTCAATGGAGTGGTAGATGAGCGAGTGTTCTTGGAACATGAGTGTGGTACAATATAGCACTGGGTATTGTCATTCTAGTCACAGTCTTTGTGACTCCTATCAAGTGACACGCTTGTCACTGTTGTCGTTGCTGTTGTTAGGTGCCATCTAGTCCATTCAGCCTCATAGGAACCCTGTATGTAGTAGGGTTCATTGCATTGGGCAAAGCAGTGCCCGACACTGCACCCTCCTCGGAGTTGTGTTTATTTGATTGTTTGAACCCATTGATGCAATCACTATGGCAATCCATTGTGTTGAGGGTCTACCTCTTCTTCACTATCCCTCTATTTTACCAAGAATGATGTCCTTCTACAGGGACTGGATTCTCCTGGTAACATGGGCAAAGTACATGGGATAAAGACTTGCCATCCTTGCTTTTAGAGAGCATCTGGCTGTACTTTTTGCAAGACAGATTTATTTGTTCTTTTGGCAGTCTCTGGTACTTTCTATATTCTTCACCATCAACGTAAGTGAAATGTATCAATTCTTCTTTGTCTTCCTTATTTAATGTTCAACTTCCATAAGCATATGAGACCATTGACAATACCCCGGCTTGCGTCAGGCATACCTTCGTCCTCAGAGTAATAGCTTGCTTTTCAACACTTTAAATAAGTCTTGTGCATCAGATTTGCTTAAAACAAAGCCTCATTTGATCTCTTGACTGCTGCTTCCATGAGCACTAACTGTGGATTCAAGCAAAAGGAACTCATTGACATCTTCAATCTTTGCTCATTTATCATGTTATCTATTGGTCCAGTTGTGAGAATTTGGGTTTCCTTTACATTGAGTTGTAATCCATAGAGAAGGTTACGTCCATTATCTTCATCAGCAGATGCCTCAAGTCTTCCTCACTTTCTGCAACCAACATTGTTAATAAGCCTTCCTCCAAATCCTGATACCACATTCTTCTTCCTATAATATAGCTTCTCTGAATACGTGCTCAGCATACATATTGAATAAGTTTGGTAAGATGATAGAATGCTGATGCATACCTTTCTTGATTTTAAACCATTCAGTATTCCCTTATTCTGTTTGCACACTGGCTCTTGGTCCATGTACAGGTTCTACATGAACAAAATTAAATGCTCTGAAACTCCCATTCTTCTCAAGGCTAGCTGTGTTTTTTGTGGTCCACACAGTGTAATGCCTTGGCACAGTCAATAAAACACATGTTAACATATTTCTTGTATTCTTTCCTTTGAGCCAAGATCCATCTGATATCAGCAATGATAGATATCTCTTGTTCCATGTCCTTTTCTGAATCTGTCCCAAATTTCTGTTAGTTCCCTGTCAATGTATTGCTGCAACCATTCCTGGATTATTGTCAGAAATATTCCACTTGCATGTGGTATCAGTTATATTGTTCTATAGTTTGTTCATTCTGTGGAATCACCTTTCTTCAGGATAAGTACAAGTATGGATCTCTTCCAATCAGTTGACCAGAGAGCTCTCTTCCAAATTTCAAGTGAGTACCTCCAGTGCTTCATCATCCTATTGAAACATTTCAATTGGTGTTTCATCAATTCTTGGAGCCTAGTTATTGCCCAGTTCAGTGCAGCTTGAATTTCTCCCTTTGGTGCCATTGGTGCCTGATCATATGCTTGAAATGGCTAGATGTTGACTCGTTCTTTTTGGTACAGTGACTCCATGTAATCTTTCCATCTTCCTTTGATGTTTCCTGCATCATTCAATAATTTGCCCTTAGCATCTTTCAGGATTGCAACGGAGGCTTGGATTTTTTCATGAGTTTTTTTAGTTTAATATATTCTAAGCATGTTCTTCCTTTTTGGTTTTTAAACTCTAGATCTTCCCACATTTCATTGTAACACTTTACTTTGTCTTCTCAAGATACCCTTTGACATTTTCAGTTCTTTGACTTCATCAATTCTTCCATTTGCCTTAGCTACTCTATAATTAAGAGCAAGTTTTAGATCCTCTTTTGACTTCCACTTTGATCTTTTCTTTCTTTGCTGTCTTCTTAATCATCGTTATGTGCAATGGTCTTGATGTCGCCTCACAGCTCATCAGGTCTCCTGTCACTAGTGTTCAATGCATTCAATCTGTTCTTGAGATGGGCTCAGGATTCAGGTGGGAGAGCTTCAGTGTCATATTTTGGCTCTTTAACTTGTTTTCATTTTCTTCACCTTCCACCTGCATTTGCATATGAGCAAGCTGCTGAGCTTCTCCAATATCTTTTCCTACAGATATGGTCAGTTTTATTTCTATGCATTCAATCTGGAAAAGTTCATGTGTACCAATGCCTTTTTTGTTGTTGCAAAGGGTATTTGCTATGAACAAGTCATTAGTCCTGAAGGTTTCTATCTTGATCTTCAGCTTGTTTCTATCACCAAGGCAATATTTTCCAACTAGTTTTTTTTCCTTTTTTCTTCCAATTTTTGCATTCCAAAAATTATCAGTGCATCTTTATTGCATGTTTGATCAATTTCAATGGAAGACTGGTAAAATTCTTTAATCTCTGTAACACTAACTTTAGTGGTTAGTGCATAAATTTGAACCATCATTGTATGAATTAGATTTCCTTGCATGTGGATATTATCCTATCATAGACAGCATTGTACTGTGAATGTCTTTTTGACAGTGACTGTGATGCCTTTATTCTTGAATGTTGTATTCCTAGCATAGTAAAACATATGTCTTCCTGATTTCGAACGGCAACACCATTCTGTTTCAGCCCACTCATGTCTAGGATATCAATCTTTATGTATTCCATCTCATTTTTGATGGTCTCCAATTTCCTAGATTCATACTTCATACATTTCAAGTTCTAATGAATACTTTTATGCACCTATTTCTTCTCATTTTGAGATATGACTCATCAACAAAGGCAGATCCTGAAGGCTTTAATCCATCCACATAATGACGCCCAACTCTACATTGAGAAGGCAGCTCTTCCTCGGTCACATTTTGAATGCCTTCCAACATGAGGGGCTCATCTGCCAGCACGGCATCTGATAATGCTCTGCATCTGTTCATGAGGTTGTCAGGATTTCACAGTGTTCTGACACTATTGACAAGGTTTTCAGTGGCTAACTCCTCAGGAGTAGACAGTTGATTCTTTCTTTTAGATTGTTCTCAGTCTGAGAGCTATGCTGGCACCTTCACTTGGGGTGACCCTGCTGGTATTTGAGAACACCGATGCTATAGCTTCTGGCATCACAGCAACACACAAGCCACCACACAACAAACTGAGAGAAAAATGGTGCAAATGACAAGGTGGAAACATACAAATCGGGAATATGAAACTCTAAAGAGAAGATGGGTCAGCTTTGCAATCCCACTGTGTTTAAATTTGGCCATCTCAGAGAGCCGGAGGAGGAGCTGTCACTGTCATCAAGAGAGAAGGACCAAGAGCAAGGTGTGTTTTCTGGACCCTGAGATTCCTGGGTGTTGAACCTCCTTGATCCAGATATGTAACAACACAGAGGGCAAGAGAGAGGAGAGAAGAGGCAGCTGCTGTATCAACAGCAAGAGATAGAATGATGGGCTTCTTGGCCTGTGGGGCAGGAAGGCTGGGTGTCTTTGAATGGAGGCTTACGGCAGAGTGGAGTGTTTTGGAGAGGCATTACTTGGCAGCAATAAAGACTTTTTTTAAACAAGACAGAAGCAAGGAGTTGCATGCCTGAGGCCAAGTATCCCGAAGGGTCATGCCGATGGGCATAGCTGAGAAGAGGAACTCCTGACTGGCAGAACAGTATATGAAGCATTTCTGGTCTTCAATTATAACCTGTTAACATCCTTAATCAACCCCATACTCCTGAAGATTGTCTGTGAACATTGTGCTGTTATTTGCACTGAATTTTCCAACCCAGTCAAGAAGCAGAGAGACCCGTATGATCAACAGTTGGTATCAGAATTGGTAAAGATGGTTGAAATGTAGAGGTATGTCTGATTTCCATCTCATGGGATTTAGTCTTGGCCTAATGTTGAATTTGATCATCTTTCCCCTTGGTGAATATAGGTCAGACTGTCACCATATTGTTCTTACAATGGAACACAGGAAACAGAATGAAGGGTCGGGTGAGACAATATTAATGGTAGTGGGTTAATATTTTAACCTATAGGCAATGAATGAAGGTGGTGATATTAAGTTAGGAACAACATGATCAATATGCATTTTATAAAATTCATTCCGATAAATCTATAAAACACAGATTGAAAGAGGAAGAAAGTGTAAGCAGAATGACTGCACTCTGTACTCTGTCATTTTCCCCATCCATCTACTCCTCCCAGCAGTATTAACAATATGAGCTGCCCACATTTGGTTCCTTAGGACAGAAATGGAAAATCCATGAACTATAAACAGATCTGAACTAGAGGTATAATTGATATTACTGGTTTTGGTTTTCCACTTTAATTTGATCTACATTTTAAATTGAAAATGTTTTCCATAAAAATATAGATTTATATATTCTAAGACAAATCAGATTGTTAAAAACTAGACCCAGATTTCCAACTGAAGTTGAGTATTGTATAAACACTGAAAATAGGCCTTAGTCACCAGTTTTCATAGACTTCACCACTTGTATTTTGTCCCTGACAGTGAACAAAACCATTGTGGCCACAACCACTGTGCTTACACAGTTATTATGTGTATAGTAGAAAATACTGCACTTGTACCTACATAAAAATAAAATAATCTCACTGCCATTGAGTCAATTCT
>NW_022103898.1:30832519-30838407 GCF_000313985.2 Echinops telfairi
TTTCCCCTAACCCTCCTGGTATCTCTGCTCTCCTTGTTGGCCCTGGGTGGTTTATCTATCCTGGATTCCCTGTGTTGCGGGCTCTTATCTGTAGCAGTATGCATTTTCTGGTTTAATCCAATTTGTAAGGTAGAATTGAAGTCATGATCGTGGGGTGAAGGAAGCACCAAAGAACTAGAGGAAAGTGGTGTGTTTCATCAGTGCTATCCTGCACCCTGACTAGCTCATCTCTTCCCTGTGACCCCTTTGTGAGGGGTAGGCAGTTTATTATGTATGAATTTTATCAGGGAGAGATAGCTAGGCATAAACTCTAGAGGAAGGGTTATTTTGAACACTGATAGCTTTTACCCAGACATTACTTTCTTTCCTTTGTTTTAGTAGCAGGACCTTCTTTCCTTCAGAGAATCTCTTTTATAGAGTATAGATGGGCCGGACACTAGCCCTTTCCTCTGCTATTGCCACAGCATGGTGATGTTTGTAATCTAGACGGGGCCTGTGAGAACACACATCGCTTTAGTCTTAGTCATTGGTTCGAGGATGAGCACATGCCCTAAATCAGAACAAGCAGAAGCTTTCTTGACAATGCACAGAAAAAACATTCTTACCTGGGATTGCTAAGTGGACATGAAACAACCTGCCCTAGAAATGAACAGAGGGATGGACTATTATGTGATGCTGTCTTCTGAGCACACAGATGCAGCCAGGCCTGACTCAGATCAAGAACTGGATGTTTCCAGTATGTAAACCAATGCTGTTGTTGTGATATTACTAGATGTTGTCCGATTGTTTGCAATTCATAGAGACCCACAACAGACGAAAAACTATCAAGTCTTGTGTCATCCTCACATTGGTTGCTGTGTTTGAGTATATGGTTGTAGGGTGTCAATCCAGGTCACGAAGCGTCTTCTTTTTTCCTGACACTCTACCAAGAATTATGTCCTTCTCCAGGGACTGGTCCCTCTGTATGACATGTACCAAATTTGTAAGATAAAGTCTTGTCATCCTCACTTCTAAAGAGCATTCTGGCAGTACTCCTAAAACAGGTTTATTTTATTTCCTTCTTCTGGTAGTCCCTGATATGGTCCATGTTCTTTGTCAATACCATAATTCAAGGACATCAATTATCCTTTGGCCTTTTTTATTCATGATGAGGTGCTTGAAAATACCAGCGTGTGAGGCAGGTATATCTTAGTCCTTAAGGGGTCTTTTGAAGCATCTTTTCCCAAGGCAATACATCACTGGATTTCATGACTGCTTCTCCATGGGTATTTATTATAGATGCAAGTTTTTTTTAAAAAAGATGTAATCCTTGACAGCTTCGATCATTTCTTCACTTATGATGATGTAAATAAGAAAGATTCTCGATTTCAAATGTAAGCCACTTTGTATTCGACTTCCATCTGTTGCAACCAAGAGAGTATTAATTAATACAGAAGTCATTAACAGGTTGTAAGTTAAGCTATAAGAGTTCATGGGTGGCAAGGATGGTTAGGTATATGACTACTAACTGAGAGGTTGGCCGTTTAAACCCACCCACAGGTGCTTCTGAAGACTGGCCTGTCAATCCGTTTCTAAAGGTTGACAGCCTAGAAAACCCAGAGTGCAGCTCAACCATGCACCAGAGTCAGAGCCAACCAGATGGTCACCAATAATGAAAACAGGCCATAAAGTGAGTCTGATCAACCAGGGAAATGTGCAGATGGAGAAGGAAAGTGGGCAGAGGAGAAACTCCTGAGGATTCCAGATATTGTCACTCTCCTAAAGCAGCAGTTCTCCACCTGTGGGTTGGGACCCCTTTGGGGGTCGAACAACCCTTTCACAGGGGTTGCCCGATTCCTAACAGTACCAAAACAACAGTGATGAAGTAGCAACAAAAGTAATTTTATGGTTGGGGGTCACCACAACCTGAGGAGCTGTATGAAAGGGCCGCGGCATTAGAAAGGTTGAGAAGCACTGTCGTAAAGAAACTGATAAGAATAGAAGGACAAGGAGAAATTGAATGACAGAAACTGAGAAAAGAGAGAGGACTAATAAAATTAACATGGTCCAAAGTGCTAAACATTTCTGGGAAAGTAAGTCAAAACACAGCTTAACACGTTGCAAATGTGAGAGTGGGGGATCTTGGTGAAAGTAACATTGGGGGGGCGGGGCGGAGAGCAGCGGGAACAGAAGGCAGGTTACATTGGTTACACAGTTGGAAGCAAGGACTTTCTGGTGGCTATTGTAAGTCACTCTTTCACTTTTAACTTGAGCTGCAGAGGAGAGGAGAGGAGAGGAGGGGAGGGGAGGGGAGGGGAGAGGACAGCAGCTGAAGGTTAGACGTGAATCAAGAAGGAATTTTAACTGGAATTGAACGTCTAAATTCTGATGGGTTTGCAAAAGACAGAGACTTAATTCAAACGGAAGGAAGAAGAGAAGGCACAGAATGGGCTCAGTCACTCAAAGGCAGTCACAGGAGGACCCAGTGCCCCACTGTGTAGCCAGAGATGGCCTTTTTCCTGGGCTCAGCTCTGCTGTCCCCTGTGTCAACCTGTCTCAAACAAGCTCTAATGGCCAAGCGCAGCTCCAATGTTCTACATTTTCTTCATGGAGGGAGAATACTTCTTTCAAAGGGGTCTTTGTAAAATCCGTGGTGAGATGATTCCTTGGCCCAGAGACTGGGAAATGAGTGGAGTAGCCCGATCTGAACCACGTAGGTGGCATAGTGGCAATACGTTGAGCTGCTAATTTCAAAGTCAGCCATTTGAAGCCACCCACTGCCCCATGGGAGAAAGACAGGACTTTCTACCGGTAAAGAACCCACCGGGCCAGTTCGACAGTGTCCTGTGGGGTCACTATGAGTCAGCATTGACTCAGTGGCAGTGAATGAGGGAACTCGTTTCGTAGTTACACAGGCACAGTAAGGGTGGTATGGCTGCCCCTCCCCTGTAAAGTGGAAACTGTGAACAGGCCTGAGGGCATTCAAACAGGCAGATAAAAATAACAGACATCCACTGTAGGCACACAGTAGTAATGCAATCTATATTTGTTGATACATTGATTAGAACAATCAACTAGACAAATGGCTGGGCAAGTGATAGACCAAGCTCTGAGAAAGGCAAAGAGGAGACAGCATTTTGGTTCAAGTTCAGAGATGAGCCTTTGATAGTACACACATGAGAAAGAAGAAAGGGAGAGTGAGACTGTTCGTTAGCCTGGCTCACAGGTTATTGGTGGTATTCATATCAATGGCTTCTCTGACCTGGGAACTGAAGGAGAGATAGTTATTAAGGAAAATGTATCTATTTCAATTGGGTAAACAGAAGGCTGCGCTCTGAGCTGAAAGGAAGATGTAGCTAAAAACACAAGCAAGAAAGGCAGTGGCAATGGAACTAAAGAACAGGAAAAGTGTAAGGGCAGGGATTTTAAAACACCTGACTGTGGGATTGACCGAACTTTAGACCTACTGGTTTGAGGCTATTGGTGGATTGAGAGAGCAGGAGATAAAAAGGCATCTGATGTGACTTTGAACTTGATAGAATGGCCAACGGGGTGATGGTGAAGCCATACAAAGAAGTTTGAAGAAGAAAGACAGTGAATGCTAATAGTTTCTAGTGCTAATGATTAGGCATCCCTTCAGGATGCTCCCAAGTAACATTCATTCCTTTTAGTACAAATGATTAAGCACTTGACTGCTAACTAAAGGGTTGGCAGTTCAAACCCATCCAAGACTCTGCAGGAGAAAAACATGGATCTACTTTATAGAATGATTTCTATAAAGATGGCAATCCAAAAATCTCTCATGAGGTAGTTCTGTTCTGCCACAGGTTTGCTGTGAGTCAGAATCGCATTGATATACATAATAAGATAAGAACAATAGTAGCTGGGAATTATAGAAATCTTGCAGAAAAAACAAACCAGGAATGGAGTAGCATTCAAGTAGGTAACAATAAATACTAAGGGGTAGAATTGAGGTTGAGATGTTCCAGGCACCAGTAACCTCCAATAAATTTGAATATTCATGATTTATAGACTCTATGTAAGTGGTCACTGAACCCTGAGAAAAGTGTCTTAAACTATAAAGAATGTCTGAACTAGAAAAACATGTGAAGTTACATCTTGTTCAGCAAATGAAGGGATACATGGTCTTAGCAAGAAGTGGGGAGTCTTACTTAAAACAATCTCTCATTACAGCCTCTGTTTGCATGGACGAAGGAGCACAGAGAGGCAGAAGCAGAATTCTGCCTTGCTGAATGTCCACCGATGCTAAAGCTAATTTAATGCAAAAATACACTAATATGAAGGGAAAGGAACTTTGTGAAAGGCCTAACATCAAGTGTATTAAAAATGTATGACACATTCACAGAGCCCTATCCTATGGTAAAATGATTAATAATACTGTAAATCCTGTTGATTTGAAAACTCAGGGACATATGACAGATTGACCTGACTTTTGATTTAAGCCAATATCACTGAAATAACCTTTCATATCTTGAGAAAGAGTAATGTCTTGCCTTCAGGACAGAGCACAACATGAGAGAAATGTGGTTGTCTTTTGAGGTTTGTTTTCAGGCATTAAAAGTTTCTCAATGTAAAAAAAAATTTTTTTAAATAAAAAAGTTTCTCAAATATTCTATATCTGAATCTTTATCTCTAGATACCAAGGTCCTCACTTAGAATTGCCAGTATTTCATTGTCTCTTCTAAATCATTTCTATTATTTTAATATAAAATAAAACAATGAAGAAAAGGAAATACATTAAGATGCTAATAGTGAAATCCTTAGGTAGGAAATTTGAGTAATTTTTGTTCGTTGTACTTTATGGTATTTTCCAATTTTTTTAATAAAGACATATAACTGGGGGAGAAGGAAGCAAAAGTTTACATGAAAAAAATAAAGACTCTGAAGCAAAACATTTTAAAAGTCAAAATATTAAAAGTGCCCTCCATCAGATCATAACACAAAATCGCTGAGATGTAAGCAAATCTACATGAACAGTCGGTGCATAATAATATGACGTGCATACCACCGTTGCCATCACACACACCCTCCTTCTGCCCTTTATTGTCGTTTTCATACACCTTCCAGAGGCATGCACATCTAGGAATTTAGGTAATCTACTATGTTGTGGTCAGGGTCCTCTGCCTTTAGGGTTGGGAGCTTTTCCTTTTGCTTCCAGAGTTTTAAGAAGAATTAAGAAGAATCAGTTCACTTGAATGATGGTGTTGGAGAGGAATACAATTACCATGGACTGCCAAAAGAACAAGCAAATCTGTCTTGGACAAAGCACAGACAGAATGTTCTTAGGAGCATGGATGGTGAGTCTTTGCCTTGTACTTTTGACGAGTTATCAGAAAGGGGCCATTCCTAGAGAAAGACATCGTGCTCCGTAAAGTACAGATTCAGTGAAAAAGAGGAAGATCACCAGCAAGATGGGATGGCACAGGGGCAGCAAAAATGGGTCCAGATTTCTGCAGCCACAATTGTGAGATGGTGTAGCAACCGGCAATGGATCATTCTTTTTTTCTCTCAACAGTTTATTGGCACATAATTCACATATCATACAATCTAATAGTTCTATCACACCAAAAAGAGTTGCACAATCATCACCACAATCAGATTTAGAACATTTTCTTCATTCTGATGCACATCATTACTAGCTCCCCATTTCCCCCCAATATAGGTTTTTAAAATCATTTTATTGGGGGCTCGTACAACTCTTATCACAATCCATCCATCCATCCATTGGTGATGGCAACATAGGTACAAATGATTCATTCTGTTGTAGATAGCGCACCTATGAATCAGAATGGATTCAACTCTTAACAACTAAGCTAGTTATCTATATCACAAGTTTTTGCTCTCGCTTCTGGGAAATGAGCCCTTCTCCCGATCTTTTTTTTTTTTTT
>NW_022103898.1:30839362-30841028 GCF_000313985.2 Echinops telfairi
GGAAGGTGAGCATCATAGAATGCCAATTTAATAGAAGAAAGTATTCTTGTGTTGAGGGAGTACTTGAGTGCCCTTCCCCCGATCTTACGACTCTACTTCTGGCTCCATACCTAGGCATGTACATAATTGGCTCCCGGTCCATCAAAAGACCATATTTTCTGTCTCCCTACATTTATCAATTCTGAATTGGGCACACGATTCGATCTTAGTCAAGGAGAGGTAGTGAAGCTGTGGGAGAGCCACATGCTGTTTTCTGTTGGACTTGAACCTGGGAAAGCAAATGTCATGAACTCTTCACAGTTGCTTGTCTGATCTATAAAACCCAAGAATGAAAAACACCTGGCAAAGAATGAGTTCTTTATCACCTGGGTAAGGTCCTGGATCATGCCGTCGCCAGAGCCAGTGCTGTTTCCAAGCTTTTCCGTTGTGAGAATTAATTAATTACTTCCTTTTGTGTTTAAGTCACTTTAGTTTCAGTTTATAGACCTTCTCACTAAAAAACTCCCAACTGATATAACCTTTTTTTCCTATTTAATATGCTATCTTAGGGCCTGATACCACAGGAAGTAATTGTGCCAGCATAAGACCAACAGAGTTGTACAATCAAGCTCCTTTTAAGGAATAACCTTTAGATGGTATAGAATTGCTCTATCTCCATCTACAAGTAAGAATTCCACTGGGAAATCTTCCCCTTTTCACTCGGCAGCCCTGATCTTGTGCTTTCAGATTTTCTTCTCTTCCCAAACTAAAGAAATTTTAAAACACTACTACTCTGTGAGTACCTGTGGCAGTGCATTTAACAGGAAACTGCCACATTTCAAACTGGATTCAGAAGAGGACATGAAACAAGGGATATCATTACTGACTTCAGATGGATCTTGGGTGAAAGCCGAAAATTCCAGAAGGATATTTACTTTTGATTCATTAACTATGCAAAGGCATTCAACTGTGGATCCTTAGAAAAAACAAAAAACTATGAATAGCTTTGAGAAGAATGGGAATCCCAGAGCACTTAATTGTGCTCATGATGAATCTGTACATGGATCAAGAGGAAGTTAGGTCAACAGTACCAGGGAAGACTTCATGGTTTAAAATCAGGAAAGGTGGGTGTCAAGGGTGCATCATCTCAACATACTTATTCAATGTGTATGCAGATTAAATCACCAGAGAAGCTGGATTACATGAAGAAGAATCTGGCATTAGATTTGGAGGAAGGCTTATTAAGAGCCCGATCTGTGCATATGCTAAAAGTAAGGAGGACTTGAAGTGCTGCCTGATGAAAATCAAGGATTGAGCCTTCAATATGCATTGTAACTCAATGTAAAAAAGACTCAAGGCCTCATAACTGGGCCAGTAGGTAACATCATGGTAAACAGAGAAAAGATTGAAGTTATCAAGGAGCTTTTCTTGCTTGGATTCATAATCAATGCTCATGAAACCTGCAGTCAAGAGATCAAACAACACAATGCAGTGGGTAAATCTACTGCACAAGCCATCTTTAAAATGTTGAAAAGCAAGGAGGTTATTGTGAAGGCTTCTCTTACCCATAGTATTTTCAATTGCCTCCTATATATGTGAAAGTTGGACATCGAATAAGGAAGATCAAGGAATTGATTCATTTGAATTATTAAAGTACCATGGATTGCCAAAATAAGAAACAAATCTC
>NW_022103898.1:30842706-30859708 GCF_000313985.2 Echinops telfairi
TTGTTTTAATTTTCCTAAACTTGAAATTACATATCAATAATTGATAGTCTGTTTCACAGTCAGCCCCTTTCCTGCTGATATTGAGCTTCTCCATTATCTCTTTCCAAAAATATAGCCCATTTGATTTCTGTTTATCCTCTCTGGAGAAGTCTTCATGTATTAGCAATGAAGAAATTGTTCTTCCAAGATTCTACCATGCAATTTCCAGCGTTGTTTCTAACTTTTAAATTCCAATTGCCATTTTTGTGCATTGTGATTGCGTGCTTGATCAAAGTTGGTAAAATTCTTCACTGTCTTCAGCACTGGCTTTAGTGGTTGGTGTTTAGATTTGAATAATAGTTGTACTGACTGGATTTCCTTGTATGTAGACAGGTGCTATCCTATCACAGAGATTGCTTTCTTTCAAGACAGATCTTGAAAGTTCCTTTTTAACAATGAATGTGATGTCCTTCCTCTTGAACTTGTCACTTCTGGACAGTAAACCATATGATTCTTTATTTAAAATGGGCAATTCCAATTCATTTCAGTTCATGAAAGCCTAGGGTAGTGATCTTTATGAGTTCCACTTAATGAGTGACAACTTTAAATTTTCCTAGATTTAAACTTTGTCCACTCCATGTTCCACTTATTAATAAATGCTACAGCTGTTTCTTCTCATTTTGAGTCGTGCCCCTTTCACATTATAATGGTCAAATCTACTTTGAAGAAGGTGATTCTTCCTCTGTCCTTTTTTCAGTGCCTTCCAACCTAAAGGGTTCATCTACCAGCACGATATTGGACAATGGCCCATTGCTATTTGTAGGGCTTTCAGGGACTATTCATTCAGAAGCAAACAACTTCTTCCTGCTTCATAATCTGCTCTTTGCCTGGAAGCTCAATGAAGCGTCTTCACCTTGGATGACCCTTCTGGTATTTGAAATACCCTTGACATATCTGCTAGACTCACAGCAAGGCACAAGGCACCACGTTGCAAGGTGACTGATTCATGGTGGTGCAGAGACCGAGAGAGAAGACATTTTCAAAAATAATCGCTTCACGTATTATGGTGCAATAAATGTTTCTGTGATTTGAAGCAATATGTTCTAGTTACTTTACATGTTTAAACAGGAGCTCTGGTGACATAGTGGGTTTTGTGTTGGGCTGCTAATCACAAGGTCAACAGTCATCCCACAGGTGAAAGATGAAGCTTTCTTCTCTGGTAAAAAGTTACCGTCTCAGAAACCTATAGGAAGAGCTCTACACTGGCCGGTAAGATTGCTCCTCGAATTGGACTCAGTGGCAGTGAATTTATTTATTGGTTTTTAATATAGTTCAATAAGACCCTATTTGTAACTACCGAACAAAACCAGTTGCCATTGAGTCAGCCCCATCTCATGGTGACCCCATGAGCACTAGACTAGAGCTTTCCATGGCGATTTATCTAATGGTGGATCCGCTGGCCTGCCTTCCAGGTGCTTCTGGTGGACTTGAAAATTCCGTTTGCATCCAAGCACTTATACCATCCACTTAACCACTTATACCATCCAGGGACTATAATTGCCAGTCAAATGTTTTGATACGCATATCATTTTATTATGGCTGTGATGTGAATGTCCCTTTAGATGCCTGAACATCCTATAAAACTACAGAGCAGTCCTAGGGGACTATGGTAAAGAATGTCCATACACACTGGCCCATTCCGAAATAGCTCAAGTCCTCTATCCCTTCTCTCATCGTTCCGTTCCTAAGGAACCATTTCACCAATATTGGATAGCATTGGCCTGTTCTGCCTTCTCGAACTAGCTACTGCAGTTGCAATGATGGCAGTGCTAGCTGGGAAAAGAAACCAATCCTTTGGTGATACTTTTCAAAAGTTGGGAAGCCTACCTTTTAAAATGAGGGTCTAGTAAGGCAAGGATGAGCAACCCTTTCCCCTAAGTTGTCACCAATTCTCTGAATAGTCCGCTCTTTAAGGTCCCTGGGAGGCACACATATTTCATAGTGGGCTACCAACGGAAAGACACACAGTTTGAAACCAACCCAAAATGTCAAAGCCTGGTAATCTTCTTCTTAAATCATGTGGTCATTGAGAACATGAAGGCTACCGTGAGGCTAACATGTGACATGCCTCTGAGCTGGATCCAGTAAGTCACTTCTTGTAGTGCTGTCGACAAAACGAAATCACGTATGTGTACTTTCGAAAAAGCTACCTCTACTCTTGGTATGTAGAGTTTTGAAAATGGATGGAACAACTAGAAACTTATCCCCTTGTCTTCTGCGTAAAGGGGTACCTGTAGTTTAGGAAAAAGTGACAGCAAGATAACATGTCTATCAGGAAAGGCTCACAAAGCTGTAGCAAGAGAGAACAATGGCATTAACTCACCATGATGGCCTGAGAGTTTCTGGCCCGGAACATGGCTAAGGATGAACTTGGAATTTGCTGAACAATAGTCAAGTCTGTGGATATGTATTAGAAACAGCTAAATCTGCACAGCACCACAGCATCAGTATGGACTATCGCAGCTTCCCAGGACCCTGGGTAAGTGAGACATTCTGGTAACCAGGGAAAGTATGACTTGACACTTAGTTCCAAGCTCAAACTCAAAATCAAATATTGTGACTTCAGAAAGCCCTGTCTTTCTTCATCAGAGCAACTAGTGGTTTTAAACTTCTGACCTTTAGCTTAGCAGCCCAATGCATAACCACTGTACCATCGGGGCTCCTATCTATCAAGTGGATGGTAAAAGGGAAAGCTTCTCTGGGCAGAAATCAGACTGCTGTGATGGTGACCCCTAATGCTGAGGGTTGGACTGACATACCCTCTTAAATCAACATATGCCCTGCAGTTCTTGGATACTTCAATAGGGCAGGCAGATACTTGAGCAATTAAAGGGAAAATTAAAGAGAGATGTTCAACTGAGTGCCAAGTTAATTAAGTATATCAAGCTGTTCCTGCAAGAGAACTTCCTTAAAATTAAAAAGCAATGCTGTCACTTTGATGACTAAGGTGCAGCACCTGAGTCAGGCAAGGCCTTGGTGGGTTCGACCCCAGGCTTGCATGTGAAAGTTGAAAAGGAAAACAGAAGAAATGAAGTGTGATGTTGTTCAAAAATATCAAATGTATCATTGATTGCCAGAAGAATAAACAAATCAGTTCATAGAAGAAATACAACCAGAATGCTTCCTTGAAGCAAGGGTGACAAGACTCTGACTTGCTTACTTGGGACATTTTATCAGGAGAAAAACAATCACCAGAAAAGAACATCCCATTTGATAACAAGTATCAGCCAAAACTTTCCTGAGATGGACTGATACAATAGCCACAAAAATGAACACAGACTTAAAAATGACTCTAAAGAGGGTGTAGGGCTCAGTAACATTGTCTACTCTTTGTAAGGACGTCATAAATCAAAACCACACTAGACAGAGACTGACACCAACTTCCACATGTTTATATAAACTTCAATCAGATGAGCATGTGCCGTGTGTGTCATATAATCCTGCAAATAGCTGTACGCCTAGAACGTCTCTGAACATCTCTGTACGTACTTCATTCCTTTACCTAGTGACATATATTCCATTCTCTAGATTAATTATTTTATGTCTCAGTGCTTCCATAATAATAGACATCTCGGTTATTTCAAGCTATTTACTGCTACAAACCATCACGTGTCTGTCAGTTTGTTATACTGTGGTGCCTTGTATGTTGTTGTGATGCTAGAAGTTATGTCACCGGTATTCAAAAAGCCACCAGGATCACCCAAACTGAGCAGATTTCAGCTGAGCTTCCAGACGAAGAACAAACAGTGACGAATGAATAGGCTTCCGATTTCTGAGGAATTAGAGCCTGAAATCTCTGGGACAGCATGAAAATATTGTCAGATATGGAACACTCCATGAAAAGAAACAGCACTGTCAGCATTAGTGCAAGATGAGCCCCTCAGGTCAGAAGGCACTTAAGAGATGACCGAGGAAGACCTGCCTTCTCAAATTAGAATGGACCACAATGACTTGGATGGAGGAAAGCCTGCAGGAGTATAAAGGGCCATCATTTGCTGATAGGGCATAACTCAAAAAGAGAAGAAGCAGCGGCAAGCATCAATTAATAGAACTTGGAATACGCAAAGATCAAAACTAGAGAAATTAAAATTGTGAAAAGTAGAATGCATAAAACTCAACATTCTAGGTAGGAGTGAGTTGAAATGGACTGGTTTTGGTCATTTTGAATCAGAAAGTCGTATGGTTTATTATACTGAGAATGAAAAAATCAAAAGAATGGTGTTGCATTCATTGTCAAAAAAGACATTTCAAGATCTACCTTGAAGCGCATGCTGTCTATTACAGGATTGTATCTGTCCACATTCAAGGAAATTGACCAATATAGCTATATCTTCAAAAGTCTGCACCAATACTAAAGCTAGTGGTGAAGACTGTGAAGAATTACACCAATGACTTAGTCTGAAATCGATCAAGCATGCATTGATAACTATTGGCAATCAGAATGCAAAAGTTGGAAACAAAGAAGAAGGAGCTCTACTTGGAAAACATGGGCCTTGGAAAAGCATGAGTACTAACGATGTAATAAAAGCAGAAACTGCATGATGGAATTTTGCAAGACCAGTGACTTCATGGCAAATCGCTTCTTACAGCAACACAAACAGAAACTATACAAGCGGACTTCTCTACGTAGAATACACATAATCAAATCGACTTCGGTGAGGGTAAAGACGATGTAGTAGTTCACTACCAGCACAATAAGTGGATGCTCAAAACTGGCTCTTAACCAGTAGCTAAGGCAAATGGAAGAAATGATGAAGTAAAAGAGCTACACTGAAAATGTCTCCAGCTGCAAGAATGGCAAGACTTTATTCTTGGGAAAGGTACTGAATATCAGCCAAGGCACCCAATTTTACAACAAAAACTGCATTAAAAAATGTGCTGAAAAACTCGGCTTATACACAAGTATATAGGGTACTCAGCAGAGACTAGTCCCTGGAGAAAGCTACCATACTTGATCAAGTAATGGAGTAGCAAACAGAGGAAGGCCCTTGACAGTGTGGCTGCCTCCATGGGAGAAACATAAGAGCAGTCGTGAGGACAGTGCAGGACCAGACAGCGTTTCATGCTGTTGTACACAGGGCCGCTATGAGTTGGAACTGACTCCATGGCACCTAACAACAACTATTACAACAAGAAAGTACAATAAAGGTCTTTCAGCATATGGTGCTCATCAATAAGATAAACTCATACAAGGACACTTGCTTCTGTTATGTACACGTATAGCCTCGAGAAATCTTGACAAATTCTCCTTCAAAAAGGAGAATTTATACAATAGTTTCTACTCTTATTAATAGAGTATTTGACATTTTAGATATTTTCCCAAAAGCATGAGTACTAACGATGTAATTTTTTTTCTTGCTCTAATAAGTGAAATTGCACAGAGATTGTAAAGAATAGAAATTAATTCCCTAATTTTTTAGATAAAGAAAATCAAATGGATGAATTTTTTATGAACTTATCATATGGTTAATAAATATAACACACAATTAAAGCCTGATATGGTTGGTTCCAAAGCCCATTCAATTATTCATTCATTTAATCAAGCCTACTATGTTCCAGGCAATGTTCTAAGCATGTCAAAATTGTGCTTGTTTTGTTTTATGTTAAGCCTTTAAGGTAGATGCTATTAATGCCTCCATTAATTGAAAGATTCTCATTTATATGTGGCAAAGATAAATTAATTTACTTTCCCTAGGTCACAAAGCTATTAAGGAACAAAGATGAGATTGGAACTCATGCTGTTTGACTTCCATTTATTTTACCTTAACTGCAACCTCTTTAAAACTAGTGTGGGTTTGTAAAGAAAAAATTCACATCTGCGAAAGCGCTACTAGTTCTACATGTGAATGCTTATAAAAACCATTATAAGGAAATGAAACAGAATAAAGAAATTCTTTTCAATGTTTGGAAATGGTTACATATTTTTGCATCCACCCAATAGCACCCCTCTCTCGCTCCTTCTCAAATTCTAAATGTGACACGCTCAGGAATTGTAATGGTTTTCAGTCTGTTCTATGCTCAGCTCCATTGCTGCTACACATTTTTAATATAAATTTCATTCCTTAGGTAGAAGGGACAAATATGAAAAACTTATTCTATCAAAAACTGTAAAATATTATGCACAGCTATGAACCTGACGATTAGTTCTGATGATTTGAGTGGAAAACTTATAAAATGCAATAAAAAAGCATTTTCCTACATCTATTCTATATGTCCTTGGAAGTGATACACTTTGCCATTCATTCTTGATCCTGGTGCTCTAAAAGCCATCAAATTAGCACTACTTAAAATAAAATCGGCTATGGCAGGCACCATGGTATGCTGCTGTTGTTAGCTGCCTAAACGTTGGTCCAACTCGTCAGGACCTCACAAATAACATTAGGAAGCAAGAGTCTGTCCTATGCCCTTCTCACGCTCTTTGCTATGTTTGAGCCCATTGGTGCAGCTATTGTGTCAATCCATCTCTTTGAAAGTCTTCCTCTTCCCCGCTGACATTCCACTTGACCCCTTCTGATATCCTTCCCTAGGGAATGCTCCCCTCTGACAACATCTAACCCTCCTTGCTTCTAAGAAGCATTCTGGCTGTACTTCTTCCACGAATTGCATGCTCATTTTTCTAGAAGTCCGTG
This sequence comes from Echinops telfairi, assembly GCF_000313985.2. Taxonomy (NCBI): domain Eukaryota; kingdom Metazoa; phylum Chordata; class Mammalia; order Afrosoricida; family Tenrecidae; genus Echinops; species Echinops telfairi. The sequence goes on from NW_022103898.1 coordinate 30,849,375, forward strand.
TTTTCAGGTGCCATCATGTCAGGTTCTGTGAGCGGCGTCCGCACAACAGCACAACAGTGACCGCTTCTGCGCCGTCCTCACCGTTGCTCCTGGACCTGAGCCCCTTGCTGCAGCCACGGCGTCCATCCCTCTGGTTAAGGGCCTTCCACTTTTTCTCTGCCCCTCTGATTTACCAAGCTCCTCTGAGGACTGGTCTCTCCTGGCAATATGTCCGAAGTGTGTAAGAGGAAGCCTTGCCATCCTTGACTCTAAGGAGCGTTTTGACTGTACTTCTTCCAATACAGATCAGTGTCTCTTTTTGGCATTCCATGGTATTTTCTTTTTTTTCTTTTTTTTTATTTTATTTCCTTGGGGGCTCTTACAGCTCTGATCACAATCCATACATCCATCCATCGTATAAAGCACATTTGTACATATGCTGCCATCATCTTTTTCAAAACAGTTTCTTTCTACTTGAGCTCCTGGCATCAGCTCCTCGTTTTCCCCCTCCCTCCCTCCATCCCCATGCCCCCTTGATAATTTATAAATTATTCTTTTTTTCCCATTTTCTCATGTCTTATACCAACTGCTGTCTCATTTTACCCACTTTTCTTCTGTCTGTCCCCCTGGGATGGGGACCATACATCGATCATAGTGCTTGGTTCTCCCTTATCCCCCCTCCACCACCCTTACCTTCCTAGTATTGCTGTTCCACTTTTTGCTCCCAAGGGATATATCTTTTCTGATTGCCTGTGTTACGAGCTCTTATCTGTATCAGTATGCATGTTCTACTCTAGCCAGATTTATAAGACAGTATTGGGGTCATGGTAGCGGACAGGGGCGAGGGGAGGGGGGGCGGGAGGAAGCATTAAAGAACTAGAGGAAGGTTTTGTGTTTCATCGTTGCTATACTGCACCCTGGCTGAGCATGACTGTACTTCTTCCAAGACAGATCAGTTTGTCCTTTTGGCTTCCATGGTAGGGTCAATAGTCGTCTCCAGCACCACGTTTCAAATGCATCGATTCTTTCCGTCTTTGCTGTGCAATGTCCAACTTTCCAAGCATATGCGACCACGGAGAGTACTATGGCTTGGATCAGTTGCACCTTAGGCCTCAAAGTAACATCCTTGTTTTTCAACACTTTAAAAAGGTCTTGTGCCACAGATTCACCTAATGAAAAGCATCTTTTGATTTCTTGACTGCTGGTCCCATGGGCATTTAATTGTGGATCCAAGCAGGATGAAATCCTTGACTTCAACTTTTTCTCCATTTACCATAATGTTACCTATTAGTCCAGTTGTGAGGATGTTTATGTACTTTATATTGAGTTGTAATCCATAGTGAAGGCTGCAATCCTTGATCTTCATCTGCCAGGTCTTCAAGTCCTCCCTACTTTCAGCAAGCTAAGTCATATCTTCTGCATATTGAAGGTTGTTAAGCCTTTCTCTAATTCTAATGCCTAATTAATCATATAATCCAGCTTCTCTGATAATTTACTCAGCAGACAGATTGAATAAGTATGATGAGAGAATACACCTTTGAGTTTAAGTCATGCAATATGCCCGTGTTCTGTTCTCACAATTATCTGCCTCTTGACTCATGTACAAGTTCTGCATGAGTACAATGAACTGTTAAGGAATTCCCATTCTTCTCAAGGATAGCAATAGTTTATTCTGACCCACACAGTCAAACCCCTTGTCATAGTCAACGAAACACAAGTTAAACATATTTCTCAAGTTCTCTACCTTCACACAAGATCTACCTCACCTCAGCAGCAATATCCCATATTCCACATCCTCTTCTGAATCTTGCCTGAACTGGCAATTCCCTGCCAATGTACCACAGCAACCATTGCTAAATGATCTTCAGCAAAATTTTACTTGCATGCTATCAGGAGAAATCAGTCCTTGGAGAGAAGTATAAAATGAAGGACAGAATCAGCAAAAAGATGAAGAACCTGCACAAAATTGATGTCTTTGAATTGAGATGTTAAGGTAAAAGCTGGATATACTATGAACTGCCAGAAAAACAAACCAATCTGTCTTGGAAGAGGTACAGCCAGAATGCTCCTTTGAATGAGATTCGCAAGACTTCATCTCGTGCACTTTGGATATGTCCCTGGAGAAGGACATCATGTTTGGTAAAGTGGCAAGCCAATGAAAAAGAGGAAGACCCTCAATGAAAAAGATCGACACAGCGGCTACAACAGTGAGCTCAAATACAATAACAATTTTGACGATGGAGCAAGACCAGGTAGATTTCCCTTCTTTTGTGCACATGGATGCTATGATTCACAAAAGTGTTGATGGCACCTAATACCAACAACAAGGAATGTCAGGAGAAAGCAATTCAACTAGACTGAACGATTGGAGAAAGACTCATGAAGAAGGTGGCATTTGAGTGAATACTGGGAGAAGGTGCCGGGGTAACTACAGTGAAATTCATGGGCAGATCGGTTCAGGTCGAAGGAACAGCAAGTGCAACCTGGAGAATGTCTTTCTGAGAATGTAACAGCAAGTGAGCCTGGGGAAGAATGGGCGCAGCATAGTATGAAGGAGGAAATCAAGAGTGAAACCACCAGTGTCCAAAAAGCAATCTACACCAGATATTCAAGTACTTTAAGAACTCTGGCTGTGGACACTGGTACAGGTAGGAATTGGAAACACAGGGAATCCAGGAAAGATGACCCCTTCAGGACCAGTGGTGAGAGTGGCGATGCCTGGAGGGTGGAGGGAAGGTGGAGTAGAAAGGGGAAACTGATTATAAGGATCTACATATAACCTCCTTCCTGGATTAGGGGAAAGCTTATTAACAATCTTCCATAGGCAGATGGCACAACCTTGCTAGCTGAAAGTGAGGACTTACACACTTGCAGATGAAGATAAAAGATTGCAGCCTTCAGTATGGATTGCAACTTAATGTAAGGAAAACCAAAATCCTCACAGGTGGACCAATAGGTAACATCACAATAAACAGAGAAAAGACTGAAGTTGTCACAGATTTCATATTGCTTGGCTCACACTCAATGCTCAAGGAAGAGGCTGGCAGTCGAGAGATTAAAAGACACGTCATTGGGTGAATCTGCTGCACAATACTTCTTTAAATTATTGAAAAGCAAGTCACCGTAAGGACTAAGGTACACCTGACTCAAGTCATAGTCTTTTCCACCATCTCATACGCAGGTGAAAATTGAACATTGAATAAGGTATATGAAAAAAGAACTGATGCCTTTGAAATGTGGTACTGCCAAAATATATTAGAAGTCCCGTGGACTGCCAAAAGAATGAATGAATCTGTCTCAGAAGTACAGCCAGCATGCTTCTCAGAGGCAAGAATGCGGAGACTGGGTCTCATGTACGTCTGCCATGTTGTCGGAGAAATCCATCCCTAGAGAAGGACTTCATGCTAAGGAAAGTCACAGGGCAGCGAAAAAGAGGAAGGCTTGGATAAGTTGGCATGGTGACTGCAACATTGGACTCAGACATATGACCAATCATAAAGTTGGCACAGGACCAGGCAATGCTTCTGTTGTACATGATGTGTTGTAAACAGCTCAGTGGCACCTAACAACAACAACAACAACAAGGGGCCAGGCCGATTCTGGGCATGAAGAGCTGAATTATGAAGAGCACAGACTTGCTTCACTTGCCTTTCCTTTTCCCACCCCTTCAGATTTTGACAGTGGAGATCCCTGTTATAAATAGGCTATTAAGAGGTAAACAAAAGTGTGCCATCACAGAGATGGAAATTGATTTAGCTGAAAATGATGGAAAAAATCCTGATGTTAAAATACCGATGAGGAGAAAAGAAAGGAAGGCCAGCATATGAAATTGATGTTAAATATAAAATGTGACCTACAAGCGTGTGTGGTCATTTGTATTTACTATGTAAAATGGTTTCTATCACAGAGGAGCTTCGGCAATGCCTTTTTCTCTATTAGGAAAATCAGATGCACCACATTAGGGGTCTCTGTGGGGCATGGAGCTTCAGAAGCACAGGACCACTGTACATCAAAGTGATACGACTCTGCTAACTTTAGACTGGAGGAGGAGGAAAATGCAGGAGATGCATTTAAAATGTCACTAAATCAAAATGACTCTGGCAGTCCACTAAATTGGCAGAACTAATCAAAGGGCCCACTTAGATGGAGTTCACAGAGGCGAAGAGAAAAGTGTCCCCATTGTCATCAGGTCTCCCAGAGATGGGAAAGCAAAATTTAACACACTCCACTGGGGTTGGCAAATATCTGTCAGGAGCGACACCAGTTACCTACATGGACTACTTCTGGAATTCTTCCCGACTTGCAAAATCCTCGTCTCTCTCTCGGTTACTTCTCTCTCTGACTCTTTCTCTAATTTTGGGGGGGAGATATATGGATTTTCTTGCATGGATCCCTACACAACAAGGGAGTCAAATCTTTCCCCCTTTATCTCACAAAAATGTTTATGTTGATATTAGGCATAATTTGCTACTATGTGCAAGTTCTGGTCTGAGTGGGCTTCTTATAGAGAGAAATAGGTTATACATGATTTAGGTGGAAGTTGTACTAAAAATATCCATGTTAATAACTTCTTTCAGAAGTGCTTGGCATGTTTGCTTTTTCCATTAGTATTGACTCTGAGGACTTTCCTTTGTATGCGTCTTTCCTTCTTGCCCATTCATTCCATCCACTGGTTTAGACAAGGCACTGAGTCATGGGGGTAAAATACTAGGAAGTCACCCTGAGCTAGAAATTAAACCGGTAATGACTTCGCCCGCCCCTTCCTGGCCTTTCAAATCAGTGGAATTTTACTTCTGAATGCTTTACAGCTTCAAAGACAAATCCAATAAGGGCACTGGAATGCACCCTACCACGTCAGTCCAGTGGGGACTGAGAGAGACAAAGGAGCTGGCCTCTCTGATGCATTCTAATCAAATCTCGCACAAGTTCCCTCAGCTAAGTACAGGAAATCTCAAGTTTTCAGCCAGGCTTCAATTTCCTAATCGTGAACTTCAATTCCCTTTGGTCTTTATGCTTGAGCTTGCAGTTAGTGCTTAGCAGGCTCCATCTAGCCGAGCTGGCAGCCTTCTGCATTAAATGTTCGCATTGTTGAGAGGAAACTGAAGTGGCCCACCGTTCTCACTCTGGAAGGGACCCATGGCCCTGAAAAACATTCATGTCCCAGCCCACATTCCCACAATGTTGACTGAAGCCAGACTTTTTACTTTTCACTACTGTTTTCAACCATTGTCATGCCTTTTTAGTCTATAAATGGATGAGTTTGGAAACGTTACTTTAACCAGATAGCCTCACTGTGATGGACTTCGAAAACAATTTCCATTTGAGTTTCACATCAACCACAACATAAAAGTGATTTGTTGGATGTCACTCATGACCTTTCTAGGGAAGGCCTGAGTCAGACTTTCAACACCAATGAACAGCATCCATCAAAATCTTCCTGAAGCACTGAGGAGTCAATTGTAATCTTTCTTCTACTTGATCTTTCCAAGCTAACCAACTCTTACACACACACACACACACACACACACACACACACACACACACACCTCTAATAGATCAACACTGTATTCTTTGGCAATCCTCCTTAATACGGCATGATGTCAGTTTGTCATACTGTAGTGCCTTGTGTGTTACTTTAATGCTGCAAGTTATGGTACTAGCATTTCAAAAACCAGCAGCTTTATCTGTGGTGGACGTATTTCAATGGATCTTCTAGACTAAAATAGACTAGGAAGAATGACCTGGTGATATACTGCTAAAACAAAAATTAAAAAACTCTGAGAAGTGAAAAGCTTATGAATAGTATAGTAAAACTTTCTGATATTGTGCCATAATGGTCAAAAAGAACATTTCAACTTCTATCCTGAAGCACATGATTCAAAGGTATGCATCATCCATTAAGGTCCCAAAATGAAGAAATTGTAGATTTTTATCAACTTTTGCTCTCTGAAATTGGTCAAACATGCAATTACTATGCATTGATCATTACCGGTGATTGGACTGTGAATGTTGGAAATGAAGAAGAATCAGTATTAGAAAATATGGCCTTTGGGATGATAGAAATGATTCTGGAGATAGCATATACAAATTCCCAAGACCAAAAAACTATTCATTGGTAATACCTATGTACAACAACATCAATAGCTACTGTATATGTGGACTTCACTACATGGAACACAGAGGATTCAAATCAACCACATCCATGGAAAGACACTAAGGAGAAATTCAATATCACCAGACAGAAGAAGGGCAGGAGCCGCCTGCAGAACAAACTTTTTGCTCATATGCAATTTGAAACTGAAGAAAATTAAAACAAGTCCAAGATCCAAAGTGCACCTGAATTTATAGACCATTTCAAGAATAGATATGACTCACTGAACATTAATGACAGAAGACAAGACAAGCTGCAAGATGACATAAAGGACATCATGCATGAAGAAAACAAAAGATCATTAAAAATCACAGAAAAGAAAGAAAAGTCCAAGTGGATGTCGAAAGAAACACGCACATTTGCTGTCGAACATGGAGTAGTTAAGACATGATGAAACAAAATGCCGAACAGAACATTCCAAAGACTTCTTGAGAAGACAAAGTCAAGTGTTATAATCAAATGACTCAAAGACTTCAAAGATTTTAAGAGAGAAAACCAAAAGTTTGGCATCTTTCTCCAGATGAAAGAAATAAAGATAAGGAGAAAAAAAAATCAACCCTCAAGTTGCAATGCTAAATGATTCTCTGGGTTAAGAAAAAAACCCCAGGAAAAATGAAAAGATGGAAGGAATAGGTGCAGAGTCATTGTACTGAAACGAATTGATCACCCTTCAACGATTTCAGGAATTGGCAAGTGTTAATCTGGGCGGACTAGAGAAACAAACCCAGGGAGACAGTCATATGTGCTTAAGAGAGAGTTTTATATAAAGGGCAATTGTACATTACCCATTTCATTAAGAAAGCATCCCGACTCAGTCCAGTTCAAGTCCATAAGTCCAATATTAACCCATATGTCTGATCCAAATCTATAAAGTCCTCTTCAGACTCACGAAGCACATGCAATGATGCTGAAGGCAGGACAATCACAGGCCAGTGGGTGTAGAGTCTTGTGGATCCAGTGGTGGTAGAAGCATCTCAACACTGGCAGGAGTCCCCAATTGGCTCCTCCAGTTCCCAGGGGACGGGGGTCTATTAGCATGGTGCCATGTGTCTTGTCAGTAGAGGGTGCTCCAGGGAGTGAGTCTTGTCAGTAGAGCATCTCCAAGGCAGTGAGATGAGAGAGAGAGAGAGAGAGAGAGAGAGAGAGAAAGAAGTGTCTCCTGCCTCCAAGGAGGAAATCCAGATTTCCCAGAATTCCCAGGAGAAAGCCATGTCCACACAGAGACCTCATCGGCTATGCTCCAATGAGCAGACTCCACTCCACCCTTTCACTCTTAATCCTATCAAGTCCCAAATTGACACCAGATTATGTAACTACCACATGGCATATGATAAAAATTTTTTTAAAAGAATGGTTTTGTGGGGGAAAGTTCCAGCTGAGATTGGTAGCAAACAAGGCTTCAAGAATTGACAGAACCATTCGTGGAGATGGTGACCAAATGGTACAATACTGGACTAGTCTTAACCAAGACACTTGGAAGACAGCTATCCGATGAGCCATCTGGAAGACATTCATATAAATACCTATTCAAAAGAAAGGGGAGCCAATAGAATAGAGAAAATATAAAATAGTATTATGAATGGTACGTGCAAGTAAAATTTTAGTCAGAATCATTATAAAAAAAAAAACAGTTGCAGCAGTTCATCAACAGGCAGTTGCCAGAATTTAATACATATTCATAACAAGGGAATGAGGGATATCCTCATGGATGCCTGATGAATCTTGGCTGGAAGCCAAGAATATCAGTCAGATGTTTATACCTGTTTTACTGATGATGTAGAGGCATTTGACTGTGGGGATCCCAACAAATTACAGATAATTGGGTAAAGAATGGAAATTCTAGACCACTTAGTTGTGCTCATATAAACCAAGGGGCAAGCATGGAAACAGAACAAGGGTATACTATATGATTTAAAATCAGGAAAAGTGTGCACCAGCCTTGAATCTTTTCATCATGCTTTTTCAATCTGTATGTTGAGCAGAGCATGTGGGAAGCAGAGCTCTGTGAAGGGGAGCACAGGATCAGAACTAGAGGCAGACTCATTAGCAACCTAGGATTGCAGACGGCACAACCTTGCTGGCCTAAAGCAAAGACGGTGCAAGACATTTATTGCTGAAAATCAAAATGAATTGTATTTCAATATAAGGAAAGCAAAAGTCCTCATAATTTGGCCAATAAACAGCATTACAATAAATGAAGAAAAGATTGACATTCTCAAGGATTCTTTTCTACTTGCATCCACAATCAATGCCCATGAAAGTGCGGCCAAAAAATCCAAGTATTTATTACATTAGTCAAACCTGCAGCAATTTTCTTTTTAAGTGCTAAGAAACAAAGATATCATTCAGGGGCTAAGGGACACCTGGCCCAATCTCCTTACGTGCTTGTGAAAATTGAGCAATGAATAAGAAAGTCTAAATATAGATTCCTTTAAATTATGGTATTGGCAAATAATGTTGAATATACTATGGACTGTCAGAAGAATGAGCACATCTGTCTTGGAAGAAGTACAGCCAGAATGCTCCTTAGACGTAAGAATGGCAATGTTTCATCCCCCGTACTTTGAGCGGTACCTACAGGGGAACATCAGGATGTCTTTAGACTACAGATCAGCCAGAGAGAGAAGGAATCTGGACAAAACGGATGGACAGTGTCTGCAATGGGATCAAGCGCAGCTCAAAAATTATGCGAATGGCATAGGAGTAGGCGATGTTTCATTAAATACAAATGGGACTAATGTGAGCTGACATTGACTGATGGCACCTAATAAAAACAGTTGATTCTGGTGAAATCAGACATTCTCAAGTAAGGAAAAACTTATCCTACCAAAAGTTGTGAAAGAAAGCCATTTATCCTCATTGCTTACCTGGGTAGCTACACTTTAAAATTTGGGTAATTTAGACTCCTAATTAACAACAAAACAAGTCTCTTGCTGTAATGAGGAGCCACATTGCATCACATAATTTTTCTATAACTACAGGAGATAGGTAGAAGTGTGGGCCAGAAAATGCTGGTAAAGAATCTTTGTAGATAAAATACAGGTTTACACCATTTTATAGAGAGTAATTTATTTCCTGAAATGAAACCTGTAAGGCTATTTCTTGAAAATGTTATTATACTCAATTTCAATGAAAAAAAAGTTTATGTTCCCAATCTCTAAACTGACAGGCATTTATGTTAAAACAACATAAAATCCCCCTAAAATGGACTTGATTATTTCAATAGTTAGCATTCATTGCCATAACATAGCCTAAAAAGTGGTTTTCCCTTTATTCTTCAATGTGGTTGTTACCCTGCTCATTTTGTAGAGCCATATAACAGCAATGTATAAAAAATGAGCATCACGTCTGTGATGATTAGATTTTATGTCAACTTGATGGTACCTGTGTGGAGGTGTCCTTGGGACCACACTCAGCCGGTCTGTCCTTGGGAAAGATTCCTTCTTGTGTCGCCCAGCTTCCACTAGCCCCCGCTGGTCCTTGGCCTTCCTTGGCTTGTAGATGCATCTTCACATGGCCATCCCTATGCATGCCCCAGAGATGGACAGGTGAGACCAATTCTGGGAAGTTAGTCATGAGACCTGGATTCTCAGTACTCTGGGATTATTTTAGACCTCCCTCTTATATATTTGCCCAGGGAAAATTCAGCAGAACTTGCTGTGATGCCCTCTCCGCTAGCTCAGCGGAGTCAACGGGGAGGCGAGAGCTAGCCTCCCTTTTCCTCTAGCTCAGCACCCACCAGCTCAAGGGACTATCCCAAGTTGGATTGCTCTCCAAGTGGAGCCCCTGGCCCTACTTTCTCTCAAACCGTTGGGAGAGGGGATGCTGGAGCTCACAGCTGCCCTTGGAACAGAGCCTTCGTAGTTCCACTCCTTTAACCGATCCTTCTCCCCCAGTCTTTGCAAGGGCACAGTTCTAGTAGCTGCCAGATAGATACTCCCAGCTAACTTGAAAAGGATCTGACCCCGGGTAAGACAAGAGCACAACTTGGACTTTCTGGGGGCTTCAAGAGTATATAATATTTTTTTCCTATTTTCTTTTGAGGAAGAAACCCATCAAATTATTTTTTCTGCCAATGGAACTGGAACCCAGCATCCCAGTGTTTCTCAGTGCTTCCCCTCCCCTCTCTAGGCATCTGGTCGACAATGGGACTTACTGTCCTTAGCAGGAATGCCTCCTGATTAGAAGCCCCCACCCACTCCAA
>NW_022103898.1:30859908-30861937 GCF_000313985.2 Echinops telfairi
ACAGATGCACTTTCCCTGTATAACATACAGGGCCAATAATTGACTTTGTAGACTTCTTAATATTTCCCTCACCTACCCCAACCACCATTACCTCAAGACCCCACTTCCCCACCTCAGTAACCACAATCTCTCATAATGTACCAAGTAATAACACATCTCTTATAAACCTCTCTTCTGATTCATCAAATATTTCTATATTTAATAGGAAGGCTTCTTATGATTAATACCACAACTTAAAACCTATTCTCAAGCACCTATCTCCTATTCCTGACCCAACTTTTATTCTCTCCTCATCTTTACACAGTATGATTTCCACTTCCTATCTGATCCGCCTTTAACCAAAGGACCCAGCCCATCACACACACATAACCCAGAAACCTATGCACCATCTTCAACTGGACTGCTATGAGGCACAAAACACAGCTATCAGTAGCTACCACAAAAAATCAAGAGAAACAAAAGTTAACAACTGAAGGTTACCCAAATCCAATGGAATACACAGAAAAAGAAGCCCCTGAGCTGCCAGAGAGAGAATACAAGAGAATGGTGTTTAGGGCCCTATACACACACCACCCCATAAAAGGGGGAAGAAGGAAAGTATGAAGCACAGATAATACGAGATGACAGCAACTATCCACAGTGCCTTTGTGACACTTATACAGTAATTAGGATTTGTACCCCAGAACGTAACTCTACTGTTGATTGCAGGGATCAATCCAGAAAACAAAGAAACGAAGATACTAAAAACCTCACACCTAAAGGACATTCAGAGCAGAAATTAAGTAGAATAGAAAGTAAGTAATGACTTAGCAGAATTTTTTTTTAAGTATAAGATCTGACCAATAGAATAGAAGAAATAGAAACTTGAATCAGTGAACTCAAAGACAACCAAGCAGACTTCAGCAAACAAGAGAAACAATCAAACAAAAGAAAATCAAAAGAATCTGAAGAAAGACTGCGGACGACGTGGGTGCCACAAAGTAAAATAATCTTCGAATCATTGGTGTGCTCAAGCAGGAAGAACCAAATAAATCTACAGTTAAAATAGTAAGGGAATTCTTGGAAGAAATTTTCCCCAATATCACAGAGGAGGGGACAATAACCATCCAGGAAGCAGAGAGAATGCCAAATAGGTTAACCCGCCACCCCCTCCCCCCAAAAAAACACCCACATCAAGACATATAGTAATCAAATTATCTAACTTCAAGGAAAGAGAAAGAATCCTAAGAAAAAGCATCACATTTAGAGGTAAACAGATCAGACGAGCGGATGGAATAAGAGCCTTCTGCTTGAAGCACAGACCTCTCCACAGAGACCACGGGAAAGAAACCGGAGCGACATATGCTGAAAGCTGAATACAACTGCTCTCCCAGAATCCTTTATCCAGCGAAGCGCCCCATCAGGTTTGAAGGAGAAATCAAAGTTTTCTCAACGAAGGAACTCTTTAGAGAATTCATGCAAAACAAAACCAGCATTACCAAAAATACTACCCAGTTCTTTATGGACCAAAAATCAACAACTGCAACACTCAAACATGATACCACCACAGGGTGTAACCCACCCAGAAACCAGCACACTGAAAACAGTGCCCCAAACAATGCAAATCTAGCAGAGAAACGAGAGTGCAAATAAACTCCACACACACACACACACACACACACACACACACACACACTCACACAAACACACACCATAAAAGGGGGAGGAAGAAAAATATGAAGCACAAATAATATGAGATGACAGCAACTAATCCACAATGTCTTCGTGACACTTGTACAACTATTAGGATTTTTACCCCAGAACGTAACTCTACTGTTGAGTTTTCTCCACTGTCTTATTTTCTCTCGACTGCGTATATCTTCTTGGTTAAGGCTTCAACAGCCAGGATTTTCCTTTTGCTTCACTTTTCTCTCCCATCTCTTCACAAGAGAAGGAACACTAGACGATAGGGTAGTCCAAGAAAGAAGAGGGCAACAGGGAAAAGGATAATAGAGAGTAAAAAAAGAGGCAAAATGGGAATCCAAACCCA
>NW_022103898.1:30863823-30877362 GCF_000313985.2 Echinops telfairi
GGTCCTCTCTGTGGACTGGCTGCTCTAATCGGGAACATCATCCTCACAGCCTGGTGAGCCAGGATGTGCTCCACTCTCTCCTCCTCCCCCTTCATCTGCTCCCATGAGCTCCGATCAAATACATCCCTCTCCTGGAGCTTCAGATTCAGTGCCGTCCCAAAGCACTTCTTAAATCAGATAAGAATCTAATAATTTTACTGGATTGTACCTGTGTACGTGAGATTTAATTTTTTTTTAATTTGGGGATGCCAGTAGAGGAAACTTAGTGTTTACTTTATCTCTATTCTTGTGCTTCCCCTTATTTAAGGCAATGAGTGAAACATTAGTATCAGGAAAGATATTCAGGACACAAAAGCAATGAAGTATCCTTTTTTTTTTTTGGAAGTTCAAAGCCTGGACTTTTAGGTCTCTGAAGTTCAGAACCAGAGGAAGCACAGCCAAGAAAGCTTGAGGAGATAAAACAGGGCCTCCCAACCCTCCCTGCTAAAAACCAGATCCCTTTTCCAGGGTGGAAGATGGTGAGAAAGAGTGCTACCAGCAGTATGGCCCAGTACTGGACTGCTAAGTGTAAAGTCTATCATTCAAACCCTGCAGGAAAAAAGACTGGCAATCTTCTCTTCTGGGACAACCCATTATACTTTGCCCTACAGGGTTGCTATGAGTCAGTATACAACAAGGGCTGTGAATAGAGTCACACAGTGGTACTTATGGTCAAACGATGACTATGAACCACAATATTGGTGGCTCAAACACATACAGAACAAAGGCTTATACATTGGCTTAGGAAGACCTGGAAACTCCTATGGAATGGTTCTCCTTTGCATACTTTGATTCCATGAGTTGTAATCAAGCCAATAGCAAAAAGGGCTTTGGGTAGGTGGTAAGTATAACGTAGGGAACATGAGGAGAAACTTACCTCCTTTCTGCCATTGAGTTGTCTCTCAACTCAATCCATCATATAGGACAAGGTAGAAGTGCTCCTATGAGTTTCTGAGTCTGTAACTCTTTATGGGAATAGAAAGCTTCAAGAAGCCAGTACCTGCCTATGTGAGACTGGGCCTGGATACATTGGACATTCACATTGGTCAATACACTGTTATTGTTGCTAGGTGCCATTGAGTCAGTTCAACAGAACAAAGCACCTTCCAGTTTTTGTGCCACCCTCAATAAATATGTGTCATCATAATGATATATGAAAATATTTTCTGAGTGCCTAATCTATCTCTGATGTGCATTTAAGCATATTAAATATAATCACTTTAGCCTCACAGTAACCTAATGTAGCAAGCAGTTGGCAGAAGTCCATTCTGACTCGTGGTAAGCCCACCTGTGCTGGAGTAAAACTGTGTTTCATGGGGTTTACAATGGCTCATGTGTTCAGAGGTAGATCTGTGGGTCTTTCTTCCTTCCAAGGAGTCTTTGGAAAGAACTCTTCCAGAACTTTCTTCCAAGTAGGTTCAAACCCCCAACCTTTCAGCAGTTCTTCAAAAGAACAACTTTGCAAGTCCATGGTACTTTTGACAATACCATAATTCAAATGTATTGACTCATCTTTGGTCTTGCAAAGTATATTTATACTTTTTATACCCATTTATAAATTTATACCATTTATACCCAAGGGGTTCCACACATCCCTAGAGGTAGTGTTTGTGTATTTGCAACAGATTTTCAGAGTCTCAGAGAAAGGAGGTAATTTTTTCCAGATTGCAAAAAAAAAAAATGACTGGCTTGTGAAAATGGTATTTAGAAAAATGTATTTAGTTAATGTATATAGGATGGACTAGACTAGGGGGTGAAAAACTGAAATCAAAGCAAATTATTAGAAGGTCATTGCAATATCCAAGAAATAAAATATCTTGGGTGCCAGGGTCCTGTGATGTGAAACAGACAATTTGGTGCATCAAAGATCACACCAAGATTTTCAGTCCATGTGCCTTGGAAAAGATCAAAGCAGTAGCCAATTGAGGATTGGGGGATGATAGAAGAATGAAAAGTCATACCATCTTAAAGTTAGTGCAAAGACCTACATTATAGGTAATGTTACAGTCATACATAATCAATAAGTAATTTACCAGCACTTTCCTCATCCCGTGGAATAGTTGGTTGATAATCGATGCTTATGTCTAATTGCCTCGATTCCAAAAATTGAGAGTTATGTGAAATTATGATGAATTGATTCTGTGGAGATTTAAATGTAGTGATTTCTCATTAAAATAGTTGACAGATGAAAGCTCATAACTAATACGCAGGGCTTGGATTTATAAAAATAAAGTTTAAAAAAAAAACAAAAAGTCCATCCAATTCCTTTGACTATTATATTTAATTTTTCCTCCACAAGAACCCAAAGATGTCCAACTTCTAATCAGGAACCTGTCAATATGTCAGATTGCATGACAAAGGGGCACTAAAATTGCAGATAGAATTAAGTTTGCTAATCAGCTGATTTAAAAATGGGGTGCTTATCCTAGAGTATTAGCCATGTGGGGGCCCCATGTAATCACAACTAGTTGCTTTCAGCCCATGCCAATCCTTGACACCGCCAGATGCTTCACAGTACAATGGTACTCCACGGCGGTTTTAAATGGCTACATTTTCAGAGCAGGTCTCAAAGGCACCAATGGGTAGATTTGTGTATTCCCATCAAGCACATTAACCATGTGCACCATTCACAGACTTCAAAATATACTCACCTCCTTCCTCCTCTCTCTCATTGCCATCAAGTTGGTTGGGATTCATAGAGACCTTATAGGGCAGGGTAGAACTGCCCCTTTGGGTTTCAGAAACTGTAACTCTTTAGAGGAGTAGAACACTTCATGTTTCTCTCTTGAAGTAGCTGATAGTTTCATTTCATCACAAGGCTCTTTGAGAGGGGAATAGTGTCATTCTGATATGAAAAGCATTTGCTAACGTTGAAGATGGAACAATGGACCACAGGTCAAAAAAGGCACATGACTTAAAAGAGAAAAGTCAAGGAAACAGATTCTGTCCTGGAACCTCCAGGCAGGAATATAGTATGCCAACCTGGATTTTAGTCCAATGAGAACCATTCTGGACTTATAACCCCCATCACTTTGAGATAATATATTTGTGTTGCTCTCAGTCACTAAGTGTGTGGTAAGTTGTTACAGCAGTAGTAGGTAATGAATAAAATAAGTTAGACAATGTTAATAACACACCTATGGGCTAACATTTGTCTACATGAAACAAACAATAACAACAAATATCTCTAGATTTTGTAGTTTGGGTAATGTTTTAGGTATGGTTTCAACCACAAATTGAGCATAAGAATTTATAGATGAGCTATATTCTATCCCTCTTCTACATTAAAAAAAAAAAAAAGTGCTGTCAACAGTGCTTTCTGAATCCCCTGAAACAACTGCTTATTTTTACCAGGACATATCTCCAATGTAAAAGCGAAACCCCATTGTCCTCTAGTTGATTCCATCTCATAAAGGCTCTATTGGACAGAGTAGAACTGCCCCATTGGGTTTCCAAGGTTGTAAATCTTTAAAGAAGCAGACGGCCACATCCTGTCCTGTGGAGCACTTGGTGAGTTCAAACTACTGGCCAAGTGCTCA
Source organism: Echinops telfairi (assembly GCF_000313985.2). Lineage (NCBI taxonomy): Eukaryota > Metazoa > Chordata > Mammalia > Afrosoricida > Tenrecidae > Echinops > Echinops telfairi. Next base: position 30,867,402 of record NW_022103898.1, read on the forward strand.
ACCACTGTGTCAATAGGGCTCTTTAACTTAAACACAAAGGAGGCAAAAATCCAGGTGATTGGTCAAGACATAATGTAATTTTTTTCTGATTCAGTAGCATGACAGTAAAGGAAAAGTCTCCTATATCAATAATTAGTTGGCATAAAAGGGAGAATGGTCAGTGCCATCATCTTATTTTTTTCCTGCCAACTTCTTCCTTTCCAGGGCTATATTATAAGCACATTCTTTCGTTCAAAAGGTGGAACTCCTTCTGCCAAGGATTCAGAGCTATTCTTCAGAGCTATTGTTGGGTTAAGAGCTCACGTAGTCACTTTAAGATCAATACATCCCTTAACTTTATTACGTCGTAAGACAAGAGAATCCAGATTGTATGAGAGGCTGTGGTGCAATAAAAATTCCTCTAACCAAGTTCTGGGCATAATAATACAAGTGATATCCTGGAATGTAAACTACAACTTGCCCTGTTCAGGGGTGAGAAAACCTTAACTTGGTTCATAGCTGATCTTTGAATCTGTTCTCTTTGGGCCAACTGCCCCCTGAGAATCTGCCCTCCCATCCTAGATATGCTGATTCAGCATATAGCAGGGTCCCCCAGGATCATTTAGTAATATGTAAGAATCACCCGAGGATTCGGTATATCTAAGAAAGAAAGACAAATATTCAACAGGGGGTCCAATAAGCATGAACCAGTTTGAAGCTCTGGTCAAAAGACCCGGTTAAGTTTCAGACAAAGCTGCTGCTCAGGGTCTTTGAGAAAAAATGAGCAAGGTGCTCGCTCAATACAAACTGCTTTAGAAACTGTACACCTACTCCTCATTGACAAACTACATGATAATCCAGCATTTTGTATTAAATAGAGAAATCTACAATCCAACTACTTTGTGCAATAATAACATAGAATTGGCCATAATCAACGATTAAGTGTGAAGCCAGAGGAAACATTGGGCGTGCTGGTCAAAGTCAGGTGTCCACTTGTTTCTCATCCTTTGGCAATTATGGAATGTACATTGGCAGTTAAATAATAATACAAAGGGTCAGTTTTAGAATGATGGTTCAAACCCACCAGCTGCTCCACAAGGAACAGATGAAGCTGTCTGCTCTCGTCATGATTGACAGTTTCAGCAGGGTCGCTGTGAGTAGGAATCGACTTGGTGGCAGTGTTTTTTGTTTTTTTAATGCTGTAATCAGGCATTCATGCAATGATTTGGTCATCCCTCCCATTTTATCATAACACCAATTTCACACGTAAACTTGGTCTATAAGACCTGTTTTAATGAGTGAAGACTGGATGTATTATTCATCTGAATAAATTCAGTTAGTTACAGAAAATAGCACATCTAACTTCAGTATTTTACTTGGAATTTCATAGGTGAAATTCCCTATGATTATATGTACAACTGCATCATGAACCAATCTCAAAAATGTAAAAAGGTCATCCTAAGTAGAAAAGATAGGAATTCAAATGAAAGAAGAATCTATCTCAGAGGATTCCTTCACCCAAGAAGCCCTTACACCTGGACTATCTTTACCTATTCAGATGGCCATGTAATTAACAAGAGATACTGAGAGCCCAGCCAAGCATGATGGGAGAACAACAAGTCTGAGGTGTGCTGCATGCTTTCAAGAAATTGTAATTAAGCTGGAGAAACCAACCATGCAATGGTTACAATGAGTAATTAACGATTTATCCATGTATGTATTGATCTTGCCCTCACTCTGTGAAGGGAAGGACTCTGTGAGCTGGTTTACCACTGCACCCACACCACAGTAGGTGACACAAAGTGGGCAGTCAAAAGTGAAACTCCCAACGTGCAACCAGAAGCACCATAATTTTTATAATTATGCTTACAAGGAGGTTTAAAGTCACACTTGTTAGCCTTTAAAATTACATGTATAGGGCTGAAAGGATATAAATAGCACATATCAAAGAGGTGGGCAAGGAATAGAATGGAGGCCATGTTTGATCTTCTCCATCTAACAAGGGGGAAGGATGGATAATCCAACTTCATACCAGCCCAGACTGATTCGCACAAGGCATAGGTCAGACCTAGCTCCACCCTGAAACTCACTCAACCCTATTCTGACATCAACCAGTCCTCCCCTAGCACCCTACCCCTCTGCTGGTTGTGATACTCTACGGAAATGGTCTCACAGAATTCACAGACAATACTCACAATTATGAGGGTTTCTTAGGGACGCTAGCAGATAATAGATTATTTTGTATGCAGCACTGCTTCTCAACCACTGCTTCTCAGCATGTCTTTTTGGATGTTCAGCCTTGCAGCCATGCAGCCTCTTGGCCTCTGCCTTTTGCAGGCAAATATTATAAAGATCCTTTAGCACCAATAAAGACCCAAAGAGCACCCTGCTGTGCAAGCCAGCTTCCTGACCAAAGGCTCTCAGCTTTACTTGTTCCAAGGTACCTGTTTCACGGTACCATCATTGCTTCCACTTCTCTACACAGAGATCTCAGACACAATCTGCTCTCATGGCTCCTTATTCTTGGTGGTCTTGAGATTCTTCAGTCCTCCTTCATAGCTTACTTCATAGCCCTAGCCAACAAACTGACAAAACTGACCAATCCTAGAGTTAGAGTCCTCTATGCCTTATTTGGTTATTTGGTTGCTTCCACTCGGCATTTGAAGGGAGTTACAAAGACGAGAGGTAGAAGAGCTACACCAAGTAATTTCATTTCAGGAGTGGGGGAATGAATACTTAGGAACTTTAAAAAAAATCAACATCATCCCAATTTCTACTTAATGGTAAGGACAATGAGAGTTCAAAGGAAGAGCAGATTAGTTTTTAAATGATTAAAAAAGAGTTCTTAAACAGTAATTTACATTGTTAATTGTCTTTAAAAAAATCATGCTGCACTCAATTGTTCTTGATGTCTCACATGGAGAAACTGTCGTACAAAGAAATCACCACTATATGGTTCTATCCACTAGGAATGCCAAAATTCAAAGCCAATATACTACTCATTCTTCTCTACACAGTATAAGTAGACAAATTGCCTGGATTGAGTACTACCTCTGCAGCTCATTCACTTAACTCCCCTAGCCTTCAAATATCTTTATATGTAAAATATGGACAGTAATAGGAATCACTTCATAGGCTAAGATAGAAGGGCTGTAACCCAAATCGTCTACTGCTACGTATCCCCCTATGTTCCCATATGCCTCACAGTCAAGTCAGACACGTGACTAAGTCTGACAACTAGACGATGCACAAAAGTACTGTATAGCACTTCCAGGCCAGAGAGTGTAGGAGCCGGTGTCCGTCCTCCGGGTTCTCTCTGGGGCTACTGTCTGTAGCTACCGAGTGCGACCAGAAGAGAACTATGCCAGTGGGAAGCTATCATGAGCAAGTTTCCTTTCAGCTGTCGTGAGCCTAGACATCTGAATTCAGGGCAAGATTTTAGCAAGTCTTCCCTTGTCTATTTCTGCTTCCAATGTTTTAGGTGATCCTCAGCACCCCTGTGCATGCACGTGATCTGCCATGTGAGTCTGTCTTCATGGGGCATCTTCTTTCCCCTGTAAGTCTTAAGAATTCACTTTATGACTCATCCTCCAATGGTATGACCTGACTAAGGTAACAAAGAAAACATTATTTCCAAACACAATTAAATTTAAAGGTATTAGGGTTTCAACAGATATTTTCGGAGGACACAGTCCAATAACCCATGCCATAATGAATGTTGATGATCCAGGTAAAGGGGCTCCCATCACCTTGAGTAACTGAATGACAAATGTGGTATGGAATTAAGATATGGCATAAAAAAAAATAAGTAAAACTTTAACTTTCTGAGATGTGAACTCCTTGTTGAAGCACAGCATGGCCTGCCCTAATGTTGATGCCACGGACTCTCAATAACCTGGACATTGATCTCAACCCTTTTCCTGCTGGCTTCAAGCTGCCTATTCACACCAATTAAATAATGTTTCTAGAATGTACAGAAGAGTCATAATTTCACAAATATTATTGACAGCACAAACATTTTGCCAAATAACCCCTTTCTAACTTGCTGTCTCCTACTCTGAACCCATTCTTCTTTAAGGAAAAGGAGAGAATCCTGGGGGCAGCTAGCAGAAAAACAAAAGTCACCTACAAAGGAAAACTGATAAGGATAAACTTGGACTTCTCAGCAAAAACTATGTAGCCAAGAAGACAATGGAGTGATATTTATAAAATTCTGATGGGTGGGGCGGAGCCAACCAAGAATTCTACTAGATCCAGCACAAAATGATCCTTCAAATACAAGGGAGAGATAAAGATATTTCAATTTAAGGAAAAACTAAAACGATTTGTGAAAACAAGCCCAGCATTCCAAAAAACATTAACTGGATTACTATAGGTAGAGAATCAAGGTCAACAGAAGACACACCTGAGAGCATCACACAGGGAAAAACCCACTAGTAACCTACATGGGGGCACATGAGCTACAAAATCTGGAATTGAATCCAGGTCTCCATCATGGAAGACATGATGCTTTTCCATTAAAATTTTCCAAATAAAAATAATAACAAAATAAAATATTAACAAGAGAGATGCCCCAAACCTTTCCTCCTTCCACTTAATTCTTTCCCTTATTCCAGCAGAGAACTTTCCTTATGCAATCCTCATTGCCCAGGAAGTCTCCTCCAGGAAAGAAGTCCCAAGGTCAGCTTGTTCTTTCACTTCCTATTAGTAAGAAATAATGAACCTTTTTGCTATATTTAGTTTTCACTGCACAACATGAAGCAGGGAGCATAAGATCTGGAAGAAATTGTTAGGACTCCTTCAGGACTCCTTACATGCCTCCCATTATATAGTCGTCACCAAATATATTCAATAACGAACCATTTTCCAGGTCTAAAAGCTGCAGCATGCCTTAATAGACTAAGTCTCTTGGCCATCCCTTCAAAGATTGTCTAAAAGAGGTGACAGTGAGAAGGCATAAGGAGCTTTATCAGGGAAAACAGTGTTTTCTGCATGCCTTTAAAATTTTTATTTTAGAAGCTTAGCAATGCAATCCGCTTTCTTGGCTGCAGCTCTATTGTGTGAAGAGCATGTTGTTGAGCTTTCTCTCTGGCTCAGAAGCTCCCTGCAGTGCAAGCCTCTCCTGAATGGAATTTCTAGCCCAGGCATTTTCTTGTGCCTTATATGCAGTTCTCCACAATAACCCTCTTCCCACACAAATACATATTTTCATGATCTTATTTTTAGAAATGCAATTTGAAGAGGAGATGTGTGAATTGACATTCTAATTGTAGTGGATTCTTCTGTCTGCGTCTCTCTAGGATCCGGCTGCAAATAAATACAGCAATTGTAACACAAATTTCTGCACATGGTGTATCAGTTCCCCTTGGCCATATTACAAGGCATACACATTGCAGGCTCAGGAAATCCAACCCACACATTCATTATTCAAAATATACCATGCAATATGATTATTTTCTGTTTTAGCTTTTAGCATCTGATCCGAGTGTAAGGGTAACAAATAGGTGTAGAGTTGTCATTCACTGAGTTGAATTCTCAGGTTAGTCTCAGGTCTTAATGTTTAGCTCCTTCTTCGACCCATAAGATGATTTTCTTCCACATATTGTGCCAATACTTTGAAAACTAACAGGATCTCAAATCACCTAATTTACCAGTGAAGTTAACTTTGCACCTGGAAAACTGACAGAACTAACTGCAATATGCAATACCAAGAGAGGTTGGAAGCTGCCACCAAACTAGAGATTCATTTTTCTAATCCAGTGCATCTTTCTTTCCCTCTGTCATCCTTTCCTTTTACCCTCCTGTCTGCCTCCTTTCTGTCCCTTCTTTCCTTCATGAAACATTACCATAGCATCTAAGATGGTCCTGGTACTGCTGAGAGGCACTGAGCACGCAAAGCTACATAAGGCAGTTTCCCATTCTTATGGAAGAGACAGACTACTGGGAAAAAGAATTAAAACGCAAAGTGAGAATGATGAGCTGGGTTCTGGTTTATCAGGGAATGTGAAGGGGTGAGGTGTGTGTGTGTGTGTGTGTGTGTGTGTGTGTGTGTGTGTGTGTGTGATAAAGGGAGAGAGAGAGAGAAAGAAAGAAGAAATTCCAGAGAGGAAGCGACCTGCATAACCCACTCCTTCAATTAGAGACCCTAAAGCTGTGCTCAGGTTGTGAGCATCTGAAGGTAGACAGGACGGGTACATGTTGACCTGCATTTTGACTGTTGGATCTAGAAGAAGTGACTGGGAAAAGAAGAAGAAGAAGGGTATGTGTTCAAGTTTCCGTCAGCAGATATTTATGTCGAATCTCACCACCCTTGAGTAGCTGCTGACCCACAGTGACACTACAGCGCAGAGTAGAACTGGGTCTTCCAATACTGTGCATCTTTATGGGAGTAGGAAGTCTCATCTTTCTCCCACGAAGCAACTGGTGGTTTCAGAGTCCTTACCTTTCGGTTAGTAGCCCAAGGAGTAATCCACTACATCACCAGGGCTCCTATGTTTATATTTATATGGGATTATATTATATATCACATTTCGTATCTACTACGTGGTCGTGGAAATCCCTGCGCAGTGCAGTTAATGTGTCGTGCAAACAGTCAATGTACTTAGCTGCTGCTGTGGTCATCTCATTACATAATTACAAATTACAATTTGAGGATTAAGAGTGTAGGAGTGGAGTCTAAACTGTCAATCAGGATATAGCCAATGAGGCCTCTGTGTGGCCACGGCCTTTTCCTGAGGATTTTGGGAAATCATGTATTTTCTCCTTGGAGGTGGGAGTCTCTCTCTCTCTCTCTCTCTCTCTCTCTCTCTCTCTCTCTCTGCTCACTCCCTGGGAGACATCCCTGTGGAGAAGACACATGGAGAGAGGCTGATAGACCCAGCCCTCTGGAGCTAGAGAAGGCACATGGAGACCCCTGTCAGTGCTGAGATGCTTACAATGTCACAGGATCCTCTAGACTTGGGGTCTTCCTAAATTCTGCATCATTGTGTGTGTTTCGTGAGTCCGAAGAGGACTTTATAGATTGGTATCAGACATATGGGCTAATATCGGATGTATGGACTTGATCTTGAACGGGCTGGGATGTTTTCCTTATGTACAATTATTCTTAACATAAAGCTCTTTCTTTTACATGTATGACAGTCTCCCTGGATTTGTTTCTCTAGTCTACCCAGACTGACACACCTGCTAACCAAGAGATTGGAAGTTTGAGTAGCCCCACTGACCCCACCTTGGTTGAAAGTCCTGCTAATCTACTTTTACAAAATCTGGATAACTTAATGAAATGTTCGGCAACATGGTGAGCATATGTGAAGCTAAAGGGCCATGTCAGTCTTGCTTTCCAGGGGCTGTCAAGTCAATTCCGACTCACGATGACCCCTGTGTGTCCACACAGAACTAAGCTCCACAGGGCTTCCAGTGGCAGACTTTGTAAAGTAGGCCGAATTGACTGAGTGACAACTAACAACACCATATGGCAGGTACTCTACAAGGGACTGGGACACGTGAAAAACAAAGCAGACATGCTATGTTCTCGGAGCAGTGACAGGCTGGATTGTCTCCACTAGAAGAGTGGGCTTCTCCCTTTCATGGCATGGCTGAGTGGTGTGGAATGATGAGCTACAAGAAGCCAGGATGAGTGTTCATGGCGGTCCCCGTGAAACAGAGACAGGGAGGCACAGACAGCTCGGACCACTTGGGCCCCCAGAGATGACCCATACACAGGGTGAAGGCACAGGTCTTCTCCCCTAAGAGCTAGCCAACAATGCTTTGCAACCTCAAAACGAGCCTTCTCAGACAGCCCTCGGTATAGACATTGGCATCTATCAGAAGTGCTACCCTGCAGGACTGCTGGCTGCTCATTGTGGTGACGGGTCAAAATAGAATAATCAGGGAAGTGTAGGAGGATTTTGTGGGGTATAAGTGAAATACTCTTGGTGGACTCCCAGAAATACTTGGCTGGAGAGGATTGTGAAGGTAGAGGCAAGGATCACTGAATGCTTGTTATTATTTTTGAAACACCATTGGTCCTCACAGCCCATTACCTAGGGAAAGTTTGGTGGTTTGAAAGAATACGTATTTAGTGTCAAGAATGACAAGATTTCAGGGTAGGTGGCCACTTCATTGCAGAAAGGGTGGCATGAGAGAGAAAAAGTTACAAAAGAATTCTGAATGATGGTGTTAGGGGTCACAGCATCCTTCGTAGAACAGAGTGGGTTGATCCTCTCTTTCGGATCCAGTGTGTTGCTTGCTGCCAGTTGCTGTGCCCACAGATCTGTTCTTCAAGAGGCCAGTACCCGAAAGCACTCTCAAGCCTTGGGGAGAATGGACCTAAGTCCTTCTGAGAAGGAAGGTACCCCTCCTTTCAAGTTCCTATCCTTCTGGAATAATCTACTAATACCTCTTGGCTTCCTTGGGCCGAGAGCCCAAATTAGCTGCAGGTTATTTACAAAATAACAACAACACTTTAAGGAGAATTAAAACTTAGGCATGTTGTCCTAATTGGTATTAGTTAGCAACATCTAGAATTCAGTAACCAGTTTTCTTAAAATAAAGAAAAAATAAAATGTGATTAGCAATACAAGCAAAGGGCAAAATACTTATTAAATTGTAAAAGAGCATTGTAACTGTGTACACTTGAGCCCCCTAAGCATTTTTCATTGGGGGTTTCTTCCTGTTCACAATTAGTTTCTTATCCAGTAAACCTTGATAACTCTAAAGGACTCAATCAATTTTCTCTAAACCAAATTGCCCTGGAATCCTTTTCCTAGATAAAGCAACGCCACCTGCATCAAGCCATCTATCCTGGGGGACATTCACGGCTCTTTCCATTCAAATTTGATCACTCATCAAGCTCCGATGATTCTATTCCCAAATATCCCACTCTCGGTCATTTTACTAAGACTCCAAATTCAGTCTTTTGTTCCTGATGTCCTTGCTTCTGGTTCTCTGTCACCACTAACCCCTTCCTTCACAAGGTCCCAGATTATTCTATAATGAAAAGGTGAGAGAGGAGTGCAAGATGGCAACCGAGTAGAAGGGACTCCGCAGAGAACAGCAGGAAGGAGCCACTGAGAGCGATGTCCTCCACTCCCCAACCACAGGAGTAGCAAGCATAAAGGCTAAGAAGGAGAACCTTGCCAGCAAATCAAGTTAAGAGCAGGGGAGGGGAGCATCTATACTTTGAGGCAACACTGAGATTTCTGTTGGTGAGTATGGTGGCTGACTGGGGAAAAGCCACCTCATATGGGGCAGGGATGAAACACAATGATTGCAGGGAACCTAGGGAGACAATGGACAAGAGTTTATGCTCCTGAGTGGACACTGAGAATTTGCTTCTACCCAACCCTCAGTGAACCACACTCAGCCCTAAGCATGGACCTTGCAGGGAGCATGGCATCTCCCAGGGGCGACTCCAGAAAGACTCAACATAGAGGCCTGACTGAATGACCTGAGCCGTGCCTGTACCCTTGGACTGAGGGCTGGGGTACTCTACAGGGAAAGGAAGCAAAGAGTGGCCACCCCAGGGATGTGGAGGTGGACCTTGGAGGGCACCCCTGGCTTGGTGGGTGTCCAGTGGAAAGGGACCCAGAATTACCCCTTTGCATTGATATGACAGGTGATGGTCTGTTGAGTAGGATCTCTACTGGTAGGAATCACTTCAGGAAGTTTCCCAAGGTGCCAGTCCCCATGCTCAGGGTAAACAGAGCTCAATGGACTGGGAGATGGAACTGTGCAGGGCAACAACTCCTGGGTGCAGCTCACGGTGGAAGGGTCCTCACCTAGACTCCTCACACAGACCGTGCCTGGAGTGCTGTGTCACTGGAAAAATTATTGATGGTATCAATGCAATCGCCTTATACCACAGGGGGATGATGAACAATGCTTTTCCTTTTCGTTTCTATGGGGTTTTGTTTTCCTGCCTTTTGTTTGTTTGTTTGCTGGTTGGTTTGTTGCTATTGTTGTTGTAGTTGGTCTGGTGGGG
>NW_022103898.1:30878127-30882403 GCF_000313985.2 Echinops telfairi
TATATTATTTTATAGAATATATTATTTAAAATTATTATAATTTTATCCTTACCACTTTATTTTTTGTTTGTTTTTTATTGTTTTCGTTGGGTTTCACAGTCTATGAAGCACAGCAGGAGTAGCTGAATAAAGACAATAACTGATGCAATGGTTTATAAGGATGTGAGGGTAGAGGTGGGAGACAGGGAGGGTGAGGGGATTTAGGAGCAAACAATGAATGCAGGAGGGGGAAGGGAATACTAGAATTGATTTTGATTATATAACTCATTTTAAATGTAATTTAACAATGGAAGTATATGGTATATGAATACTATACCAGGAAAACTGGTGGGGGAGGGTGGGGGAGGGCTTGACCAATGGTTAGCATAGGTGAAAGGGAAAGATTTGTTCATTGCAGAGAGGGCATTGAGTTTATGTCAATGATGGTAGAATAATTTGGAAAAGGTTATCAATAATGGTTGTACAACATGAAGCATGAAAACTGTAATCAACGGCATTGTACAAGTAGAAATTGTGGAACTGGGGAACATTCAGTTGTGTATAGTTTTGCCCCAATTAGAAAAAGCAGTCATAATTACATGAATAACAATGGCTGCAAGGAAGGAGAATGTGCTCGAATTGAATATGATGACAATTGCACAACTCTTCGTGCTATGACTGAATTATTGCATTGTATGACATGTGGATAAAGTGCCAATAAAACTGTTTTTAAAGAGTTGATGCTATCACTTTCTCAAGTTCTTCTCTTCAGTCTTCAGAATCAAGGCCAAACTTTTATTTTGGTAACAAAGTCCTTGTCTTCTGGTCCCTACTTCTCCTCTCCTCTCCTACAGGTGCTATCCAACCACTCATCTTGTCACGAAAACCACCATCATCAATGGCTGTCAAATGGATTCTACCTAACTTACGGCGATCCCACGGGTGGAACCATAGAAACATACTCCACAGAGTTCTCAAGGGCTGGGTTTTCAGAAGTAGATTGCAAGATGTTTCTTGAGAGGTACCTCTGGGTGGACTTGAGCTTCACCTTTCAGTTTGCACCAACCAGGGCCCATTTCTATCATGTCAAGCCTCTCTTTTTCAAAATGTACACATTGACCCCTCTCTGTTAGCTCACTTCTCTGCTGAGCTAACTTCTCCTGCTTTGAAACTCAGATCGAAGGAATGGCCTCCTCCGCGTGGACTGGGTTGAATGTTTCTCCTAGAATTTCATTGCTTGATGAGCCCATGCTGCAGAACTTTGACTTCCTTTTTATTCTGTTGTTGTTGTTTTTTAACTTCAGGTGATGAGTTCACCTAACACCACCTATGTCTGTGGACCTCCCAGAGCCAGCTCTGGCCTCTACCCAGAAACTTGCTTCAACGAAGAAAACCCAAAGCCCCGGGGGTGGTAAGGGCCGGCCCGGCCCGTCCGAACCAAAAGCAACACATAACAAGAGAAAAACCGGTCCTAAAGCCTCTTCCCAATTGTTCTTATGTTTGAGCCCCTTGTTGCAGCCGCTATATCTCGCTATCTTGTCAAGGACGATGTGCTTCATGTTTTATGAGCCTGGCTTGTGGGGACCAATTACCTTCCTTAATGTTGCCGGTGTTAGATGCCCTTGAGTTAGTTCTGATCCACGGAGACTTTATGTACAACAGAAAGGAGCACAACGTTGCCCAGTCCTGTGCCACCCATACAGACGTTGAGGGCTTCCCTCTTTTTAGCTGCCTCTCTGCTTTACCAAGTGTTGTGTCCTTCTCCAGGGACTGGTCTCTCCTGACAACATATCTACAGTACATATGATGAAGGCTTGCCATTCTTGCCTCTAAGGAACATTCTGGAGGTATTTCTTCCAAGGAAAATCTGATTTTTCTTTTGGCAATCCATGATACTTTTAATATTCTTTGCTAGCACTGTAGTCCAAATGCATTGGTTCTTCTTCACTCTTCCTTATTCAATGTCTTATGAGGCATGTAAGGCAATAGAAAATGCCCTGGCTTGGGTCAGGCTCAAATTATAGAGCAATATCATCACTATCACATGCAAATAAATTTTTGCTGAAGGTTTTCCAACAATGATTGCAGCAGTACATTAACAGGGAGCTATCAGCAGTCCAAGCCAGATTCAGAAGAGGATGTGAAACAAAGGTGGTATTGCTGATGTCAGATGGATCTTGGCTCAAAGCAGAGAAGACCACAAAGATGTTTACTTTATTGACTATGCCATGACATTGGACTGTGTGGATCAGAACAAGCTAGAGATATCTTTGAGAAGACTAGAAATTCAAGAACACTTTATTGTGCTAAAATGGGACTTGTACATGGATCAAGAAGCAGCTGTGAAAACAGAACAAGGGAATACTGTGTGGTTTAAAATCAGGAAAGGTGTGTATTGGGTTGTGTCCTTTCACCTTGCTTATTCAGTCTGTATGCTGAGCAAATCATCAGAGAAGCTGGATTGTATGAAGAAGAGTGGGACATCAGGATTTCAGGAAGGCTTATTCACAACCTACAATATACAGAGGACACCACCTTGCTTGCTGAAAATGAGGAAGACTTGAAGTACTTAATAAAGATCAAGGAGTCCAGCTTTCAATATGGATTACAACTCAGTGGGGGGGAAAAACAAAATTCCTAACAACTGGAACAATAAATAACATCATGCTAAGTGGAGCAAAGGTTGACGTTGTCAAAGGATTTTTGTCTTGCTTGTATTTATAACCCATGTTAATGGAAGCAGCAGTCACAAGCTCACATGAAACACTTCATGGGGTACATCTGTTGCACATGAGCTCCTTAAAGGGTTGAAAATAGCCTCGCAAGCCAGGTTTGTCGCTAAACCGTACCTAGAAATCTGTTTTGCTATTCCTCTTCCAGGGACAAAAAGAACTTAGCAAGCCAGTGACCATTGACATTCTAACTCATAAAATAACAGCATGGACTTGTGTTCTGTAAGAATTTTCAAGAGCTGATTTTTTCAGCAACAGATCATCAGGCCTCTCTTCTGAGATGTCTCTTGGTGGACTCAAACTGCCAACCTTTTGATTAATAATAGTAAAATACATAACCATTTGCCAAATCCACAGACTCTACAGGAAGAATAGGCCTCCATGTTTTCCAGAGTTTTGGGGGCTTTTTTTTGTAATAACACCATCTTAAATTGAGGGCAAAGCTTTATAAAGCAATACCATAAATATTTGCTTTCAGGGTCTCCTGGTTTGAAAGACACAATAGCCTCTTTGTAACATCCCCAACGGGGTTATTTTCAGTGTATGATTCATCTAGCTATTGGTTTATTGGCATTCTTTCTCCATCACTTAAGAATAAGTAGCTCTTCCAAACATAGGTAAATAAACACACATAAAATGAGCAATGATTTCTATTATTCTCCTGTAAAATGCAAGAAGAAGAAGTAGGACAGTTCTTCGTGCTTGTTATGTCTGCCCAGGGTATCAATTTCCTAAAGTTTAGACTAAAATGAAGTTCACGGTCTCATCTAAAAAATATGTAGATAGTTAGTAAGGTCATTCACTTGCCAGACAACATCTGTTGGTCTCAAACAGCCACGTAAAGAACCAGGATTTACTAAGGAAGTCTTTCAGGAAAGAAAGGCAGATGACACCATTGGGACAATGGGGAAATTAACTTCAGGGAGAGTCATCTCTAGTCTGGAAAGAGCAAGTATAAGGAACAGAGTCAGGAATAAGCAAGGAGGAAACATCCCCATCTTGTCTCTCACTTAAAGTTGGATTTGCCCGAAGTGCTGTCTACACTTGTCAAATAGATCATTATTCTTCCAAAGATTAGTAAATCTCAGGATTCAAACTAATAAAATCAGGAGAAGCCACCTGGTTAATGAAACACCTGGTGAACTGCAAATGAAGTTTGTATAGCAGCATAGATTTTCATGTTAAATTGTCATCATAAATGATGACTTAGTTAAAAATTTGAATTCTTATTTTCCAGACCTCGATGATGAGGAGATGTTGAAGAAAGTCAACCATTATGATCACTTGGGTCATTTAGGTTTTTAGTATTTTTATTTAAAACACCAGAAGGTATTTCCCTTTCTATCGTTGTCATTATTGTGGGGGCTGTAAGCTTCAGCAGATTTCCACCACACTAAAATAGATTTTGTATATAAAATTAGGCCTAAATGCACTATGATACACATCACAGTTGTCCAACTATATCTGGGTTTAATTCACTCACCTACAAGTTAAAGAGTAGTTCTAAGAATATAGTTACTGCCTATTCTACAAGTCTAATGCAAAACGACTGTGCCCAAAGCCAA
>NW_022103898.1:30889754-30891638 GCF_000313985.2 Echinops telfairi
GAAATCAATTGAGCTTATTCTTTTCTACAAGATACATGAGGTAATTCCCTCTTAATTTTCTTTTTAGAGTGAGACTGAATTGAGATAAAGTTTATATGTGAATTACATGGCATACTTTATATCTGAAGTGTTTTTCAAATCTCAAAACCTACTTTACAGCCACCGTAGTCAAAACTCACTAGAATGGTCTCATGAGTAACATATAGACCAATGGAATGGAATGGAGAACCTAGAAGTAAATCCCACTTACAGATAGCTGACCTGTGACAAAGGGCAAAAATATATTAAAAGATAAATAGATAAGAAAGTTAACAAATGATGCTGGCGAAACTGGATATCTGCTTTAGAGAAAAATGAAACAGGACCTGTATATCACAGCATACACTAAAACAAACCCAAGATGGATCAAAAACCTGAATGCAAAACCTAGAACTATACAGATCATCAATGAGAAAATAGGTGAAAATGGAGGGGACACACTACATGGCATAAATACACGATTAAATATCATGGGAGAAAATCACAAAGAGGAGAAGACAAACACATCTAGGACCTCCTAAAAATTAGACACTTACATGCATCAAAATATTTCACCAGAAGTTTAAAGAGCCTTCCTGAAAAAAAGAAATGGCAGTGATTGACTCCCATAATCCCTAATATTTATAGAGATTTTAAAACCTCAACCAAAAAAAGAGGACAAATCATCCATTTATAAAATGGACAGAGGGCATTTCACCAAAGAAAACATTCAGGTGTCCAACAAGCACAGGAGAAAATGCACATGATCATTAGCCATTGAAGAGATCAAAACAAAACTGAGATATCTCTCCCCGAGCATTAACAGCAAAATTAAAAACAAAACCAGAAGTTAACTGCTGGCCAGAGTCTGGAGAGACAGAACCCTGGTGCCTGTTGGTAGGGCTATAAAACTGTGCATCCGCTGGGGAAAGTGGTATGGTGCTTCCTCAGAAAGGTGGAAATAGCAATAGCCTATGACCCAGTAATCATACAGCTTGATATATTCCTAGAGAAATATGAAAATGGACCCGAATAGGTACATGCACACCCATGTTCATCACATGACACTGTTCATAATAGTAAAAAGATCGAAAGAACCTAAATGACCATCAATGGAAGAATAAATAAACAAATTTAGATATATACGCACCATGCAAAACACTGCACTATGAAAGAATAACAATAAATCTGTGAAACACCTCATACCATCCATGTACGTGGGAGACTTCATGCTGAGTGAAATTCACATGAAACCACTATTGTAAAAATCCAAGAAAAGTGTTCATGCTAAACACACACACATTCTTTGATGGTTGCCAGGCTGGGAAGGGAAGGAGAGTAAGTGACTGACTTCAAGGCAGATAGGTGTTAACTTGGGTAAAGGGGAAGACGAATATACAATCAGAGAGAGGTTGGCAAAACATAATAGTGCAGGGGAAGAGAGTGGGAGGACAGCAAGCAATAAAGGCAGCAGCTCTAAATATTGTCACACACACCTTCCTGGAAGAAACAATGATACACAAGTAGATGCCTGGGTAAACATGCAGGCTGAACAGGTATATAAGAGCGGGAGAGAGTAAGTCCTCAAATATACATAGATTTCACAGAGAATATTTGCATATGTAATTAAATTTACAATCACTGCCAATATATCCACGATTGTGATGGACATACTAGGGACAAAGTTATGAAAACGTCTTAGACATAACCAATGCCTTAAAGCAATGAGTCACCGGGAGTGGGATTCAGGGCCATAGTCATGGACGCATGAAGATCAATTGGCATTACATACTTTGAAAAGACAACTATATTTCCCAAAGTGGCTGATACCATCTCACTGGGGTCACTGAAACAACCCAGAGGGTT
>NW_022103898.1:30892777-30914475 GCF_000313985.2 Echinops telfairi
AGAGGGGGTTACAATCAATGATATGAAATACAATGTGCATGAATTATTGAATGTAAAACTGATGATGTGCTCTGTAAACCATCAATTCAAAGACACATATACACCCCCCAAAACAATAAAAGAAAGCAAGGGGGAAAATAAGGTTCAGTTCCCAAGAGCATACAAAGAACAATATTGATACAACTAGCATAATACCTAAATTTCTTTAGTTTGCTATTTAACTTTTTTCCACTTCTAAATTCAAGCATTATGTAAGAATACATTTTGAAGCATAAAAAAATAAGGTCTAGTGAATTTTCATTTTCTTAAGACCAATGACTAGTGAACAGTTTTCAAATATGTCTGCCCATATGTCAAATACTTTCATTAGACACATGAATTGACTTTGAGATACTAAATTGAGACTACGGTATCTTTAACCTTCGTTGCTTGCACATTCCCTATTTGTGAATGTAACTACCTGCTGAGGTGGATTTACAATCCCAGTATCACCACTCTCGGTGCGTTGAGGTCATTCAGGAACACGTAGCACACAGAGAACTACGTGAAATTTGAGCCCTTCATTGTGCATCTTCTCAGCTGAGTTCAAAGCAATGCTTTGCCTTCTTATTCCAGTTCTCACACAAGTATATTTCTCAAGGCAATTTAGAGCCATACTTAACATTTCCGTGCTTTGGGCTGGTAGTGTCACTGTTTAAAGTGGCCCCCATGTATAATGTTTAAGTGCGGTCTCATGTTCCTAAGCACAAAAAGGCTGTCCTGTACCTTACGGAGAAAATGTGTATGTCCCACGCACTTCTTTTAAACACGAGTTACAGTGCTGGTGACTGTGCGTTCAATGGGAGGGAACCTAAAATGTTGTTGGGTGCCATCGCGTAGGTTCGAACGGATTGCTCTCCAAGTACCATAGGGCAGCCTCCTCCTTGTTATGTTTCAGCCAATTCTTGTAGTCACTGTGTCAGTCTAACTCCGTGAGAGTCCTCCTCTTTTCTGCTGACCATCTAGTTCACCAAGAATGATACTCATTTCCAGCAATTATATTTCCCCGAACACACGTTCAAAGGATGTGAGATGAAGTCTCACCATCCTTACTTCTAAGGAGACTTCTGGTGTTCTTCTAAGACAGCTTGGTTTGGTGTTGTGGCAGTTTGTGGGAGCGTCAATATTCTTTGCCAACACCACAGTTCAGATGCATCAATTATTCTTTGGTATGCCTTATGCATTGTCCAACTTTCATGTGTATATGAAGCGATTGAAAACACTCTGTCTTGGGTCAGGGCCACCTTTGTTCTCAAATTGAAATCTTTACTTTATAACACTTGTAAGAGGTCTTGTGCAGCAGATTTGCCCAGTGTAATACATCGTTTGATTTATTGGCTACTGCTTCCAGGAGCATTGATTATCGACCCACATACAATGAGATCCTTGACAGTTTCAATTTTTTTCTCCATTTCCCACAATGTTGTCTATTGATCCACTCGTGAGGTGCTGTTTTCTTTACACTGAGTTGCAATCCATACTGAAGGCTGCAGTCTGGTTTTTATCAGCGATTGTCTCAATCCTCCTCACTTTCAGCAAGCCAGGTCGTGCCACCTGACTAGTGAAGGTTGTTAATAAGGCTTCCTCCGATCCCAGTGCCACATTCTCTGTCATAAATTTTGGGGTTATTTGCTCAGCATACAGATGAGGTATGGTGAAAGGATAAAACCTTGATGAATCTTTCTTGATTATGAACCACATTCTGTTTGAACACTGCCTTTCGGCATAATGAAGGGTTCGGAAATTCCCATTCTTCACAACGTTACCCATAGTTTGTTATGAGCCACGCAATCGAAGGCTTGTGCATAGTCAATAAACACAAATAAACATCTTTTGGGTATCCCTGCTTTCAGCCAAAATCCCTCTGATGTCACCAATGATATCCCTCGTTCCACTTCCTCTTCTGAATCTGGCCACATGGACCACGGAATAAAACATTGCCCGGTCCTGCGCCATCCTCACAATTGTTTCTATGTTTGAGCCCATGTTGCAGCCCTTGTGCCCATCCCTCTCACCAGGGTGGCCCCCTTTATCACTGGCTCTCTATTTTATGAAGCCAGATGCCCCTTACCAGAGGCTGGACTGTCCACAGTGCAGGTGATGTCCACGGTGTAGGTGATGAAGTCTCGCCGTCTTTGCTTCTGAAGAGCACTCGGGCTGCGTTTCTTCTAAGCCAATTTTGTTGGTTCGGTCGGCAGCCATGTACTTTCCGTATTCTTCAGCAGACCATAATTCAAATTTATCTTTTTTTTAAAATCTTCCTTATTTAGTGTCCAATTTTCATATGCCTAGGAGGTGATTGAAAATATCATGACGTGGGTCCGGCGCACCTTAGTCCTCAATGTAACACTTTTGCTTTCAAAATGTTCAAGTGTCTGATGCAGCCTGTTAACCCCATGCAATGGAGCGATGTTTCCTTGACTGCTGCTTCCACGAGCACTGAGGGTGGATCCCAGCAAGAAGAAGTCCTGGACAACCCTTGCTCTGTGTATCATATACTGTACCAAAAATTTAAATAAATGTCTGTGAGCAGAAATTCCATAAAAGAATATTAAGGATTCATTGTTTGATAACTTTGTTATGATCAGAGCCTCAAAGAAACCTAACCCTAAACACCCCTAGGAGCAACAGTTCAACATTACTTAACTTTATATATAATGTCCTTCTATAACTTAATTATCATAAATAATGAAAACCTACCGTCTGTAATAAGCATACACAGTCAGATGAAAAATTGATTGTAACACAACAAAACAGCTCTTGTGCTAGGCCATCAATTGTTTATGTGATTATCCTAAGGTTATGCCCACATAATCTTTGGAAAAACAATGCTTCTCCTAAATGGAGAGTGTGACATTAGTTGACTCTGTAGGACAAAGTAGATGAGAATGGCCCACCTAGAGAGTTATGTAATCTGTAAACAATCCTGCATAATCACTGGAAAATGCAACTCATAAACAGAGACAGAAAGACAGTGTAAGGTCATAGAAAGAGAATTAGACTTGAGATCTGAAATCCCAAATTCAAATTCTGGCCACTCCAACCACACACTGTAAAAGTCACATCGATCTCCTCTGGTCACGGATTCTTCCACTGGACAATGACCCCTACCGCCGCATCTCCAAACTCTAATGAGAAACAAGCCGGTAACATGTGTTCAAGTACAAGGGGGCCTGGTACAGAATAAGCAATTTTTTGCTAATCGGAACCTCACACCCATCAAGATCGAGTAATGAGCACCTGAATTGTAAAATAGGAATGCCTTTTAATCATACATATGTCAGGAAGGAACGAAAACAACTACCTGTTACTTTCATAATTTTCTTTATACTTCCAATATTTCCTAGTTTTCCTACAATGACCTAGTGTAACTTTGATAACCAAAAATTATGTTTTTAAAATAAAAATACATGGGTGAATTTTCAAGTTTGGAGTTAGGCTAAAAGTACAGTGAACAGACATGGGTTAAGGGCACTACCAAGTTACTTTGAACTGGTCAAAGATCAGAATATCCAAAAATCAGAACACTAAAAGTATTGAGGCAAGAAGCTTATTCCTGTTTACTTGCTTGATGTATACAATAAGAAATATTTCTCTTAAAATGGTAATTGTGTACTCACATAGTTTAAACTTTTCATGTATTGACAGCTAATAGTAAGATTACAGTAATTTATTAAGCATTGTGTGTTCAGTACTTTATAAACTTTGCCTTAACCATACTGTGAAGGATTGCAATGAATGGCACAGAGGGCCACTCACCATATCTGCCTGCCTCAGCCTTCCCAATGGCCAGGGCCATGGGTCAGACATGCCTTCACCCCTCCAAGGCCCATCCTTTTTACCCTCGTCTGATACCAATCATTCATCTCACAGCACTCTCCTTCTATGGGGGCTTCAATAATTCATTGTAATAGCAGCACAGAACTCACAGACCTTACTCAGCATTAAGGAGGTTTATTGGGGAAATTAACAAGTCACTACAAATCAGGATCAGCAAAGAGTGAGGATGCAACCAGCCACTGGTCACAGCAATACCTTTCCCCAGCCAGCAGCCAAGTCTCTCTCTGGTCCTCGGTCTCTCAGTCACACAGTAGCTTGCTGTCCTCCTGGCCCCATAGTCTAGGTCAGATGAGAAGTACCCATAGTCCCAGGGCTGCTCCGCTGAGTCTCTGTGCTAGTCTCTGGTATGTCGGTCTCAGCGGTCTCTGCCACTTCAGACAGACACCCTGAAAGTGCTCTTCCAATGGTCATGTGACTTCTTCCTGGTCTCAGATTAGTCTTAGACATTAAGGAATGGCTTTGATGGAAGTGTAGTTTGTCTTTTAAATGACCATATCCCCAAGGAAAACAAAAGAAGGTATCTTAAGTCATACTCTCTAGTAGAGTCTAAAGTTGCCCCCAAGAAAACAAAGAGAGTGGCTTGAGTCACATCTTTACTACAGTCAGATCTTAATCCCACCCTAATCCTACGCATTAGTATAATAGAGAAGGACCTCCCAAATGGGCTTTTAACTATAGCAATGGAGTCCAGAATGATAGTACACCACATAGGGATTTATGGCTAGGAGAGTTATATTAATTGACCACCTCTCAAGGAAATACTTTTTAAACCCCACTTTATCTACAAAAAAAAAATACAATAACTGGCCAAGAAAAGTACTTCCATTTACCAAGGCAATTCTTTTCCAGCTTCGTGTCCTATGGAAGCCAGAGAAGTTAACTTCATTAATTTTTTTCTTCTTTTTTAAATTTTAGATTCCCTTGCAGGTCTTGCTCTCCATGTGACCTAGGTTCTGTCAAGCAGACACGCCCAATCAAGACTACCCCCCCCCCAAAACAAACAAACAAACAAGCTTGTTGCTTGTGGTCCTCACCGAATCTGGTGTCAATTTAAGGATGAAGAGTGTAGAGGTGGAGTCTAGGCTGTCAATCTGGAGATCGCCAATGAGACGTCTGTGGGCATGGCCTTCTCCTGAGAATTCTGGGAAATCTGGTACTTCCTCCTTGGAGGCGGAAGACACTTCTCTCTCTCTGCTACTCCCTGGGAGACATTGCAGAAGACAAGCCACATGGATGCAACCAGACCTCGGAAGCCGGAGAAGCCACAGAGAGATCCCTGCCAGAGCTGAGATGCTTACAACGCCACTGGACCCAAACACTTTCTACCCCCTGGCTTGTGATTATCTTGCATTTGGCTTCATTGCATGTGTTTCATGAGTTTGAAGAGGACCCTATAGATTGATATTGGACATATGGGATCATATCAGACTTAAGGACTTGGACTGGACTAGGTTGGGATACTTTCTTAATGTAAAATTGCTCCTGTATGTAAACCTCTTCCTTAAATACATATGAGTGTCCTTGGATTTGTTTCTCTAGTCTCCCCAGACTCACACACTGTCATTGATTCTACTCTGAACAGGGGAGAGCTGTCCCTGTGAGTTTCTCAGATTGTAACTCTTTATGGGAGTAGAAAGCCACAGAGTGGCGGGTGGCTTCAAATGGCTGACCTTGCAATTCACAGCCTAACTTGTATTGAAGACTGGGAAAGTAGAAAGAGTGGAGAGATGTAATTCATTGCACGCATGCCCAGATTTCAGTTCTTCGACAGCAGTGATAGAGAAATGTTACATTCCATTCACAGCAGTTATGAGTGACAGCCAGAGTTAACAGTTGGATCTTCTCCAAAGAAGTCATTGATATTTGTGGATATAATAATAATAGTTTCTTTTGTAAAAATTACTAGGCTAGTTCCAAGGAGTGGGAGATTGAAGGTGTCCCAAATGCCCAACTCTTCCAAGATACTACTTTGTTCCAATGCCCCCACCCACCCACAACCCCCTTGAGTATATCCTTTCATATCCCATGGCTCTATAATTTGCTGTGAGGTCTTACTGAAACTCACAAAACTTTGAGGAAATGTCTCATGTGGTGGTGGGTGCTGTTGAGTCCAAAAAAAGATTAGGCAGAGGTGCGAGCCAAATGCAGGGTCTAGCCAGCAGCCAAAAATGTCCAAAAGTTACAGCAGCTCTGCTTGCTTTTACCAAAGCTTAGTCAGGAAAACAGAGATCAGGCTTTCAGGCGAGGCAGTGTGTGGGATTGTCTTGTGGCATCATCATCTCTCCAAAGAAAACAATGGGTGTGGCCTGCTTCATACCCAATGCTGAAGGAGTCTTAGAGATGCCCACCCCTCCACTAAGGTCAGATCTCCATCCTACCACACTTCTGTCCATCGGCATAGTAGAGGATGCCCTCCAAAGTGCCATACAGGAGTAGAAAGTCCAGATCCACAAAATAGCAAAGTAGGAAGCATGACTAGAAGAGCCACATTGATTGACCATAACTCAGTGGATATTTCCTCTGCCAATATACCATGGAAACTTCTCTTGTAGGCCTGAAAGTTTTGGGAATTATCTAATTCCTGTGTGAGGGTTTGTTTTTAAGTTTTAAACTGGCCAACGATGGTTCCTAGTGGTTTGGCCAAATATTAGTCTGGTTGCTGTTCCATAACGTCATCTGATGCCGGGTAATGTGATGTATTGTGATCGTTGTTGTGTGCTGTGATGTCAATTCCAATTCATAGCAATCCTATAGGGCAGAGAACAATTCTATAACAATTTCATGGGGTTTCATAAGCTACGGTCTCTACCAGAGCAGATCACCAGGTCTTTGCTCCCACGGAACAACGCATGGGCTCAAACCCCTGAGCTTTCTGTTATCAGCTACGTGCCTCACCATTAGATCACAAGGGCTTCTTGCTGCAGTACAGGATAGCGTGGTGCACTAGAGAGTCATCCCGTTCTGTAATGCAATCTATTATAATCAATCCGTTAAAAAAGTGGATATTCTGAGGTTGCAGTTTGGCAGACCTCTCTTTCTTCACACTGCTCTCTTAAGAACAGAGCTCTGGAAATAATTAAATCACAGACATCTGACAAAGCAGTCGATGGTGGAACCCAAGTGTCAGCCAGAGTCAGAGAGGAGACTCTGGAAGCTTATTGCATTTAAAAGTCCCAGGCCACCCCTTCCATTTAAAAGTCTCTAGGCACGCATTTGGACACAGTGGCTGCAACAGTGGACTCAAACATAAGAACAAGTGTGAGGACGGCACAGGGAACAGGCAATGTTTTGTTCTGTTGTACAATCGAATCAAGCCAAGGGCACCTACCACGAACAACAACGAGGCCACACTGCCGAAGAGTTCCAGGGGCACCGGCCTGTGGAAACATTCTTGACCACAGGAATCACTCTGAGAACATAGCTTTATTGTTTCCAAGATTGCAGTCTAAAAAATAAAAGTTCTAGTCTAGGTCAAGGGTTGACAAACCCAACCCGATCTGCTGTCCATTTTGCAAATCCAGTTGTATTAAGACCCAGCCACCTCCGTCCATTTCAACATTGCCTGTGGCTGGTTTCACAACGCAGTATTCAATAGTGGCAAAAAAGTCCATTTGCCTAAAAATCTGGTCCTTGACAGAAAATTTTGCCAACTCTTAATCCAAGTACTTGGGAAAGTGCAGAAATTTGAAATGATCAAGGAACTTTTATATATTTAATCAATAAAAGAAAGGACTACATGTACAGACAAAGGATTCAAACATGCTACCTCATGGAAACGAAAATTTTCATCTTCTCTTGGAAGTAGTATCCATCAAAGTGTTGTCTGTTGTGTTTTTTAAATGTGGAGAGGGATTTGGGTAGGAATACCACAAGGGCTAAAGAAAGGGAGTCATTGTGGCAGCCAAAGGAGAGGAAACAGTAGTCAGAGAATACGGGAAAAATATTGAGAGCAAGAATACAGATAAAAGCAGATGTTTAGAAATCCAGTTTTAGCTCCAGGAAGTATTGAAGGTCAAGAGCGGAGGTACTAAGCCATTGTCAGAGTGACTCATGCATTCCACAAACAACACTTTGCAGTCCTCTTGGGTGCTGGGCCTGGTGCTGGGTCCTCAGAGGGGGCTCAGCCAAGTTGAGAATAAAGGAGTATTTCGTAGCACCAGAAGCAATGGAGCAGCTGAGCAGCATCCTTTGGAGCTGACAGAGAAGATGCCATTAGCAATTTTGGTAAAGGATGGTAGGCTCTATGGAACTCTGTAATTTGGGGGAGTAAGCCCTCTTATAAAAGGGGTCTCTGGGAATTTCAGACAGGGAGATAGAATGGTGCTGCAGAAGTGATTCAGATGAAAGGAAGGAGAACAAACAGCAGGGTGGAGGTGTAAATGGATCTCATGTTGCTCTCTGAAAGATGGGTGCACCAACTGGAAACCCCTTTCCTCAGAAGGAGGTGTCAGCAGTAGCAGCCTTCTTTGTCACGGGATTTGACCCGTGGGTGAACAGCTTCCAGTGCTCAGACTAGCAGGAGGTTTTTCTTAGCTGTGTTGTGGAAAACTGGAAAGGAATGCCAACCCCACTGAAAACAACTGTAAATGCTACCCACACCATGCCTGTGGCTGCTTTATCCAAGGGTAATGAGAGGATGACCAGAAGCACAATACTCTCTGGCCTTTCTCAGCAGCAAACAGGCAGTGTGATGGAGTAAGCACACAAGAAAAAGCTAGAGAAGAACACAACAAAAGGCAGTCATTAAATGAACCCCCCAACTTGGGCCCGCATGGTCCTTGGTGCTGGCGGCTGCATTAGCTCTCCCTGGGAACAATGAGAGGTCAGGGCAGCTGCTCAGTGGTATTATAGAAGCTGAAGAAGCGAAGAGACTCCTATAAGCTGAGAACTGACGGGACTTTGAAAAAAGTTGTGATTTCTTTATCTCCGGGCCACCTTTTCATCACCTCTGAAAACTTGCATCTCAACCTTGGGGAAGTCACTTAACCTTCTCATGTCTCTCGCTCCATCTACAAAAGCGGAGATGACAGAAATGTGCCTCGCTCCTCATAGAGTTTGCGCTACTGCTATCAAAGCGTCTTATAAAGAGGACTGCGCCCTCATGGAAACTCGTCAGTGCCGAGTTGCGGCACGTATCTTTAGGTCTCTGAGAAGTACTGGGGGAACTGAGAACTGACACTTTGAGGTATATCATGTCAGAGTAGAACTCTGCTCCGTAGGGTGGTCCACAGCTGCCTTTTGTGGAAGTCCGTCACCAGCATTTTCTACTGCTAAGGCAGTTCTATGTGGATTCAAACCTCCAACCTCTTGAGTGGAAGGCGAGCCTATTAACCACTGGCATCAGGTGGGAAAGCCAAAGGGGGTTTGGGTTCTGGAAGATCCTATATATATTCAGTGACATTTTTGTAGCTGTTATGACAGATTTAATTCTTCCTGATACAAGATGGATGGACACAGTGGCTATGACAATGGGTCAAACATGGCAACAATTGTGAGACTGGCGAGGGACTGGACAGTGCTTTCATTCTGTGGTACAGAACTGGCCCGATGGCCCCGAACCACAATGACAACAGTAAATCAAGAGTATGTGTTTGGTGACTGGCAGGAAAGAAAAGACTTACAGCATGCTGCTTTAGAGGGTAGATGCCGGCACCTCTTTTAACTGTAGAGTTGTGTGCAAATCTCTTAGCCTCTCGGAACTTTAGTTTCTTCTCCTGCAAAATGTAGATAATTGTACCTACTTCATTCAGTGAAGTTAAATAGTAAAAGAATCAATATAAAGAACCTAGCTAACCCCAAATGTTAGCTGTTAATAGTATTATATTTTGATAATAATGAGACTCAAGGGACCAACCAGGCAGGGAAGTATGCCACAGAGGAACTGACCTCACTGAAATCTGAGGATCAAGAAAAGTATTTCTGGAGACCGCTCCCTTTTCTCACCATCACCAAAAATCACCAGGTGGTGATTTTTATCACCACCATGAGGGAGGGATTGTACAGGTAACTAAAATCCATAGATAATTAACTCTATTTCACAGAATATTTTCAACTGTTTTCCTACAGTCTTCCAAACCTATAGAAAAGGTGAATCAAGAAACAAATAAGGAGGGAAACTGTAAAATTTCAATCTCCTAGGCAATTGCCTTCCTACAACCTGGAGGTAGGAAGAGGTGGATGTTAAATGCCACCAGTAGAAATCTTCCATTCGTGAAAAAAAAAAAATCCTGACCTGACTTGCTTATGAGGCTCCCTGGTGGTTACAGTGCTCAGCTAACAATCAAAGAATTGTCCGTTTGAATCCACCTGCCTCTCCATGGGAGAAAACTTTGGCAGTCTGCTTCTTTAAAGATGACAGTTTGGGAAACCCTACGGGGTTATTCGACTTTGTCCTATAAGGTTGCTATGAGTCAGAGTTGACTAGATGGCCGTGGTTTTGAGTTTGGGTTTTGAATTGTAAAGGACAGGAAGCCTGGGGCTCATACAAAGAGCTGCTCAGGCGGATGCCAGGGAACCGGTGCCTGTGAGCACACAACCGGGGGCAGCTCTGGGGAGAGGACCCCAGCCCATTAGCAGTGGGGGGCTTCACCACTACTTGAGTAAGAAAAGTGAGAAGAAATGAAAAATACATACCAGAGAAGAGAGTCCTCAAAGCATGCCTTGGGTATTATTTGGCCATAAAGAGACATTAAACTCTGATACATGATATGACACTAGAGACTCTTGAAAACATGCTAAGTCAAACATGAAGCAATACATATTATATAATCTCGCTGGTATGAAATATCTAGAAGGGGCAAATGCAAAGGGACAAAACTAATTAGTAAGGTAACCAGGAGCTGGAGGAAAAGAAGAAACTCAATAATGAGTTGAGTTTCTGGGATGATGCAAACCTTTGGGAAAGAGTGACAAGGGTTACACCCATGGAGATGCGATGAATGCCACTGAACGGCAAGGTGAAAGTGGCTACAATGGGAATATATAAAGCATATTTACTATCCTGAAACATATTTTTGAAATTAAAAATGTCTTCTGCTGCCCAGAGAGGAACTCTGTTCTAATCAAGGATGCCAACCCTTCCCTTTGGCTACAAAATGCTACCAACAGGTAACTCGGCAAAGAAACAAGCCTTAGCCTGTGGTCTTTAGCAACACCTTCCAAGTACTATTTAAACACGGTGTTTGTTTTCAGTAAAGTCAATATGATTTCCAGTCCAATGAAGAAAGAAAACAATATTAGAAACCCTCTAAAAATGAAATTATATGGCCCTCGCTTTACACTTAGCAAACATCGTTCTTCCTGCCGTGTTCTTTTATTAAAATCCAATACTAATGTGGGGTTAATGTGACAGCCCTGAGTACACAGAGGAAATCATAAAGGAAATAAGATTTTATTACTTTTCCAAAGACAAAGCCATAACTTAAAATAACATAATGGTCTAAAACTTTCTACCACATTCTATCCCCAAAATTTCCCTCTGTCTTTCTTCATAGTACAGGAAATGTTCTTCAAAAAATGTTAAAACTTCATTTAAAAGTTTTCTGTAGAGCTGTTAGCACAAATATTTAGCATATCCTTCTATCAACATTTTCTAAGGCAGAGAGAACTATCTGTGCAGTTGGCCCTCACATTTAACTTCATATTTCTTATTTTCAAGTACATTGTGTTAACTAATTGATTGTTACACTGAACTTCTTTCATTCGTTAGCTAAGTTCTAGTTCACTAGTTCTTTTACATTTGTCTCTCAAATTGGTGAATCCTTTCAAGTCACCTCATGACAGAGATATCCTCTCAAATGGGTCCTCCCAGGCCTGGGTTATATTCAAGCATACAATGATCATGACGGTGGCATGGGACTAGACAGCGCTTTGTTCTTTTATCCTCAAGGTCCCTAGCGCTGGAGCTGACTCAGTGACAACTAACAACAGGTGAAGGCATGAGATGGAGATTTTTTGAAAGTACAAATCAAATTTTCGCCCTTCTGTGCTTAAAACACTTCAACATTTCCCCTATCATTTACAAAATAACATTTGTAAATTCCATTATATTCACCTATTCTCTCAATCCTCCATTCCCCACCCCCATTTCAGCACTATCATTTTAACTCATACAATTCTAGAATGATTACTTCTATAGATTTAATTTTGCTACACACACACACACACACACACACGCACGCACATACACAAATACATATATTTGACAGTGGTAGTGACATAATCTGGTGTCAATTTGGGACTTGAAAGGATTAAGACTAAAGGGGTGGAGTCTAGGCTGTCAATAAGATCATAGCCAATGAGGCCTCTGTGTGGGCATGGCTTTCTCCTGAGAATTCTGGGAAATCTGGGATTTCCTCCTTGGAGGCAGAAGACACACTCTCTCTCTGCTCACTTCCTTGAAGATGCTCTAGTGACAAGACACATGGCACTACGCTGATAGACCCTGTTCCCTGGGAAATGGGGAAGCCATGTGGAGACCCCTGGCAGCGCTGAGATGCTTACAATGCCACTGGACCCAAAGACTTTCTACCCACTCGCCTGTGATCATCCTGCATTCGGCATCATTGCAAGTGTTTTGTGAGTCTGAAGAGGACTTTATAGATTGGTATCAGACATTTGGGCTAATATTAGACTTATGGGCTTAGAATGAACTGGGTTGGGATGTTTTCTCAATGTTCAACTCCTCTTATACATATGAGTGTCTATGAATTTGTTTCTCTAGTCTATCCAGACTAACACATGGAGCCTGTGATAATTGGGTTTTGTGTTAACTGGGTTGGGCCACAATTTTCAGGGGTGTGGCAGCTGTTCTTAAGAACCATATACTTGATTCAGACCCATAGTGACCTATGTACAACAGAAGGAAACATGGCCCAGCCTAGTGCTACACTCACAATTGTTCCTATGTTTCAGGCCATTGTTGCAGCCATGTTGTCAATTAATCTCCTTTAAGACCTTGATTTTATTTTGCTTGCCCTCTACCTTACCAAACATTTTGCCTGTCTCCAGGGACTGGTCTCTCTTGACATGTCCAAAGCATGGAAGATGAAGTCTTTTCATCCTTGCCTCTAAGGCGCACTCTAATCCTACTTCTTCCAAGACAGATCAGTTTTTCCTTTTAGCAACTCTTTAGATGTTCTTCTCCAGAACCATAACTGAAATGCTTTAGTGTGGCACTTGAGGCCCAGTAACCCTCCATGATGTGGCCTAGCATAACATTATTGACTCCGTGGTGGGATCTGCTGTGAGCAGCCAAGCAAGAATAAGATTAGGGTGAAGTGCTACCCCACTACTCAGGACATAGCCTTGCTACAATTGAAAGGAGGCTTCCTTGGGGCTATGGCCAACTTTTTATACAAATAGACACTAGCTTGCTTACTTCTTGCTGGGGTTTGGACTTTGTATCTGGCTAATTGACCTCCAGTTGTTTAGACTTGAGCCAACAGCCTGCCATATTACTTGCCAATTCAGGGAGCCATCAGAGGCTGCCTTCTTATTTGCCAACCTGGGGTTGATTCACCTCTTCAGTCACAAGCCTGGCCTGCTGACTTTGGATTTATTCATCTCGACAGACTTGGGTGCCCCTACTGGTCCTGGGTTCCTCAGTTCCCAAAGCTACATGAGTAAGAAGGATCCTCCAACTCAACACCTGCATCTGACCCATCATGGGCTTGAAACAGAATTATCTCTTTCTAGAAATTTGAGAGCCATTTTCTTGATACATACATAAATATAGAGATAGAGATGATGATAGATGATAGATAGATGATTGTATATAGATAGATGATAGATAGATAGATAGATAGATAGATAGATAGATAGATAGATGATAGATGATAGATAGATGATGGATAGATATCACTGATTTTTGCTTCTCTAGAAAACTCAGACGAACATGGAATTACAACACAGGTAGATGTAACCTAATGGAATATAATGCAACCTGGCTCCACAAACCAATAGAATGTAATAATCAGCTGGAGTCTTACCAGTATAGGGCACTTCCAAGGTACTTTCAGATAGACTCCAGCCCCATCTTTAGTTGGTATAATGGTTGAGGTTGTATGCCCACTATGATTACATCTATTGCAATGTGAAAATAACACTTGGAGAAGTTCAAGCTGCACTGAAGGCATTAGCCAAAAATGAGACTCCAAGAATTGACAGAATGGCAAATGTACCCATTGCAAAGAAATGTAACCCAGAAAAATACACCAATTATAGAACGATATCACTGATAACTCATGCAAGGAAAATTTTGCTTAAGATCATTCAACAATGGCTGAAAGTCTTCTTGGCTTCCATTCCATCTTGGCTGAAAGCAGAGAGCACCAGGAAGACCTTTACTGGTGCTTCATGGACTATGCAAAGGCATCCCACTGTGTGGACCATACTAAACTGTAGAGAACCTTGGGAAGAATGGGGATTCCAGAACACTTTATTGTGCCCATGTGGAACTTGTGCATGGATCAAGAAGCAGTTGTGCAAATGGAATATGGGAATCCTGCATGGTTTAAAATCAGGAAAAGTGTGTGTCAGGGTTATATCCTCTCACCATACTTCTTCAATCTATATGCTGAGCAAATCATCAGAGACGATGGATTGTATGAAGAGTGCGGCATCAGGATTGGAAGAAAGCTTATTAGGAACCTGTGATATGCAGATGATACAACCCTGTTTCCTGAAAGTTAGGAGGACTTAAAGTCCTTGCTGTTCTTTAAGCCCCCTATTTATTATTTCTGTTACAGTAGCACTAGGTAACTGAAACACCTCCGCCTCTCTAATCCCACTATATTGTTATAATATCTGCTTGACACATTCTTTGTCTTAATTAACACTTATCCTTATTTATTATATTTCACAAATATTTATACAATTATTATTATGTGGCAGGCCTTGTTCCAGGTGCATCGAGTTTAAACTCATTTAATCATCACAAAATTCATGTAAGACAAATATTATTATTCTCTTCATGATGTAGGTAATTAAACCTCTGCACAGATCATTTAAAAAATGTGCTCCAAAGTCACTTAGCTCATGCATTAGTTGGGGGAAGGGAGGAGACAAAGTTCAAACCTAGAATCTTGTGCTCAACTCTGAACCACACACTGCGCTGCATCCTCTCTGTGTGTCTTCAATTCCTTCCTTTTGCATCATTTCATCACCAAAGCCTTTCTGAATACCAACTTCAATAGCTAACCCATCCTTTACGGGTGCCTTATGAAGAGTTGGATTATATAACTGTGGCAGTTACATAATCTCATGTCACCGTGAATTAAAAGTGAAGGGGTGGAGTCTAGCCTCTCAATCAGATCACAGCCAGATGATGTCTCCTTGTGGGCACGGACTTCTCATGAGGATTCCGGGAACTTCCTCCCTTTCTTTCTGGAGGAGGGCCACACACTCTCTCCACTTCACATTCCTGTTGGCAAGCCACATGCATCCACGCTGATGACAGCCAGAACCCTGGAGCTGGAGGAGTCATGTGGAGACCTGGGCCAGCAGAGAGATGCTTCTACTGCCACTGGATCCACAAGACTTTCCACCCACTGGCCTGTGATCTTCCTGGATTTGGTATCATTGCATGTGCTGTATTAGTCTAAAGAGGAATTTATGGACTATAATCAGACATATGGGCTAATATCGGACCTACAGACTTGATCTGGACTGGGCTAGGATGTTTTCTTGATATACAATTGCTCTTTGATATAAAGTTCTTTCCTATATATATATATGAATGCCCCTGGATTTGTTTCTCTAGTCAACCTGGTCTAACACAATAACTATTACAACTCTTCTTCTCATTTTAAGACATAAATTACTAGAAGGCAGACACTATAATTCATCATCATATCCCCTGCACAGGTATTCAATACTTGCTTGATAAATGACCTAAATAAGGGTGACAGATGGCCTTATTACTTGTTCCATGGTTGGTAAAAGGATAAATTTAAAGAAAGATAAACTGAAGGCATTACCCCAAATAGATCTCTCTCAGCACTTCATGTTTTTCATCTAAAATTACATAAGCCACAAATGACAGGAAAATCCTGAATGCCTGATCCCCCATCTCAGAATGCTTTGTTGCATGTCCACCAGCTCTGTGCAATGGACCGTTCTGAGGTGACAGAATGTGTTCTGTGTCTGCGCTGTCTAACGTGGTGGACACTAGCTACCTGTGCCTACTGAGCACTGTCTACAGGTGGTTAGGGGGATTGAGGAAATGGGTTTTCATTCTTTACTTAATTTTAATTATTTAAAATGTAAATAGTCATACATGACTATAATGGAAAGAAAGAAACACAGCGTGCCTAGACCATTTGCAAGTTAGAAAGTGGCAGAGAAAAAAAGAGTGATGAAAATAGGAAAGAATATATAAAGTACACACAGTACTACCCTGCCTGCTTTGCTAGGTGGGGTCTGAGGATTTTTTTAAGACTTGGGATTTTAAAGCTATGATAGTCCCTAGGTCAGTAGAGTCCTCTACTTTGGACATTAAGGCCGAAAATAATTGTTGTCTTCAAGGTGGTTTGAGCACATGCATAACTTTCCAATGGCTAATTTTTTTTTTAAGGAGATAAGCCTCTCTTTCAAGGTACCTCTTCACTGACTCTAACTTTCAACCTTTCATAGCTGGAATAGTTAAGGTCGTATGTCCACTTGACCAGGCCATGATTCTCCAAGGTTTGGCAAACATTCCTTATGATGAGAAGTAATATGAGCAGCCAATCAATTGAAAGGGAGATTCCTCAAGGCTGTGGCCTTCTACCTATATGGAAGTTGTGGCAAAGCTGATGCTTTTTTGCTGCATCTGAGTCCTGCATCTGGCTCACCAGCCCCTGACCTCTGGGATTTTGGACTTGTGTCAGTGGCCTGCTGATCCTCTTCGGTTTGTGAGTCAACAGTCTGCTCACTTGTTGCTAACCTTAAATTGATCTGACTCCAAAGTCAGCTGCCTGCCCATCTTGGGTTCATAAGCCACTGGAGGTGTGTGCATCAAGAGAAGCCTCCAGCCAACATCTGACCCACGCACTTGAAATTGCCAGCCTCTACACGCACTTGAATTTTCTCCTTGAGAGAAATTTTATTTTCCTTTCTCAGTCTCTCTTTCTCTCTCCATCTCTCTGCCTCCCTCCCTTATTCTTCTATCTATCTATCTATCTATCTATCTATCTATCTATCATCTATCTATTAGAAAAATTCACTTTAAAACCACAAGACACTCCAAGGGAGAAAGAGGAGACTTTCTACTCCTGCACGAGTAAAAGTCTTGGAAACCCACAGGGTCAGTTCCACTTGGTCTACTTGGTCCTATAGGTTTGCCAATGAGTCAAAAGTTGGCTTCATGGCAGTGATTTTGGTAATATATATATATATGAACATTATGTATAGATGCTGATGTAGCAATATATAGTAGCAATATATATAAAAAGAACTATTACATAAGATTTTATATATATATAAACTTAACTGGCTGTGCTATCTAGAGAACCCAGGCTAAGATAGTAGATAAACGCATTAACCCTTTGCAGCACTCAGGGACTACACACAGTACCTAGAAGGAACTAATTGTAGATTCCACACAATATCTAAAGAAGTAGAGGTGAGACCAGGATTGGGGCAGGGTTGTCATACCGACCTGTGTGCATTCCCTATAGGCCAACCCTTAAAGTTAAAAACATGTTAATGAGAAGAAAGCAGTTGTTTCCCTAACCCTGTGCTATCCAAATTTCCGTGTGTCTATTGATGCTGATATCTAGGTTCTGGTATAATTATTTCAAACAATTGTATATAACTTGCTTTTATACCTGATTTTTTTTAAATACAAATGCTTTGTTTCATTTATCTGTCTCCTAGTTTGAGAAGTCAAGACTAAGTCTACTCAACTTCCTTTGATCTGTCTTTTAAATTTCCATTCTTATCCCATAATCTGTTAATCTTTCTAGTATCTCAATGCAAGACTGAATTAAACTCCCATATTGAATCTTAACATGAAAGGCATTTCTTTGTGAGCAGCTCAATATAATGTTCTTCTAAATGACATTTAAAATGTTCAACTCAGTAATAGAATGATAAAGAAGGGCACCTGGTGTTAGTACACATCAGTATAAAGAACATTTTTTATTAGACAGAAGCCAAAAAGATAGAACAAGATAATTAAAAAAAAACTTTATTCCTGCTAGACTGCCACAGGAGTATTATGACTCAAAATGTAATAGTCACTGAATTCCTGCAGGACTCTAACTTCTTAAAAAGACATCAGACATCAAAGCTGAGTCATGCCACATTAACCACCAATGGCCAAAGAAAAGTTTGAATGCCACTGCAAAAGTTAAATATTAGACTTTCCCTGAAACATTTAAACTCAGAGAGTGAGGTATTGTTGTTGTCATACCAACCTGTGTGCATTCTTTATAGGCCTCCAGACCCGATCGTTGCTCCCCTTCTGTTGCTATGGTGACCCAAATAATTCTCTCCTGAGATTCATTTCTCTTGGATGCCAATGCAGCAGGTCAAGCAGGCAGTCAGGCTAGCAAAGAACGGGCTGGCCCTAAATATCCCCACACTCTCCAGGAAGCCACAGAGAGGTCTGGCTTCACGCATCACATGAAATTCCAGCATTTTCAAAACCATAATTGCATTAGATTTAAAAAAATAATTACTCGATGGCTTGGTATTTCTTTTATTTGCCTAACCAACAAGATGAATCCTTGTAAGAGACAAAGAGGAAATAAAAAGCTGCATGTAAGAAATTTTTTAACACCCACTTTATCAACCCTTATGTTCACCAATGAGACCTGAATGATAGTCCTTAGTAAAATAAAGATATAAGTAAGGATTATCACTTCCTGACCTCTGGATAGCACTCCTAGATATAATATTTAGCACTGAGAATTAAAGACTGAGGAGATAGCTGTCGGAGAATCTGAGGAAACAACAATTTGGTGGAGGAAAACACTTGTTTAACAGAAAACACTCAGGCATCATTCTAGAGAATTGACCTTAAAGTTTTTTTTGTCACTAGAGCTGCGATAAGTTAAAGCATCTATGGTTTGCCTTACCCATGCATGCTTATTCTATATTGCATATAAGACTGATATTTCTCAAAATAAAGACACCTGACAAGCAGTGTTAATGATGATTTGAGTATACAAGCAAGTCCCCAGACAATGACCAATTTCCCTTCCTAAATTTGTCTTTTAATTGAATTTGTACATGTCAGACAGTTAGGTACAATTGGTATTTAATGCCGGTTACTCAAATATTTATCTTAGTCCTTTGCATATAGTGTTCCTTTCTGTGGATAGTAAACATTAAAGAAGCACTTCCAGATACCCTAGAACCACAGGTCATATAAACATAATAGTGCAGTAATAATAATGTTTTGATGCTTGCCACAAAGTAGCACCTATTGGTTATTATGAACAATTTTCTCACTGCCACCGAGTCAATGTCAACTAATAGTGACCTTATAGAACAGCATAGAACTTCCCTTATGAACCACTTCATGAACCTTGAATTTTTAATACATAGGCTTTATGGAGGTTGGTCCCAAAACTATAGGTTGTACATAAACTGGATGTTATTAACCTGCAGACTGCCTGTTCATATATCAGGAAAGGCTTTTACCTATATTCCCTAAGAATCCAAGTCTCTTAATTGTCTACCAAAAAGGTACAACATTTCGTCCTCAGAACCAGTGCAAAGCACATACTGTGAAGCAGACAACTGAGCATTCTACCCTGGGACTGCTGAATTAACAGCACACTTGTAGTAGCACTTGTACTCCGCTAGTCTTGGTTCAGGACGATGACATGGAGCCTGTCTGTAATGCTTCATCACAACTCTACACAGGGTGGTAACTCCATCTGCTCACATGGTGAAAGTTAAGCAACGAGGGATTGATAAACCCAAATGCAAACAGTCAGAAAGTGGAACTAGGGGTTGAGTGCAGGCATCTGAGCTCAATTGTCTGGGTTTACAACCAGCACGCTCGGTTGTCCCTGCTGGACTCCAGTGCACATAGATGGAAAGCCAGTCTTGATTCCGAAACCAAGCTCACTGCCCTCGGGTCAATTCTGACCCACAATGACTCTATAGCACAGGGCAAAGCTGTCCCTGCAAGTGCCCAAGACTGTAGCTTTATGGGAGTAGAAATCCCCATCTTTCTTCCAAGGAGCGGTTGGTGGTTTTGAACTTCTGACCTGTACTTAGCAGCCAAACACATAACCACTACATCATTGGGGCTCCTTATAAAGACATATACACAATAAAACATTAAGGGAAAAAGAGAGGGTGAGCTGCGAGGTGCTGCAGATGTGGTGGTGATTGAGACAGTGGGTTTCACAGGCTAAGGGACATGACTCACTCCCACTGTCACTGACTCATGGTGCCCCTAGGGGACCGCACTTCCCCGTGTGGGTTTCTGACACTCAAACTCTTTATGGGACTAGAAAGCCTCTACTTTCTCCTTCTCCAACAGAGGTTTCCTATCTTCAAATGGGAATCCCTGAACGGTGCAAACAGTTGACATACTTGTTTCTAAATGGAGGGTTGCAGTTTCAGATCCATCTAGAGATGTCTCAGGAGAAAGACCTAATGCCCTTTCTCTAAAAGTCAACCACTGTAAACCCGGGCTACTGGAGTCTACTCTGAGACACACAAGGTTGCCATGAGCCTGCCTTTACTTGATGGCAAATGGTTTCGTTTATCTTCAAATGCCTCTTTATCACTATCTACACTTGACCCCTTAACACATATACACATTCTCTCTGTACTTCTCCAGGTGCCCCCTAAACCATAGCATCCACAGCCAGATGTTCTCTGGGAGAAGTTACCCCTGCTAGGGTCAGACAATACTTCTCATCGAATTTCGTATTCCACCACAGGCCAGAGAAAGTACCTGATGACAGCAAAGGGAAGCCAGGATGAACATTATCCTGAAGGAATAATTCTGACAGAGATGATGAGGCCAGAAAGACAGACAATGACTAGTCTAGGGCACAGTTTGCCACGAAGCAGGAAAACAAGCAGTTTGTCTGCGCCCACACATGTGCCCAGGGGTTATGGCCAGATTATTAGGAAAGGGTGATTCCACTCTGGGGTTGGGTATGCCAGAATGAGGAACCAAACGACCAGCGTAAGGAGGCTAGAAAGATTCAGAGAAACAGAAAGAGTATCTACAGAGAAAGCCAGAAATGAAGGCAAGCTTTGTTGCATTCCAGTAACATCCATTCTCTCCTCACCTAGGGTCTAGGGCCCAGCATGAGCCCCACCAGGGCAGCGCCCTCTTCCCCAGCTCCTTCCAGCTCCTTAGGGCTAGACTCTCCTTTCTCACCATCACAGACATAAACAGAATCTGCTATTTTGAAAGCCAACACAGATTTTGTTGTTTGCTTGTTTTGTTTTTAAAGATTTCATGGAATACAATTAACCTTTTCTTTTTTTTTAATCATTGTATTGGGGGCTCATACAATTCTTATCACAATCCATACACACATCCATTGTGTCAAGCACATTTGACCATCTGTTACCATCATCATTCTCAAAACATTTACTTTCTACTTGAGCCCTTAATATCAGCTCCTCATTTTGCCCCCTCCCTCCCCACTACCCGCTCCCTCATGAACCCTTCCTAATTCATAAATGATTACTTTTTTGTCATATCTTACACTGTCCGACGTATCACTTCACCCACTTTTCTGTTCTCTATTCCCCAGGGAGAAGGTTATATGTAGATCCTTGTAATTGGTTCCCCCTTTCTACCCCACCTTCCCTCCACCTTCCCGGTATCGCCACTCTCACCACTGGTCCTGAAG
>NW_022103898.1:30915360-30930855 GCF_000313985.2 Echinops telfairi
ATATAAATATATTTGCATGTGTACATGCTTGTATTTAGACCTCTATAAATACAATTAACCTTTTCTAATAAACCAGTATCTATACCTGTCTTAGGAAAATGGTGCTCTCTAGAGAAATCAGTGGTGTGGGTGGGGGGGGTGTGTAGAGCATGAGAGAGAGATTGATTTCAAGGAAATAGCTCAGACTGTTGTAGAAACTCAAGAAACCAAACAGACTGCTGTTTAGTTAGTCTGTTGTAACTCAGAGACCCTGTAGGACCCAGAAAAACTGCCCTTTGGGTGTTCTGAAATTTCCTGGAAGTAAAAAGCCTCATCTTTTTCTTACAGAGAAGCTCGGGGTCTCAAGTTGACCTTAAGATTAGCAGCCCAATGAGTAACCACTATGCCACAACACATAAAGAGTTACGGTTTTGGGAATCACAGGGGAAGTTCTATCTTCTCCTATTGGGTCGCTATGAGTTATAATTAACTCAATAGCCAGCCCAGAACAAACGCACTACCATTGAGTCAATGCTGATATATAGTGACCCCCTGTGGGGTTCTGAGACTGTAACTGTTTCTGGGAGTAGAAAGCCCAGTCATTCTCCAATGGAGCTTATGGTGGTTTTGAACTGCCAACCTGGTGGATCTCAGTCCAACACATAGCCATTATGCCACCAAGGCTCCCAATAGCAGTGGATTTAGATTTGGCTGTAAAAACTGGCAAATGCCAAGTTCTGTGGATCAGATGACAAGCTGGAGGCATCTCCTGGCTCACATAGCTGCAGGGACTAAAGAAACCACAATGAGCAGGCTTTTGAGTCAAATGAATTCAAGTTTGTCAAGCAAGATTGCAGAAAGTTGATTCACAAACCGCAGAGGCTAATAGCTCCAGGAACAGCAGGCAATATGATGGGACATTAACTCACTTCCAAAGACCCACGTGTCAGATGACAAACCAGATGTAGGATCCAAATCCAGCAAACAGCAAGTGAGCTTTGCCATAGCTTACAACAGATGCAGGCCACATCCTGGCGATAACTCCTTTTCAGTTGATTGGCTGCACATAGCAGATAATACTGTAGCACATCTCATCATGAGGAATAACTACATCATGACCGGCAAACCACTGATACGTATGACACAGGCGAGTTGACATAATTATCACAATACCTCCTTCGAGGATCCCAGACACAGCGGTTAAGTACTCAGCTGAAACCAGACGACCTGCGGTTTGAACCCACCAGCTGCTCTGTGAGAGAAAGATGTGGCAGGCTTCAAAATAAAATCATAACGCCGGAAACCCTAAGAGGCAGTAACACTTTGAACTGCAAGGTCACCAAGCGTTGAACTTGACTTGATGGCAATGGGTTTGGTTTGGAGGTTTGTTGAATGCCTTAATTTGATTTCAAAAAACACATAGCCTTAAGATTCTTTGGTCTGGAAATGTCAGTGCAAATGATACTGATCTAAAGAAATTTGTCTTCAAGGTAACTAACTTTGGGAGGGGAATATATCTACTCTA
Organism: Echinops telfairi; assembly: GCF_000313985.2. Classification (NCBI taxonomy): domain Eukaryota; kingdom Metazoa; phylum Chordata; class Mammalia; order Afrosoricida; family Tenrecidae; genus Echinops; species Echinops telfairi. The sequence goes on from NW_022103898.1 coordinate 30,916,865, forward strand.
TATATCAAGGGACACCTGCATTAGACATCAAAGAGGTTGTGAGAATTCATATTCCTCCCCACAGGACAGCTGGGAATCTTACAAGCAAAGAGAACTAGCAGGACTCACTTGTTAACGTTCACAGCCTAGGGCACAAAATATCTCATCAATAAGAAGATCTGTGCTTTTGGATAACTGTCTCTTAAGTGGATTCAGCTCTTAACCTGGTTTTCATATTTCCGCCTTCATTTCAAATTATTTAATTCCTGAAGAATTAAATTATGTTTTAGAGTTTCTCTAAATTAAATGACGAGTAAATAAAATAACCTTAGATAAAAACTGAGTAATTCTATTATGGATATGATAAATGTGATAGGTTGCAGTAGCCTAAAAAATCCCATTACATGCAATTAAGGAGCTACATTAATATAATTGTAGACTAGCTAGCATATACAGTATTTACAGAGAAGTGCATAGTAAGTGGGGGAATGCAAGCTGTGAGCCTAGCACGCACGTGACTAACATTGTCAAATTAAAACCTAGTTGGGTTTCTCCCTGAGTTATTAGCTCTAAAAAACTTACATTTTATCATTTCAAAATGGGAAAATGTACAGGCATGCAAACGAAATCCCTCTTGCTAAAAACCATATGAAGTGCAATGAAATGACAGGTACCATTAACATTAATTTATAGCTGGATAACACTGATTCCAAATGTGTAACTTTTAAAGCAGGAAAAAAGAGGAATTTTGCTGAATACAGAATTCTAAAGCAAACTGATATTGCAAACAATATTGCAGGGAGGATTTGTAACTTCCTTTTGCATTAATAAGGCCCCTGATATAAACATTGTCCACATGAAATGAGGCAAAAATGACAAAGTAGCCAATGAGGTACAGCAAGATAGGATAGAGATGTCCAATGAGGTTGAGAGAATTCCGAGTTCATACTCCAACCTGAGCAATTCATTATGCAATCTTGGAGGGAAATATCAGTTAAACTCTCTAGATCTCGGCTTCCTCGATTCTGAATCACATCGATTGAAGGAAACGAGCCACACAAAAAGCCCACTGCTGTCAGGTGCATCCTGAACCACAGCCACACTCTAACCCAGTAGAACCGCCCCCTCAGAATTCCACAGCTACAGTCTTTAAGGAAGTAGACGGCCATGTCTTTCTCCAACAGAGCAGCTGGTAGGTTCAAACTGCCAGTCTTTGGATCAGCAGCCAATTGATTAACCACTTTACCATTAGGGCTCTCCAATCCACAAATGCCCCCTCAATTTCTAAAATATCTTAAGATGTTATCTAATCATTGAAGTGTGCTACGTAGGGAAAACAATCATAAAGTTGGATTATTAGTCTGAATTTCAAGACTATTGTACACTATTTCTAAATCACTGAACTTTTCATTAATTTAAATTCATCTACCTCACATACAGAAGGGAAATAATATGAATCAGATACTTATTATCTATGAGAGACGATACTAGCTGTGCTCATAAATGCCAACTGTATTTACAGTGTGAGTATAATCTATTGTGTAAAAAGTACCAAATGGATTTGTGCAGGGTTGATTTTATATTGACAGTAGCTATGATCATGGTAGATTCATTTAACTTGAATAACTAACTAAGGTCATGATCAGTGCTGTCATCCTCAAACCTCTATTTAGGGACCTAAATCCACTTTATAAGAAAGGTACTTTTGACATTCCCATTTTACAGATTATAGCCTAGGAGAGGCTGAACAAGGTACTCAAGGTCCACCGCACTGGTAGATGGCAGTCAGATACTGAACTCAGGTCAGAGTCTGACCTAACTATAGACTCTAAAGCTATACACAAGCAGGTTTGCATGCAAACCTGGTCACACAAAAAATAAGTTATGCCCTTCTCACTGCCCTCAGTGATTATTAAAGAGGTCAGAGGAAAGTGTATATACAATAAAAATCCTCTATCTAATTTCCCCTGCTGAATTCAGGAAGAATAAGTAAGCTGCCCAGCCATCTTTGCCACTCCAGCCCCTGTGTGATAGAAAACAAATGTTCTTGCTAAAGGACTTGGATGGAAGCTATCAATAGGAATGGAATCTCAAATGATAGCTGCCCAGAACCACACAGTGATACATTATCACTCATATACTTCATGGAACAGTCACTCATTTTCCTTAACATCAAGTTTAACTTTGTGGGAGGCAAGTTGTGTTATGAAACTGCAACAAAAAATGAAGTCCGAAAATGTTGATATGATTGTCTATCTAGTGGTAAGGAGACAATTGCAGTGAAATAATTGGTACATTTCCCCACTGCATTATGTTTCAGAAAACATGTTACTGTGGGAGGAGATTAGCTTCCCTTTCTTCAGGAAGAAAATGGCTTGTCTCCTATAGTGAATGGAACTGTCAGTCCAAGAGCTGACAAATGCTAACAACGTTTAAGGTGCAGTGTGCCGGCATCTAAAAAACAAATAAAATCAACGGGAGAATCCAGTAACCAGAGAGAGAAAGGTCACAAAAGAAGTTGCTAGGGAAAGACCCTTAAACCTAACATAATAATGATGATGAATCTACTTTTGGGGGCCAGAAATAACAGACTATGATACCAAAACAGAAGAAAGCAAAAACAAACCATTCTAAATTAAAATCACATTGCTTAGTTTACTTCAATATGCTTGGCTCCATCCAGAAACTAAACAAAATCCTTTGACCATAAAATCCATTCTGACTCATAGTCCCACTATTGGACAGAGCAGCACTGCCTTGCTGGGCCCCCAAGGCTGTGATGTTTATGGATCATGATCAATTATAGATAGCATCGAGAAGAATGGGAATTCCAGGACACTTACTGGTGCTCATATGGAACCTGTACATAGGAGAACAAGAGGAAGTCATTTGAAATAAACAAATTTATCCAATCTGTAGACAGAGCACATAATCTAAGAAGTTGGACTATATGAAGAAGCACATGATATCACAATTGGAGGAAACACATTAACAACCTGCAATACGGGCATGAAAGCAAAGATAACTTGAAGTGCTTCCTGATGAAGATCAAAGGCTACTGCCTTTGCTATGGAGTGCATCTCAACATAGGAAAGCAAAAATCCTCACAACTGGACCACTAGGTCAACATCATGATAACATCAAACTTCACAGCAATTGGGAGGATGGTCCACGAAAGCACAGTGTTGCCTTCGGTTGTAAGTAGGGTCACTCTGCATTGGAATCAAGTCAAATCAAATCAAAACAATCATGATAAATGGAAAAAAGACTAAACTTGTGAAATATTTCATTTGGATCCACAATCAATAGCCCTAGAAGCAGCTCTCAAGTAAGAAAATGATGTAGTTCATTGGGTCAGTCTGTTTGCAACAGTGTTTAAAAAGCAAAGATGTAACTTTGAAGGCTTACGATGAGCTTTCCTCAAGCCATGGTCTTTTTAATCTCCTCATATGCATGTGAAAGCTAGACAGTGTATAAAGATGATCCCCAAAACAGCATTGATGCCTTTCATTTGCAATACTGGTGAGGAATATTGCCACGAATTGCCAGGAGAACGCACAGATCTGCCATGGAAGAAGTACAGCCAGGGTACTCCTTAGGAGAAAGCACTGGGAGACATCATCTTATATACTTTGAACATGTTTGCAGGAGGAGCCAGTCCCTGGAGTAGGACATCATGTTTGATAATGTAGAGAGTCAGCAATTCATTAGAAAACCTTCAATGTTATGGGAGTACCTGCAACCACGGGCTCAAATATAGTAATGATTGGGAAGACGGCACATAGAGACAACGTTTTGTTCCTTTGTTAGCATAAAGAGAAACTGACAGAACCTTACAACACCAGCAACAACCTTTATAGAACAGCTAGTCACATTGTCTCCCATGGCGGATTCAAACTGCTGACCTTCCAATTAGCAGTCAAGCACTCGAATCATACATCACCAGGGCTCTAAAGCACAAGATTAAATATAAAGTATAGTCTGTTATTTCCCTAACATGTACTGAGAAATAACTAATAGAGTCAAAACCCAACCCAAACCCACTGCTCTGGAGTCAGTTCTTATTAAGAGCAACCTTATAGGGCGGAGTAAAACTACCCCACTTCGTTTCCAGGACTAGAAAGCTTTACGGGAGCAGACAATCTCATTTTTCTTCATGCAGCAGCTGGTGGGACTGACGTGGGAGAAGCCCAACACAACCGTCTGTGCCACCAAGCTCTTATAAAGAAAGTTCAGACTGTCAAAAGAATATAGCAAGAGATGGGATGGTTGACTGAGGTAGCATCATTCTACCATATAGAGCCCTTACGTTTTTGAACCCCGTGGTCTTGCTGAGACTAGAACAAGACGTGTGGCAGGGGGTGGTTGGGGGCAGAAATCGACAGAAGACCCAAGGACAATGCAGGGTAAATGGATAAACAGTCGTAGAAGGCACACATGACTCGAGTCACGGCATATGACTGCAGCCAAGGGAAGATTCTGGACTTCCAGGTCAGCCGTGATCTCCCTTATCTTGTCAAGAAAATCTCTGACAAGAACAATTTTATAAGAGTTTCTTTCCTCTTGTTGTTTATTGGTTTTGTTGTTTTATTTACCAAGAAAAAAATCTGAAACTGACAGAATTCAGATTTCGGTCTGTTGTTGCTGTTGTTTGATGCCATCGAGTTGGCTCTGACCCTTAGTGACCCAACGCCCAACTGAATGACGCAGTGCGAGGTGCTGTGCCATCCTCGCCAGGGTTCCCAGGGCCAGACCCATGGTGCAGTCGTGTGTCAGTCCACCTCATCAGGGGACTTCCTCTTCCTTATTGCTCCATGACTGTGCCAAGCATGACTCCTTCTCCAGGGCCTAATCTCTCCTGACAACATGTCCCAAGTAGGTAAGGGGAAGTCTGGCCCTCCTCGCCTCCAAGGAGCCCTGTGACCTGACTTCTTCCAACACAGATCAATTTGTCCATCCAGCAGTCCAGGGTATTTTCAATATTCTTCTCCAGCACCACAATTCAAGTGCAGCAATTCTTCTACAGCCTTCCGTATTCAATGTCCAACTTTCACGTGCATTTTTGTCTAAATATTCAAATTCTCATTATGATAAGTATTTCTCAGATGTCTTACGTCTTAAATACGGGAATGGGGGGTTGTTCCTCAATGCCAATGTTTTTATTTAGAAAGTAAAAGACTTACAAACATAAGATTATTCCCAAATAACGGCTATAATAGTGATACACAGCATTTTTATTAAGCCCTTACCATGTGCCATGTACTGTGCTATAAACTTGGCACCTGTGAATTTTTTTGCTCCTCACAATTCTACAAAAGGCACTGTTAGGGTTCTTATTTTTAGGATGAAGAAACGGAGAAATGGCATGTGGCCAAGTTTAGACTCATAAAGTGTAGACTACAAGTAAGACATTGTAGATTTTACCTAGTTTGGTACTAGATTGTGTGTGTGTGTGTGTGTGTGTGTGTGTGTGTGTGTGTGTGTGTGTGTGTTTTCTTCTTGGCTTTGTTCTGGCGTGTAGTTGAAGTTTCTTAAAAACCATTTGATGCTTTCACCTCTTTGCTAGGCGGCAGGACCAGGGCAATGTTTATTCAAGTGTTGACATTCTAAGCCGTTTTAAAGGTGAAACTCTTCCAAATGCACTTCCTGATGCCCCATGAATGATGAGGTTTTCTACTTTGACCAGTGGGAACAGGAACACATCACAGTCCTATGTTTGCTCATACTGTTCTCCATCAAATACTTCCAGATGGTTCTTTTCCTATCCTTGATATTTTCTTCATAATATTGCACTTAGTAGTAGTACTTAGTTGAAGTTTCAAAGGTTAGATAGGCCCTTGCTAGATAACCATAGCTCTGTCTCTGTGTAACTCTCTCCTCTCCAATATTCTACCAGGTAAAGTGGAGCTGCCTGGCAGCCTCTGCGTTTCTTCATTTGTCTTCTCAACTCAGGGATCCTGCCCTGCTGTGAAGGATCCCTATTCCCTGCGGGAATAATCGTAGGACTCTTCTTGGTTGTTGTTGTTGTTTTTTTCATTTTATTTATTTATTTTTTAATAGCTTTATTAGGGGCTCATACAACTCTTATCACAACTCATACATATATCAATTGTGTAAAGCATATTTGTACATTCATTGCCCTCATCATTCTCAAAACATGTTTTACTTTTTCTTTCTGTCTAAGCTCACAATCCTTTGTTGACTATTTTTAGGGTCTAATAGGGTTTCATCGTTTTTGTCCATTTTTGTTTGTTTGTTGCTGAGTGGATGGAAAAGTGGTCCTTATTGTGCTATTCTCAACCAGAGCAAGAGTTTCTGAGTTCATATTTTAAGTTTAGTAGTTGGCTATCCTGATCTTATAACTGATTTTTACTCTTTATGAGCACGAAGAAGTTGGAATCAGCACCATTAAATTACTTGCTAAGAAATCAAGTCTGCTACTTTATGATATAATTTTCTCCTTCCTAATATTTTTCCTTAGACTTGTGTTAGTCTGGGTAGATTAAAGAAACAAATTCATAGACATTCATATGTGTATAAGAAAGAGGTTTATATACAAAAGCAATTGAATATCCAGAAAACATCTCAGCCCAGTCCAGTTCAAGACCCCAAGTCCGATATTAGCTCATATGTCCGATACGAATCTAAAATTTCCTCTTCAGACTCACGCAACACATGCAATGATGCCAAATGCAGGAAGATCACAGGCCAGTGGGTGAAAAGTCTTGTGGATCCAGTGGCATGAAGCATCTCAGTACTGGCAAGGCTCCTCCAGCTCAGGGCAGTAGCATAGCCCCGTGTGTGTTGTTAGCTGCAATGTTCCCGGGGGAGTGTGTGTCCCGCCTCCAACGAGCTATTTATCTCATTAGTGCTTCCAAAGGAGATCCTCAAGCTGTGACCTGATTGACAGGCTAAACTCCACCCCTTCACTAGTAAGTCTCAAATTGACAACAGATTATGTAACTACCACAAGACTCTACCCCTAGAATTTCCTCTGAAGGAAGGCATACATTTTTGTGTGCTAGGAGATCATCTGTAGATTTTAGGAAAGCACTTGTAGTATTCTTTGGGTTCATGGGTTTCTCGCGTCTTTACGACACACAGTGTACTTGGAGGTGATGCTTGTTCGTGTTTCCAGTGTGTGAAGAAACCTAAGCACCACAGTTAATCTCACTTTACCAGACTGGTCTCTCACTAAATGTGTACTTGAATCAAATTTAAATAAATTGATTTAAAAGGCATCATGAAAGTTTGTTTATTAAAACAAAAGCTCTCTTTGAACTAAAGCCTCTGTGAGAGGTAGCATGGGCACTGGTTTTAGAAACCAGCTGGCCCAAACCCCGCTAACTAGCTGGGTGACCTCACCAAAGTCTCCCAATCTTCTTCTATAAAATGAGGTGGATGAGAATAGCTGTCTCTTAAGTTGCTGGGGAGACTCAATGAGCTATTACAATTCTAAGGGTTTAGCGCACAGTTTGACACTTAGCTCTAAAAAGAGTTACTTTTCATTAACCTACATATATTCAAAGGAAAACTCCAAGTAAATGAGAACTAAGACATTGTCTCTAGTTCACCGTTCCTCCAAGCCTATGCTGAGTTTTTAATGTAATGTTAAATATATTAAAAGCTAGACTACACAAGTTTTTGAGACAAGAATTTTATCATTTAAGTAGCTCACCTTGCCATCACTCTCTAAATTTTCATTTTCTTAAAGTCTTTCCTTAATATTTATGTAGCACAGTACCAAATTTGGTGGAGTTTATACCCTTTTATATTAATAGATAATGATCTCAATCTACCATGCCCTCAGCATACCCTTATCATCTCAGCCAACTACACATTTTTTCTTTCTTTTCCTTTTTTTCCCTAACTTATAAAAATCAGATCCTTTAGCATTTGTAAATTCCTACATATTTTTCAGAAATATAATTTTTTAAATGTAACGCTTCGAATACTGTCTTGAAAAATGACTCCACCAAAACTCGCTGAGATGGAGTCCATTCTGACTCACAGTGGTCCTGCAGGACAGGGTGGAACTGCCTCGGGGGATTTCTGCGGTGGTCGATCTTTACAAAGGAGAAAGCCTCACCTTTCTCTGGAGGAGCAGCTGGTGGTTTCAAACTGCTGAGCAGCCCCATGCATACCCACTACAATACCAACCTTTCCGGGGCTCCTTTTTTCTCTGGTATTTCTAATTGACAGCCAATCATACTTGCTTGGACAATCATCTCACTTTAGATCAGCATTTTTATTAGCCCATGAGAACATATTAAACCTAAAACGATTGACCTGGAAATCCTAAGAGAATAACTGTAGCTATTATCATGTTTTTAAATAACTTTTCTTTAGAACCTTCTTTAGAACCTTCTTGGCATCTGTGCTTAAGATTAAATCTCGTGTGTGAAGGAGTATCAAAAAGTTCATGTAAAAATTTCACTATCTTTCCATTCCAGTTACCCACAAGCTTTTTGGAGCTCCTTGTATACTTAGTGTAAGATTTTTATTTTCTTAAATCAAGCTACCCTAAGTACACTAGAAAAGACTCCTTGTGAACATAATGCTACCAGTTAGTGGAGAATATTTGAAACCTTTAAAGTTTCAATGGTATAAAGTGCACTTGTGATATCTGAACACAAATTGGTTTAATTTCTCTTTCCCTGATGAGTTCAACAAGTTTTAATGCAATACACATACAAAATGTCATTGAATTATTTTAAATACCATCTCCTACTCACGTACTAAAATGGTAAATAAAGGCAAACACAGTCCTCATTTCTGAAATATCTCGTAAACATGTGAATCATTATTTAATGTTAGTGGCCTTTCTAGCATCCAACAGAAAATGAGGAGAAGATCAGAACAAAGCCAATTTCAATTAACTCAAGATGGAAAATTTCATGTGACACGATCAAACACTTTGCCAAAATTGAGATTGATTGCATCTACAATATCACATTACTTTGATCCACTGATCTTGTAGTTCTATCAAAAAAAGCAATCAAGTTTGTCTGGCTTGATTTGCTCCGTTAAAACTCCTATTTCATAATGTCCATTATCATTATCCTTAAATGTTTCATTAATGCTCTCAGATTTTCTATTAATGATCATTTTATTCTCTTAATATAGCATTTTAATATAGCATTAGCTTGGTTTTGCCAGACAATTATTTTAGTGTTGCTCATTTTTTTTTAAAAAAAAGAACAACAATAATAATCATTATCATTAGGATAATCTTAAAGTAATTATTTTTAATATTGGGGTTGATAAAGAAATTTAAATTAATTCTACAAACACTTATGGCTCATTTACTAATTGCTTGTAACTCTGCTCAGCCTTGTGGGGAATAAAGACCGAGACTTCTCCAGAAACTTTTTCTGGAAGTCATCAATATCACAACAAAGATAATATGCAGACAGATAAGAATTTTGTGTTCATTAGTACCCCAGGAAGAAAAACTCTTATTAAAATTCAAATGGTCTTGCTTGATTTTCAGAGTGTCTGATTCAGCATTTGCATTTTTAACAAGGGCCTCCAGGTGATTCCAGCACAAGCATTTCTTACACTACACTTGAGAAAAACTGATAGAGACCATCAAGTATCACCGGATCAGAACAGAGTTTAACAACCACAGGACAGTATCAACCAAATAGATTACCCAGAAGAATCATGACTTTAAAGATCAATAGAGTTAATAAGGTATTATTTGAGAACATGTTGAAACTGCTTTGAAATATACTTGTTTCACCAAGGTAGATGAATATTTTTATTTGGCAAGATCTTCCGCTTTTTGTCAAAACCATTCGGGCAATAGAGGCAAAGCAACAAGAACATGAACACACACACACGTCAGTATTTCTAGCAACAGAATTAACATAAAGGTAACAGTGAGAAAGAATTTCTATGGGATGCTTTCACATTTTTATAGATATTGGATATATTCCAGAACTTGGGAATCTATCAAGTGGTTAGTGACATCCAGAAAGCAATACTTAAGAGATTGTTTTATCCCAAGAATAAGTCCTGCTATATTTCTGTGTAAGGATGTAGCATTAAATGTACTTACCCTTGATTCATGAGGTATCAAAAATTATTTGAACATACATAACTGCCTTTCTCCAACTATCGCTAACTAGTCTACTATATTATTTCATTCTTGTACTATCCATGTGAAACCAGCATATCTGTCAGGGTTTAACCAGGGAAATCATCTTTATAACAGAGAAATGTTAATGCTAGAGGAATTTATAGCACAGATGATAAAAGAGATGAATAACCAATGGGGATGGTTAGGGAACTGAGAGATTAGAAATGGAGGCAGCTTCTTCCCCTAAACTGGCTGGGCAAAGGGTGAAAGTGGTTTTGCTGGTGCCTAAGGGATCACTTGACTAAAGACAATGAGACAGAGAGGAACCACTTTTGTGGCATCAGCTCCAACCCACGGTGGTCCCCTGTGTGTTACAGAAGGACTTTGTTCCTTGGGATTTTCAATGGCTGATTTTTTTTGTTGTTGTTGCAAGTACATAGCCAGCACTTGAATCCAAATAGCCTCTGGCTAGACTTGAACCTCCAAACTTTCAAGGAACAAGAGTGTTAATTCTCTGTAACACCCAGGGACTCAGAGGTAGAGAGAGATGAAGGAATGCACTGCTTCTCCCAAAACCTCACCCTTCAATTTCCTGCAAGCACTTCCGGCAACTGAACTCAGCTGAAGGGCAGCTTTTAAAAACAAGCCCAGAGAGTCCAGGTGCCCACACCACAATCCCTGCTCAGAAGAAGAGCGAGGTAGGGACTTCAGACTAACCAAGCAAGAGCTGTTTAGGAAAAGTGCTGATGGTGAGGGTGGCACTTATTATTTTTATAGTACTACTTTAAAAATGAGAAACTGAATTTGCAAGAGCATTTTGAAATGTCTATACCTTCGCAGTCCAATGCTTCACTTACTGAACAATTCATGCAGCCTATAAATACATTTCATTTTATGGTCTTATTCTTTACCACTCCGGTTTCATGTCATTTCAAATCCAATGCTTGAATAAGCTTCATTATCCTTTCTATAATATTATTAAATGCAAATCCTTTGTCCCTACTCATCTCCCTTACCTATATAACAGAAGATATTTTATATCATGCTTGCGAGTTCCTTATTGTCCAAGCGTCTTTATCACAAGAAAAAAAAAAGATTCTAAAGAACAATCTAGTATTTAAGCCATTCAGCTACCATGGTTTTATTCCAATCTTTACTCATTAATAAAATTTCTTTGTATGTAATTTCTATTCCCCATGCAGAAGACCAGATATAAGTCCCTTTAGCTCATTTATCTAGTATGAAGAATGTTTTCAGGAAAAAAAGTTTTCTTCTATTTTCTCCCAGAAAAAAATCAATGACACTAATTAAGCACTATGATAGAGTTTTATGTTTCGAAAAGTGCTTAGTGAATTGTGTGTGTGCGTGCATGTGTGTATGTGTGTGTATTCTTGTTCTTCAAGAACAAGAAACATAATTATAAGTCCCCATGAGCTTGTTTCCATCCATGAAATAAATGTTCACAAACATGCAACATAAAATGATTTTACGATGCTATCACCACGGTTATGGATTGAATTGTGCACCACACCCCTCCACAATGTACAGTGTAAGTCCTAACTCCTCTATTGAGGCGCCACCAGTCATCTGTCAGTTTCTCATACTGTGGTGGGATGCTCATCGCTGTGAACATGGAAGCTTTGCGTTGGTATTTCAAATACCAGGACAATCACAGAGGCCGGTAGTTTTCAGCAGAGCGTTCAGACTAAGAGAGGAGGGAAAAGAATAGGCTGTCGGCGGCTTCAGGATTAGCCAGTGAAAACCTTGTGAAAAGCAGGTGGAAGGCCAGGGGCGGAGCCCTTCAGCCTAGAAGTCACTTAGAAGACAACTCAAAGTAGAGTCACCTTAATAACGTGGGCGGAGCAGAGCTTTCAGGATACTATTTGGTGATGGAGCATGGTCACCACGATAAGCATTAGCTGCAAGTATTGATCATCAGAATGTGGAATGTACAAAGTATGAATCTAGGAAAATTAGGAGTCATCCAAATGAAATGGAACAAGTAAGGGTAAATATCCTAGGGCATTTCAAACACCCAAACCAATCTCACTGTGATCAAGTAGATTCTGACTTATCGCAACAGGGTAAAACTGCCCCTGGAGTTTTCCAAGGCTATTAACTCAGTATGACTGGTGGTTTTGAACTGCTGACCTTGCAGTTAGTAGCCCAACAGGTAACCATTCTGACACAAGGGCATTAGTCATCTGGAATGGACTAGTATGGGTCACTTTGAATCAATCATATGGTTTACTATGACAAGAATAAAAAATTCAGGAAGAATGCCCTATGCCTCATTAAAATAACATTTCAAGATCTATCTAGGATCAGATAATATCTATAAACCTACAAAGAAGTCTTGTTAATACAATTGTTATTATAATTTATCCACCAACCACTAAAGCCATTCAAGTGAAAAGTGACCTACCAGAATGCAAGTTATTGAACAATGTCGCTAATACCACATGGAAGTAGAATTTGGTCAAAGAAAATTCAAAAACCATTGCAGTAGCACACAGACAGGGAATTACCAGAAATGCAAGCTAGATTCATTGAAGATGTGGAAGGAGAGATATCGTTACTAACATCAGATAGATCTTAGCTGAAAGCAGAGAATACCAGAAATCATGTTTACTGTGTTTCATTGATTTTATACAGGCATTAGACTGTGTGGATCCTAACAGCTATGTATGATACTGTGAAAATGGGAATTCCAGAACACTTACTCGTGCTCATGCAGAACTTGTATGAACAACAAGAGCCAGTCCTTAGAAGAGGACAGGGGATACTGCGGGACTTAAATCAAGAAAAGTGCATCCGGGTTGCATCCTTACACCATACTCATTTCATCTGTGTGCTCAACAAATAATCTGAGAAGATGGACTACATGAAGAAGGAGGTTGCATCCGGATGGGAATATGGTTCATTAACAGCCTGCAATATGTAGATGATACAACCTCACTCACTGAAAGCAAAGGGGACTGATGAAGATCGGAGTCACAACTCTTCAATATGAATCGCAGCTCAGTGTAAAGAAAACCAACTTTCACATAACCAGAGCAGTAGACAATATCATGATAAAGCGAGAAAAACTTGACGTTGTCAAGGATTTCATTGTGTTCAGATCCATCGTCGATGCTCACGGAAGCAGTCGTAAAGAAATCAGACAACAGATTGCACTGGGAAAATTTGCTGCACAAGACCTGTTTAGAGCATGCACCAGCCCCAAGCAACGGTATTCTCCATCACCTCTTATTGCGAGTTGCTCTGGTTAGTACAACTCACAGCGACCCTAGGGTCAACCACGTGAAACGCCACCTCAAAACCACATATGCATGTAAAAACTGGACAGTGGATGAGACATATCACAGAAGAATATGGACCTTCAGATTCTGGTGTTGAAAAGATTACCGAACGTCTCATGGACTGCCAGAAGAACAAACAACTCTGTCTTGGGAAAAGGGCAGCCAGAAAATGCTCCTGCGTAGCAAGGATGGTGAGATTTGTCTCACAGCCTCTTACCATGTTTTCAGGAGGGACCTTAGGATCAAGGCTCATTCTGTTGAACAGAGGGCGATAGGTGTTAGAATGCACTTTTTGGCACCTAAGAAAAATAACGTGCCGATGGTTATAATCCCTGTTTGGAATTTGGCATAAAAAAGAAAGTAGAGATGGAGCAGAGGATGGGAACCACATGAATAGAGCAAAGGAGAAAGGAAATCCCTGGATTGCTCCAGAGAGGGAGAGAGAGAGAACCTTTTGCTACAACTAATGCCCTGAGTTTGGACATCTAGTCTCCTGAATTTTGAGAAAATAAATTTCAGTTTGTCAAAGCCACTCACTTCTGCTATAGCCTCATGAGATCACTAGTACAGTCATGTTCCCAGAACACATAAATCCCTTTTACTGAAAAACGATCTTAATTCCACAG
>NW_022103898.1:30931505-30933475 GCF_000313985.2 Echinops telfairi
AAAAAAATCATATTTTTATCTCCACTGATTAAATTTCTTTTGTTTTAGCCAGCAATATATTTCTGCTGCCTCTCACATCTTGAAAAATAACTCTGAGGAATTTCACCTCATAGTCACTCTTTATTATCTGTCTTCTACCCTGTCTTAATTCAGTTTCATCAGGAGGATCAAATCTAAAGCCCATCTGTAGCTCTGATTAGGTGTTCACTAAATGTGATTTTAAAACTCAAGTCTCATGATATCATCACTCTCCCAGCTTCCTGAAGGTCAGCGGGGATTATACAAGTGACAATTAAACAATGTGACTTCCCCTCAGGGTGTCCCCACCCCCACCCACCTGCACCTTATCATGCTGACCTATCTCCTCATTTAAACCTCTCAATACCAATATGTCTTCAACTTAAAAATCCATTTTCTCCGTGTTTCAGTTTCTTTTTCACGGTTGCTTCTTCATTTAATCTTCAGGGTCATCTCAATACCCATAAATCTAAACATAGCAATCAAATGTCTCCTCTCTTTAAAACGTCTCGCCACAGGTGGGGCACCAATACTCCTTCCTGATTGATTGGGCAATTTAAAAGAAAGATAGTGCAAGGAGGAAATTTTATCTCCAGAGAAAGGCCATTTCTTGGGAAACATGAAACATGAGGGTGTGGAGGGGGCAGCTTGTGTTTCTGTTGTTGAAAAGGTCTATATTTTAATCTTGGCTTTAAGAGTACTCTTTCATGGGAGAAAAAAAGTCTTGCCATTTTTGAATGACATCTGAAAATCCAGGTTTTACTCATCGATTGTGATTGTTTTATGTACTAAACTGAAGACTCCTACTTATCATGGTATGACCTTAATCTTCCACCCTCCCTCACCTGGACAACAAACCCACGGCCATCCAGTCAATTCAGGCTCATATTGACCCTATAGAAAGTTTCTGAGGTTGTAGATCTCTATGGGAGCAGACAGCCTCATCTTGCTCCATCTCCAGCTGAAGGGTTTGAACCACCAACTTAACCAACACTGCCACAAGGACATTCCTCACTTATATAGATACCAACTACTAAGAAGAAAGGCCTGATGCTAAATTTCTGAAAACCAGTCCATTAAAAACCTTTAAATTACAGTAGTCAGAGTTGAAATCATGGGACTAGCCCAGCACTGGACAGAGCCTGGGCCCACCACGAGTTGGAGACCAACTCCACCACCCATAGCACATCTTTCGAACATCTCCAGTAGGCTTCATGCTAGAGCGCTCTGTGTCTATACTCACTCTCTTTACTCAGCAAATATTTAGTGAGCACCATCATCAGGAAGATACCGCTCAAGATACTGTAGGGCCAATCAGGATTGATGCAGATTCTGCATCAGTCAAATAGGTGTGCTCAGCACAAAATAGCTATAAGAAAGACAGTATGTGATAAGTAAAACACTTTATTTATTCAACAAATATTGGTCTAGTGATTTCCATGTGCTAAACAGGAGCCCTTGAGGTTGTGTTGGCTTTTAACCACAAGGTCAACAGTTCAAAACCACCAACTGCTCTGAGGGAGAAAAATGGTTTCTACTACAAAGTTTTAGTCTTGGAAGCCCACAGGGGCAGGTCTGCCCTGTTCTACAGGGTTGCTATGCGTCAGAAACAACTCAGTGGCTGGCTGTGAGTCTCCTTTTTCAGATGCGCTAAGTATTCAGCCAGACACTCAATATAGAAGAAAAGGAGAGGGGACAAAAGGAAAGGACCACTTTTGCTCTCCAAGAACCTCTGATATTTTGAGCGGGCAATAAACTTTCATCAAATGATCAGATGCGGAACTTCATGTCACATATTTAGAAGCTAGTATCAGGAGAGACCAGTCTGGCAAAGGACATCGTGTCTGGTACAGCGGAAGGCCAGTGAAGCAGGAAGACCCCCAACCAGCTGGACTGACAGCAGCTGCAGCAGTGAGCTCGAGCATAACCACCAATCGCGGGGACGGCACGGG
>NW_022103898.1:30934902-30935973 GCF_000313985.2 Echinops telfairi
AGTAATTGTATATTAAGAAAACATCCCAGCCCAGTTCAGTTCAAGTCCATATGGCCAATACCAATCTATAAATTCATCTTCAGACTCATAAAACACATGCAATGAAAGATCACAGGTCAGTGAATAGAAAATCTTGTGGATCTAGTGGCAGTGGAAGCATCCCAGCACTGGCGTGGGTCTCCACATGGCTCTTCCAGTTCCAGGGCTCTGGCTCCATCAGGGTAGCTCCACGTGGCTTGTCAACAAGAATGTATAGCAGAGAGTGAGTGTGGGTCTTGCCTTCAGTGAGCTATTTATTTCCATAGTGCCTCCAAATGAGGACATCAAGCTATGACCTGATTGGCAGGCTAAACTCCACCCTGTCATTCTTAATAGTTTCAAGTTTACACCAGATTACATAGCTACCACAGAGGCCAAAGACAGTTGTAGAAGTATAAACATAATACTTACCTGGCAGGGGAGATACCATGATCACGAAGATGGTTTTCCCAGGGCGAGCCTTATCCATTGCACACTGGATGTGCTGGCCCCTGCGATTTCCCCAAATGTGGGAAACTTGACCGCATAATTTGTGGTAGTGGGGGACTGCGTTCACACTCTGGAGGAAAAAAAAGAGGTATAAACATAGGCATGGATATTTGAAAATATATTAGTATATAATTATAGGACTATAGGTCTATGTGCATATATCTATAGGTTAAGTATTAAGGTAGCAGATAGACATTGACCTTTACTCAAGTCCTCCCTCAATGCAAGAACACTTTGTTCTAATAACTTAACTTTTTGTGATGTTCACCTTCCCGACAGGATTGCTGAAGACAAAATGGGTGCATAAGCTAATGTAGTGATGAAGGCTGATGGTGCCCAGCTATTACAAAATATAGTATCTGGGGTCTTAAAGGCTCTAAGTTTAACAAGCAGCCATCTAGCAGGGAAGCAACAATGCCCACATGGAAGAAGCACACCAACTCCTGCGATCACGAGGTAACGATGGGATTAGGTATCATGCATAAGAAGATCCAAAACAGTGGGATTGTTTTTGTCTTTTCTCCATTGACTATGATGTTGGCC
>NW_022103898.1:30941620-30946584 GCF_000313985.2 Echinops telfairi
AAAAGAGGAGCTGATACCCAGGGCTCAAGTAGAAAGAAAATGTTTTGTAAATGATCATGGCAACATATGTACAAATGTGCTTGATACAATTGATGCATGGATTGTTTTAAGAGCTGTAAGACCCCCAATAAAATGATTTATTAAAATTTTAAAAGAAAGGGGGGAAAAAAAGAATGCTCCTTAGAAGTGAGGATGACAAGACTTTTGACTCACCTACTTTAGACATCAAGAAAGATCAATTAACACAAAAGCTACAAATAATATCAATGATCATAAAGATGTCACATGACCAGGCAATATTTTGTTCTATTAGATATAAAATCTCGATACATTGAACAAACCAAACCAAACCATATTTTTATAGATGTGAGAAATTGAGGCTCAGAGTAGTTATAACTCACTAAAAAGAAAGGTGATAAATTACAGATTGAGTCTAAGCTTGTTCAACTTCAAGACAAAAATAACAGTCTGAAGTCTTTCTTTCCTCCTCCTCCCCAAGTCCTGCAATGTTCACGTTTCTCAGACTCTATTGATATTCAGAGAGGTTACTCTGTGCCATGAAAATCTCTGATTGAATATGGGGAATCCCCAAAGGGGCCCCCCAGCCAATGGCACACATATTTACCTATGGGATGAGAGAGAGATGCTCTCTGATAAAACATGCAATTGAAAGAGTAAAGGACAAATAATTCATTTCTGAGGAGCCTGATTAAAACAGAGTGGCAGAGCCTTTGCAGGCCTCAACAACTAGTTATTGGGTTCAGTAGATTAGCTTCCACTCTGTTGTTTTTAGTTTCCCTGCAGGGATCAAAGATGAGAAAATCTTGTCAAAATCCGTAACTCCTAATTACTTAATTATTAACAGTGAAAATTTGATTTTCAAACTTGTTGAATGGTCATGCAATAAGCCAATTTGAGAGGATGGCTGATGCAGCAGCTCTGGTCTCCCAAGAGCTGAGTGAAGCTTCAGTTACTGTTATTTCCAAAATGGAAATAGAAAAGCAGTGAGTGCAATATTGGCAGGGGTTGCTAGTCACCACCTGAAGAGTAAACTGTCTTTTAGACTGGATGCGGTCAAGGAGGATATTTTACCTAACAGTATCGTCCCCCAAACAGTCTTTGTCATCACAAATAAAAATAAAGTTGACTAAGTAGAAGGAGGGTGGGGTGGGATATTGAACCAATTATTACTCATATTTCATTATGCTTAGAATTATGTTCTGGCTCCTGTTACCCCTGCTTGCTGTGAATTTCAGCATTAATTATCTAGACACATCAAAATGATACTGATAATATACTTTGGAACCATTATACCAAGTATCTCAGCTCCAGCTCATCATGCCCAGCAATAAGCAGGAAGGTGAGATGCAAAATAGTCATAAAAAAGGAGGTAACAAATGAGGAGTAGACAAATTTATATCAGCCCTGGGAATGTTGGAACCCAGCCATGAACATATTACATGTTTCATGATTCTCTGAAAGTCTGTTCAAAACCATGAAATGCAGGAAGGTTCAGAAAGGGGCTCACTTCCTGGCCATCACTGGAAGGAAGTATTTTAAGAGGATTTGGTAACTGCACATTGGCAGTTCAAACTTCCCAGCCCGCCCAGGGGAGAAAGGTAAAAATATCTGCTCCCATGAAGATTTATAATGCCTTAGGAACTCTCCACTGTAGAGTCTATAGGATTGTTGTGAGTTGGAATTGACTCAAAGGCCATGGGCTTGGCTTTGGGGTTTTTGACTCTATAGAGTATTTTCAAGTAGTCCTTCCGGAGAAGGAGTGCTTTGTTGGACTCCAAGGAAAGTAGAACGCCTCTCCTTCTCCTTCATAGGGAAAATGGAAGCCAGCACGTGGGTGGCTACCAATGAATAAGTCTACCAATCAGCCTGCAGCTGCATATGCCCTCTCTTCCACCTTGTCTTCCCATCAGATGGAGGTTGGTATCAAGAAGGATATCAAGAGTGACCACAGAGCCACTCGTTCCATTGTCAATCAGGTTGTTCTCTCTTTCAAACTTCTAGGATACCTGGTTCTCCTGACCGGTACCTCGGTCTTCTTGATCTATCAATATTGGCAGGCGTGGCTTTTAACCTTGCCTGTTGGGTAATCTGACACTGAGTATTGCTTCTCCTTCAGCATCCTGTTGCTGTTTTGTTTTTTCCTGGACAGGACTTGACATGCTCAATAAACATGCGTAAATGAGATCTCTCAATCTTCCATCCAGCTTTCCAGCTGGCAATGCCTTTTCTGTTCTTCCCTTTTTTTATTCCCCCCCGCCCCCCCGGCCCTTATATAAATGCTGCCCTATCTAGCTCATCTCCCTTTCATGCCTCATCCACTTAAGTCCTTATGTCTACTTCACTCTACATGAAACGGGAGAATGATGCGGTTTTCTCCACTAATAAAGAGTGATAGTCTTGGGAACCCACAATGGCAGTTCCAGTCTGTCCTATAAGGTCCCTATGAATCAAAATTGACTCAAAGGCAGTGAGAGATGCATAGAAAGTGCTCTCCAAGATCACCATTATCTCCCATGTTGGCAAATCTGATTGTTACTCTTAAGTCAACATTTTTTTATACCTCCCAGCATGCAGAACTGTTGATAGGTCTGTCCTTGAAGTTCTCTCTCCCTCTCTCTCAATGACAGCACATGTTCTGAAGGTAGTATTTTCACCTGTGACTTTGGCCACTTCTCGTTTTCTACTCATCCTATAATTTTGGTATTTTTCTGGGCTCTAAGAAAGCCATTCTGCTTTTCTCACTTCTAGGAGCTTACCTCCTATGACTCCAGATGTCATGCTCATGTTGATGGACTTAAAATCTATTTCTCCAAATTAGGACTTTCTACTAAATTCCCATCCCGTATATCTCATTAAACCATTGGAGATCACCACTTAGTTTTGCAAGAACTTGAAACTCAATATGTCTAAGTAAGAACTCAATTTATTTTCACCACATGTAACCACCTTTAAATAGTTCCTTTTTTGATAAATGGCATAACAGAACCAGATGATCAAAACCCAAAGTTAGGGAATGATTTTTAACTTCCTTTTCTTCTCTGTCTCTCATTAAATCACGCATCATACTATATATCCACTCAGTTCATTCCACAATTTTTCCACAATGTTTTTATTGATCTATACTAAGAACTATGGAAAATAAATCAAAGTCTCTGACCTCATGAGCCTTACAATTTAGTGGGGAAACAAGTTACAAAACAAGCTAACAAACATAAAATATTATAAAGTGTAAGTCATGAAATATAAAAGGAAAAAAAAAGGGTTGAGTGGTAACTCTGCTTAGACTAGTCTTGGAACAAAAGATAAAAAATAAAACACATGGTTCTAGGATATATTAGGAGAATGAAGTGAAAACTTTCCCTGATAGATTGGATATAGGTCTGGAAGAAGAGGGAGAAATACAATATTATTCTAGACTTTTTACTTGAATAGGTGGGTAGATGCCATGCAACTAATTAAAATGCAGAGGATTAATAGAGTTGGGGGAAATGAAAAACTTAACAAGGTAGTTTTAGATGTGTTGTGTTTGAACTGTCTGTGAGCTTCTAAACTGGAGTTGACGAGTAGGCAGTGGAGTCACAAGTCGCGAGCTTCAAAGAGAGACTCACGCCTCGGCTTGAGGTACAAATTCCTGAGTCAGTGGCTCATAGACAATAAAGCCAGTGGAGGGGGGATAGGGCGAAGCAATCCCAGAATCAACTCTAAAGACCTCAAAAGGGAATAAAATGTGTTTAAAAAATATTCAAAGCCTAGGTGAAAAAGAAAAGAAATAGGCCTTCAACATAGGGTAAAAAAGGGAGAAGAGTTCATAAAGGGGAAAAAAAGTTTTAGAAACAAAGGAAAATCATGTCACAAAACGATGAAGGTCAACTGTCTAGAATGCAGCCAAACAAAAGGAGGACGGCAAAGTGTCTTCAGACTGAGCAGCATTAACAACTGTGACCGGAAAGCCCAGTGTTAGAAGAGTAGCAAAGGCACGAGCCAGAAGTCCCATAGTTTCCATTTTCTAAATACGCCCCCAATACATCAGTTCATTCCTTCCCAAGGCAGGTTGGTACACCTACTCCTCATTTATTCATGGTCTCATTTTCCAACATTTCACATTTAGGAAAGTAAAAAAATTCTATTTTTCACATTAATGATATACATCTGGCAAGAACAAATGATGAAGTGCTAAACAAAAATAAACTTGGCTGTGATGGTTAAGGTTATGTGTCAATTGGCTGGGCCATGATTCTCAGTGGTTTGGCAGTTACATAATGATGCAATTTGGCACTTAGGTAATGATGCATTAATCAACTTTTTGTGATCTGATGTGGTCATCCTTCATTTTCCCATTACACCAATTTTCACACAATTTTGGAAAATAACCCTGCCAATAAAAGTGGATGTATTGCCCTTGCATCTCCTTCAACATTTAATATTCAGGATAATCATTGCAAAACACACTCCTAAGCATGTCATTCACTTATCCCTTTAAGGACATAGACTAAATTCCTTGAGATGCCTAAACCTCCTCCACCATCTTGCCTCTGCCTGTCATTCGATCCAATTTAATTCCACTCTCCCTTTCAAGTCCAGAACATCAGTCATATTAACATCTCATATACTTGCACCTCAGGATCAAATTAATCAGGGAGAAAAATAATATGGAAAAAAATGCCTCTGTGTAAGCTTACAGGAAGAGTCTGAGGTGAGAGCCAGATAAG
The DNA here is from genome assembly GCF_000313985.2 of Echinops telfairi. Lineage (NCBI taxonomy): Eukaryota > Metazoa > Chordata > Mammalia > Afrosoricida > Tenrecidae > Echinops > Echinops telfairi. The sequence continues at coordinate 30,946,351 of NW_022103898.1, forward strand.
TACTACGCAATTGAACTTACTCTCTTTTCCTACACTTGCTTTTTCTCTACCTTGAGCTACACTTCCACTTTAAAAGAAGAAACTCTGATGCTTGATGAGATTGGGCTTTTCCCAGAAGAGCTGAAGAGACAAAGAATATGGGTACCTGTTTGTACACTCTAGCTTCTGGGGTTCCCTGGCAAGTTTTGTAAACCTCTCAGAGCTTCAATTTTCTCATCAGTAAAACCATGACTC
>NW_022103898.1:30947098-30948614 GCF_000313985.2 Echinops telfairi
AAAAAAAGAATAACATGAGCGATGAGGAAAGTCAAGATACATATATTATTGGGAAGTTTTAAAATTATGTAGGTTTGATGTACTAAATCAGGTAGAATTGTGATAATGTAACATGTACACTATAATTTTGAGATAAAACTAAAAATAAAACACAAAATGACTCAACAACAACAAAAAAAAAAACTGGAATCGTAATAGGCACCTACTAGTCCAAATGTATGTGAGATAACAACTAAGCTTACTACAATGCTTGACACATTGTGAACACTCAGTTCATAATGTTATCAACATGTTGACAGTTACTATTATTTTCTAGACACAAGAGTGCTTCATAAGGAGCTCTAGCGGCATCGTTGTTACACATGGAGCTGCAGTTCGAGACCATCTGAGGGAGAAAGATGGGATTTTCCAGTCCTGATAAGATGTTACAGCCTTCGAAACTCACAGGGACAGCTCGACCCTGTCCTCTAGCGTCATAATGAGTTGGCATCGACTCAATGGCAGTGAGAGAGTGCTTAATGCAGTTTTGGGAACAGAGTGGGGCTTAATAATAGTGCTTTGCCACCTGATAAATGGTACTGCACCTACTGCTTTCCCATGACTGTTAGAGTGTGTTATTCAAGGACAAGAAGAGGGCCCCCATCCTTATGATTAATTCCCTCTTCCTTTTTCATGTTGAGTTATGTAAATCAAGCTTACACCTTTCACCCTTCAGACGGCAATGGAGTGGTTCTAATTTGATCAAACCTAAGGTGGGAAGGTGGGGGGTGGGCTGGATACAAAGACTGTAGAAGTTAAAAGTTTCTGGTTTAAAAGAAACAGCAGGCTGCCTTATGTTTTCAACATTAGCATTTAAGTTCACTGCAGCTGAACTCAATTCTTATCGGTGGAGATTTATATCAAACAGTGGGAAGGCAAGTCATACCCTACTGCTGTCATGCAGAATTATCATCAGAAAGGTAGCCAATTTTAGCACAAATAAATGGTAGTTAGGGAAGTAACTTGTCTGATCAAGTTCCATAATGGTCATTCTTCGATTTAGAAATATGTTCTAAAACCTGTCACTTTGCATGAACTTGATTTCAAAGGAAGAAAGTAAAAAGCTAACATTGATCCCATGGGAATAGCACAATATGCAATAATAAAATAGAGAATGTTAAACGTCTGCTCATCATTTTGTCATTTTATGTATATAGAAAATACTCTCAAGTACTCAATACATGCTTACAAGTTAAATCATATACAACATAGCTCACTATCATCACCACTGCACACCAAGCAACCAAGGCACTCCAAAAACCATCTACTAGTCAACAGTCAGCACATGGTGAGACACTGGTTTGAACTGTATCTTTTATCCTCTTTCTGACGCAGGGGAAGTGCTCAAGACGGGTCACAAAGAATGGAGGAAAAGAGGGGGGCCCTCAAGGAGATGGATCAGCACAGCGGCAGCAACAAGGGCCTGAAGCCTAGCTGTGAAGATGGCACCGCTCAGACCGTGTTCTGTTCTGTGGGA
>NW_022103898.1:30948948-30949896 GCF_000313985.2 Echinops telfairi
CCAGTATTGGTTGTTTTCTGGGTTGGTTGTTTTTCAGTTTGTGGTTTGTGAGTTTTTGTTTTTGTTTGGTTTGGTTGATTTTTTTTGTAACGTTGGGATTAATACTGAGGTGAGATGATATTCCACTGTTATTTTGTTTGCATCAGTAAATGGCTTATAATCACAAACATTTCTTCATGTGTCTCCCTTAGCGAAGTGTCTTAGTGTCTTCTGCCCATTTTTAAATTGGATTATTTATCTTGTTGAAATGCTGGCATTTAGTATAAATTTTAGAGATTAGTCCTTTATCTAATGTCATTGCCTACCATTTTTTCCTATTTTGTAGGTTCTCTTTTGGTGAAGTCTTTAGAAGCACACAAGTGGCTGATTCTTTAGGAAGTCCCAGTCGTCCTGTTTGTCTTCTGCTGCTTGTGTAAGTTTTAATTATGTTTGATAGTATATTTATGCCATGTATTAGGACCCCCTAAGTTTGTGTCTAATTTTTCTTTGATGACATTTTTAGTTCTACAATTTACATGTAGGTCTACTGATTAATTTAGAGTTTGGGGGATTTTTTATGGCATGAGATTTGAGTCCTGATTCATTCTTCTACAAATTGACATCTAATTTTGCCAACACTCTTTTTAAAATAGTTTTGTTGGCATATCCTTCTCAAATAATGCACACAAATTAATTATTCAATAACATCAAGATTTGTGTAATAACCACTACACTCAATTTCAGAACACTTTCTTCTCATTGTTCATTTTCCCACATCCCAACCTCCCATGCCCCTATGCAGTTACTGTCTCTACAAATATAGCTATCCTGAATTTCATATACAGAAAATCTGACAAAACAAAACCACAATCATATAAAATCATATAAAGCAAACAAACAAGTAAAACCCAACAACAATGACAACACAAAACACAGGAAACCTCAATCAGGGGAAAAGAAAAAAAAAAA
>NW_022103898.1:30952093-30954049 GCF_000313985.2 Echinops telfairi
CACCTCTTCCATAATCAGTTTCACAATGTTCTCTGTATGATAGCTAGGTTATTCACATCCTGCAACTATGGTCAGAGGGTATTCACCGGAGACCTAATCCATGTGGGAACCCTGATCCATGTGGGAACCCTGGATTTTGAGCTTCGCTGTCATCTATAACCTCCGGTACACTGAGTGTTCACAATTTAAGCTATGGTAGCACTTCATCCTTCAGATTTGGGTTTTCAAATTTACAATCCTTGGATCACACAGGCTGATGTACTTCTTTCATGTGGACTTAGTTGATGCTTCCCTTAGATGATTGCTTGTTAGACAAAGTTTTAAGACCCCAGACACTATAAGAGACTGTTTCTTGCACATTTCATGTGTTTTCTTTCTTTGATCCTAAAGATCAGCTGTGTGTAGGTGGGTGGACTTTCATCTGTGTTTTCGATGATGTTCCTTTAGTATATGTGTCTTTTAATGTGTCAATACCAGGATGCTTTGACTACCATCGCCGTGTAGTAGGCTTTGAAATCAGAAAACATGAGGCCCCCTACTTTGTTCTTTTTCAGGAGTGCTTCAGTTAGCCAAGGTCTCTTTCTTTCCATGTAAAGTTAATGATTAACTTTTCCATCTCTTTAAAAAATATTTTTTAATATGGATCTGGATTGCATATCTCTACAGATCCATTTGAGTAATATTAACATTTTCACAATGTTTATTCTTCCTATCCATAAGTATGGTATATTCTACTTATGTAGGTCTCTTTTGGTTTCCTACAGGAGGGCTTTGTAGTTTTCATTGTATAGGTCTTTTGTTCTTCTGAGCCCTGGTAGTGTACTGGTTATGCGTTTGACTCTGATCCTCATTCAAGATCTTTTGGGGTACGGGGCCCCCCAACACTTGAACAGGTCTTCAGAAGCAAGATTGCGATTGTGGAAAATGATAAAGACAGCCAGCCAGCAGGGCATGGGGCTCCTGGTCCCATGTCAAGACTGAGGGGTGAATGTATTTTCCAATGGGTATATATAATGGGGCTTACATATCTTTCAAAAAGCATATATATCATACAGCCAACCTATAACAATCAATAGTTAATATCATAAGCAGTTAACATAATAAGCAAGCAATGAGATGAGTCATTGTTTTGACCTAGTGCTTGTTGACATCAAACCTCCCTTAACCCTCCCCAGGGGTTTGCTACATTTTATGGTAGTTTGGCTATAGAACCTGATTGGTCTTATCTACTGATAAACTCCAGGCACAGAGAATAGCCAGACACAGAAATGCTTCATCCTTTATGGTAGCTCCGGTGTGACAGTTCCTTTATGGAGGTGTTAGGGGGGTATTGAAGGACTGTATCCAGTCATGAGAATGTATATAAGACTTAATATATATTAAGATATAAACATCTCATAACTGTAAAGGTCTTCCCCTGCTGGAGTCAGCTTTCAAGACCTGCAATTATGAGTATAGAAGATTTAACCGCATTACGTTCTCATCCCAAAATGGTTAGCAGTTCAAAACTACCTGCAGCTCTAGGGAGAAAGACTGAGCTTTCTACTCCTGGAAACAGTTATAGTCTCAGAAACCCACAGGGGTGGCTAAGTGTCAGCATTGACTGAATTGAAGTAAGTTTGGTTTGATTTGGTTTTTCTTCCTCTGAGTAAATTTATTCCTAATATTTCATTTCGAGGGTAGCTATTCTACCCTGTCCTATGTGACTGCTATGAAGTAACACTGACTCAGTGCCAGTGAGGTTTTTATTGTTGTTTTGCTTTGTTGTAAATGAAAAGGAGGCCTGCTGACCCCGTGGGCTGTGTTGGACTAACACTTTCCTGTTTCACAGAAAATAAATGAGGCTGTCTGATCACATAAAGCTTTAACATCTCAGGGACCATAAGGAGAAGTTCTACTCTGTCCTACACAGTTGCTATGAGTAAGGATTAATTTAGTAGCTGCAGGTATTATAAA
>NW_022103898.1:30954481-30956710 GCF_000313985.2 Echinops telfairi
TCTATGCCTATTTTTTCATATTTTTATCATGAATGGATGTTGTCAAATGCCTTTTCTGGGTTGATTGATATGATCATGTAGTTCCTTTCTTTTATACTATGTGATGGATTATGTTGACTGTTTTTCTACAGTTGAGCCATCCTTGCATATATGGTATGAATCTCACTAAATCATGATATATGATTTATTTAATAGGTTTCTATGTGCTAGAATTTTGTTGAGAACTTTTTAATCTTTGTTCATGAGGAAAACTGGTCTATAATTTTCTATTCTGCTTATGTCTTTAGTTTTGGTATGAAGACTATCTGTACTTCATGAACTATGCTGTCAGATGTTATCAAGTCTGTACCACCTCATAATGACCCTACCCTGTGTACAACACAAAGAAACGCTGCATGGCCCAGTACCATTCTCATAACTGTTGTTATGTTTGATCTCACGATTGCAGTCACCGTGCCAATCCAGCTCCTCCAAGTTCATTCTCTTTTTCATTGTCCTTCTACTTAATCAAGTATAATGTTCTTTTGCAAGGAAAAGTCTCTCCTGATAATATACCCAAAGAACATGAGACAAAAGAGCCCTGGTGGCCAAATGTGTTATGCATTGGACAGCTAACTGCAAAATACATGAGGAAAAGCATTGCCCTCCTTGATTCTAAGATACATTTTAGCTGTACTTATTTGTTTGTCCTTTTGGCAGTCTGTGGTACTTTCAATATTCTTCACCAGCACCATAATTAGAATTCTTCAATTCTTCTTAACTTTTCTTGGTCTTCATTCAACTTGCACATGCATATGAGGTGGTAGAAAATCCCTTGGTTTGAATTAGGTGTATGTGGTGGTGGTACTGGTGCTGGTGATTGCTATTAGGTGCCATTGAACCATTGCGTACTCATAGCCACCCTATGTACAACAGAATGAAAAACTGCCCAGGCTTGTGCTATCCTCACAGTTGTTCTTATATTTGAGCACATTGTTGCAGCCACTATGTCGATCCTTGTCATCGAGGGCCTATTTTTTTTTTTTTTTTGCTGCCTCTCCACTTTACTAAGAATGATGTCCTTCTCCAGGGACTGGTCTCTTCTGATAGCACATCCAAAGTATGTGAGATAAAGTCTCACTATCCTTGCTTCTAAGGAGCATTCTAGCTATACTTCTTCTAAGACAGATCTTTTTGTTCTTTTGGCAGTACAAAGTACTTTCAATATTCTTTGCAAATGCCACAGTTCAAATGCATTGACTTCTCTGTGTGCTTCCTTATTCAATGTCCAATGTTCACATGCATGTGAAATGATTAAAAATACCATGGTATGGGTCAGGCATATCTTCACCCTCAAAACAACATGGTATTCAATCAATTCATAGAGCCTTGTTTTGGGCTAATGCTTTCAGCAGCTTGCACTGCTTCCCTCAGTACCACTGATGCTTCCTCATCTGTGATCTCTTGAAGTGCTTAAATGTCCAGTCATTCTTTTTGGCACAGTGACTCTGTATTCTTTCCATCTTCTTTTGATGTGTCCTGCATCATTCAATATTATGTCCATAGAATCTTTCATTATTGAAAATTGAGGCTTGAATTTTTTCATACTATTTTCAGTTTAAGATATTCTATATATCTTGAAGTACAATGCTGTTTGTGATAGGATAATGTCCATCTGAATGCAAGGACATTGTGTCAATATAACTATTATTCAGATTTATGCACTGACCACTAAAACTAGTGATTTAGAAGTTGAAAAATAATACCAAATTCTTTAATCTGAAATTGATCAAGCATGCAATCAAGATGCATTGATAATTATTGGTGATGGGAATGCAAAAGTAGGAAGAATATCATGAGGGGGATGGGCAAGGGAGGGGAAAAATGAGGAGCTGATACCAAGGGCTCAAGTTGGAAAAAATGGTTTGAGAATGATGATGGAAACAAATGTAAAAATGTGCTTGACACAATGGAGGGATGTATGGATAGTGATAAGAGTTATACGAGTGCCAAATAAAATATTTTTTTAAAAAAATAGCAAGAAGAAGGACCAGTAGTTAGAAAATAAGGGGCCTTAGTGATAGAAATGAAGGTGGAGATAATATGATAGACTTTCCAATGCAAATGACTGCCTCATTGCAAATACCTTTGTTCAACAAAGGACAACTATACACGTGGAGTTCTGTGGGAAGAGTCAATGAAGAAGCTAAATATCAGCATCTAAAGCAGGCCAAGGTAGACTATGAAACA
>NW_022103898.1:30957739-30976887 GCF_000313985.2 Echinops telfairi
TATGTTTTTTTGTTTCAAGAACATCTTAAGAACAGATTTGCTGCATTAAAAATTAATGACAGAAAACCTGATGAGCTGTGGGATGTCATCAAGAACTTGATACATGTAGAAAGCTAGCGGTAATTAAATACAGAAAAGAAAACAAAGATAAAAGTATATGCCAGAGAGACTGGCTTGCTCTTAACTGTAAAGTTTTTGTTGTTGTCAGGAACCTGCTATCAAGTTGGTTCCAACATACAGCGACCCCATGCACAACAGAATGGAACACTACAGTGTTCTGTTCCTTCCTCACAATTGTTTCTATGCCAGCACCCATTGATCATTGATGCAGCCCCGATATCAATCCCTTTTGTTGCAGGCCTTCTTATTTTTCACAGCCTTTCCACTATACCAAATCTGATGTCGTTCTACAGGTACTAGTCTCTCCTGACAATATTTCCAAACTAAGTAACACAAAGTCTTCTCATGCATGCCTCTTAGGAGCATTCTGGCTTTACTTCTTCCAGTACAGTTTGGTTTGTCCATTTAGCAGTCCATGGTACTTTCAATAATCTTCTCCAGCACCACAATTCAAATGCATCTATTGTTCTTAGGTCTTCCTTTTTCAATGCCCAATTTTCACATGCATATGATGCAATGGAAAATACCATAAATTGGGTCAATTGCACCTTAGAGCTCAAAGTAACATTATTGCTCTTCAATACTCTAAAGTGGTCTTGTGCAGCAAATTTACCTAATGCAATATGTCTTTTGATCTCTTGACTGCTGTTTCCATGAGCATTGATAGTGAATTCCAGCAAGACAAAATTCTTGACACCTTGAACCTTTTCTCCATTTATCATGATGTTCCCTACCGGTCCAGGTGTGAGGATCTGGGTCTTCCTTACCTTGTTTCCGAATCCATACGGAAGGCTGAAATCCTTGATCCTCATTAGCAAGTGTTTCAATTCCTTCTCAATTTCAGCAAGCAAAGTTGTTTCATCTGCATATGGCAGATGATTAAGAAGACTTCACAGAATCAAGCTTCTCTGATGACTTGCTCAGCATACAGTTTGAACAAGTATGGTGAGAGAAATACAACCCTGACACACACCTTTCCTGATTTTAAACTATGCAGTAGTCCCTTGTTCTGTTCACATAACTGCCTCTGAATCCATGTGCAAGTTCTGAATGAGCACAATGAAATGTTCTGGAATTCCCATTCTTCTCAAGGGTAGCTACAGTTTGTTATGAGGCACACAGTTGAATGCCTTTCCATAGTCAATCTCTCTAGTAGTCTTTGCCAAGATCTATCTGACATCAGTGATGATATCCCTTGTTCCAAGTCTTCTTCTGAATGCAGCCCGATCTTCTGGCAGTTCCTTGTTAAGGTACTGATATAATTGTTGGATCATCTTAAGTAAAAACTTACTTGCAGGCATTATTGATGACATCACTCTATAGTTTGAGCATTCTTTTGGGTCACCTTTCTTTGGAATGGGCACAAATATAGATCTCTTCTAGTCATTGGCCAAGTAGCTGTCTCCCAAATTTCTTGGCATCGACAAGTGTGTGCTTCCAGTACTTCTTCAGCTTTGAAACATTTCAATGGGTATTCCATCAATTCCTGAATCCTTGTTTTTGGCTAATGCATTCAGTGCAGTTTGAACTGCTTCCTTCAGCACCATTGGTACTTACTCATATGCTGCTATTTCTTGAACTAGTGCAATGTTGACGCATTCTTTTCTAGTGCAGTGACTCTGTGTATGCTTGCAATTTTCCCTTGATACTTTCTGGATCATTCAATATTTTGCCTACAAAATCTTTGAAGATTGCAGCTCAAGGCTTCAATTTTTTTCCTGAGTTCTTTCCATTTCAGATTTGCTGAGTGTGTTCTTCTTTCCTGTATTTTTAATGACCTTTTGCTTTCTTCATAAATGATGGTCATGATGCCCTCTCACAGCTCGAACAGTCTTCTATCGTTAGTGTTCAGTAATTCAAATCTGTTCTTGAGATAGTCCCAAATTTCAGCTGGGATATAGGAGCTAAGGTAATGGAAGAATAAGATTAGTTTGTGTTTTTTAATGTGTATATGATTGGAAAAATAAGAAATTGCTGGCAATGAATCTGGCAAAGATTGAAGGATAACCTGGATAAGATGGAAGAGGAAGGGGAAAAAATTGTCAGAAAAAAAACCTTTCAGAATGTAAAGTTGGGTAGCTGAAGTTTGTTTTGTTTTGTTTTTCTAACCTAATTTGGGGGTTTGGTTGCTTGAAAAATATGGATCCGATATTAAAAGCTATTGAGAGGACATCTGGAACTAAGAAGAGTGAAGGAATCAAAGATTGGAGGACACACTTCTTCCAAAGGAACGATAGTAGAATATGCAAATTACAGCTCCATCTACCCTAAGACCAGAAGAACTAATCTGATCAGGGCCACAGAGCTGCCTGGCAAAGTGTGGGGAAATGCAGAACAAAATTCACAATCAAGACCGTAGACCATGACCTTAGACACCCTTCAGACCTGTCACTGACTGAATCCACCGTCGGGGAAACCACAGCACAGGAAAGCAGAAGGGCAGTGTTTGACCCAAAACCAAGCTCAGAAAGCAGGAAAGAGAGCAAAGAAAAACACAAGGATATAGGAACCCAAGCAGAAAGTAGGAAGAGGGCTGTTTGTTATGTTGAGAAAATTACAACTACTGATATTAAAGAAATGTCTATAAACTGTTAAATGGAAAATGAATGTTCTCTGTAAACTTTCTTCGAAGCCATAATTTTAAAAACATAATAACAACAGCAACCACAAAACTACAAACCCAAGTGCTAATTGTTTTCCTAAAGTCAATAGGCAGATTCAGGGTGAAAAATAGGATGCTATTGCAAAATATAAAGAGAAAACAAGAAAAGACCACACAGAAAACACTCAATTTTCTTCTGGCTAGAAATGCCACACTCACTCCCAGGGATAATCCAGATTCTCTCCCCGTGGTGTTATTGGCACAATTCACAAAATGCCATTACCATCCAACTCTACTTCACTGGCAGCGTAAATTTTCATGGATTGTCTATTTTGTAAATGTGTGCATGTATTAAAAACAAGATATATGTGAATTTATATTAAATGTTTCCAACCCCCAAAGACAAATCAAGACTTTATTTATAAAGATATGGATAACAAATGATGATGATGATAATAATAATAAACCAAAAAAAGTGACTGTCACTTGTCTGTCAGTCTGTCTTGACGTGGCGGCTGCATGCTGCTGTGGCGCTGGAAGCTCTGTGATTGACATTCCGAGTACCAGCAGGGCCACCCAAAGTGAACAGGTTTCAGCAGAGCCTCCAGGAAAGAACAAATTATGAAGAAGGGCTATCTGTCCACTTCAGAGGAATGGGCCACAGAAAACCGTAGGAATAGCAGGGAAACATGGCCAGATACTTACAACCTCAACAATAAATTGTAGCAAAACATTGCCAGCGATGATGCCAGAAGACAAGGCCCTCGGGCCAGAAAGCACTCAAGCTAGGAGGGAGGAAGCTGCCTTCCCAGAACAAGGCCTCCGTCAGGGTCTGGCCGGAGGAAAGCCTTCAGGAGTAAAGTCTGTGGGACCTTCGTTTGCTGATGGGCCTGACTCAAAATGACAGACACCAGATACTAATTGGAACTTGGAGCGCACGAAGCACAAAACTAGGCATAATGGAAGTGGCTAAAAATGAAACACATAAGATGGATGTGTTAGGCATCGTGAGCTGAAATGGACCGATATTTGTCATTTTGAAGGAGACAATCATATGGTTTACTGTGCCAGAAACTGCAAGAGGAATTTCACCTCATTCACTGTCAAAAATGGCATTTCAAGATCTAACTTGTAGCATAGTGATGTCTGTGATAGCATAATATCTATCTGAATACAAGGAAATCTAGCCAACAAAACTATTATTCAAATTTATGCACCAACCACTAAGGATAGTGATGAAGCAATTGAAGAATTTTGCCACCATCTTCACTCTAAAATTGATCAAACATACAATCAAGATGCATTGATAATTATTAAGAATTAGAATATAAAAGTTGGAAGAACATATTGCCTCAGTGATAGAAAGAAAACTTGATATTTTATGATTGAATTTGCAAGATCAATAACTTCTTCAATTGCAAATACCTTTTTACAACAACATCACAAATGGCAATTTTACATGCTATACTTGTGAACTTCTCCAGAAGGAATATAACAATGGTTCTCAACCTGTGGGTTGTGACCCCTTTGGGGGTCGAATGATCATTTCACAGGGGTCACCCAATTCTTAACAGTAGCAAAATTACAGTTATGAAGTAGCAGCAAAAATAATGTTATGGTTGTGGATCACCACAACATGAGGAACTGTATGAAAGGGTCGCGGCATTAGGGAGGTTGAGAACCACTGGAATACACAGAAATCAAATTGACTACATCTGTAGGAAGAAACAAAGGAGAAGTTCAATATTAGAAGCTAAAACCAAGCCAGGGGCTGACAGTAACCGAATCTACCAATTGCTCATACTCAAATTTAGGTTGGAGATGATGAAAATTAAAATAACCCATGAGAGTGAAACTATGATCTTGAGTCTGTCCCACCTGGAATTCAAGAATATCTCAGGAATAGATCTGATACCTTGAACACTAATGACAGAAGACCTGCTGAACTATCAGATGACATCAAGAACATAATACATGAAACAAAATGTCATTAAAAAGATAAAAAATGAAGAGATAAAAAGATCAAATAAAAAATAAAAAAAGATGTCAGAAGAGATTCTGAAATATGATCTTAGAGTAGCTAAGGAAAATGCAAAAAAGGCAAGAAATGAAGTAAAAGAGCTAAAGGACCAGTGGTGTGAGTGGCGAAACAGGGAGGGTGGCGGGAGAGTGGGTAGGAAGGAGGGAACCAATTACAAGGGACTATATGTGACCCCCTCCCTGGGGGACAGACAACAGAAAAGTGGGTGAGGGGAGACGTTGGACAGGGCAAGATATGACAAAATAACAATTTATAAACTATCAAGGGTTCATGAGAGAGGGGAGAGCGGGGAGGGAGGGGAAAAATGAGGACCTAATGTCAGGGGTTTAAGTGGAGAGAAAATGTTTTGAGAATGAAGTAAAAATGCGCTTTACACAATTGATGTGTGTATGGATTGTGATGAGAGTTGTATGAGCCCCTAATAAAATGTTTAAAAAAAAAAAAAGCTAACCAGAAATGCTCAAAGGGCAGCTCAGAAAGACAAAGTAATGCATTCTGATGAATGTGCAGACACCTGGAGTTAGAAAATCAAAAAGGAAGAACATATTCAGCATATCTTAAATTAAGAGAACTGAAGAAAAAAACGCAAGTTCAAGTTGCAATGTTGGAAGATTTTATGGGAAAAATATTGAAACATGCAGGAAGTGTCCAAAGAAGACGGAGGACATTGAAACAGTAAATATACTGCAGTCTGCGGCCATCATTCACTGTGCACCCTCAAGGCAAGAGGTTGGAACCTAAGCCCCAGGATTACCAGTTCCAAATCGGATAGCAGTTATCTGCTGCTTCTCCCCCGAAGGGTCATTCTTAAGATGAAGGGCTACAGGTGAGTTGGAGGTAAATCCTAGGTTACTTAGTGGGGTTTCCACGTCAAGTTCTTCTGGTGTGACCTTTGAAGGATGTTGTGCACCTCAAAGAAGAGTCTAAAGTCTCCGCCGTCTGTAGCCCACAGCCTGGGTCACTAGGGCAGGATAGAAACCAGGTCAAAGTGTTCATTTAGGAACACAGTAGTGGACATTCTCTCCGCTTGGGCTCTATATAAATATTATTAAGTAGTTTCCCTCCTTTTGACTGGAATTTCCAGTAATGTTCACTTATTCTTGAAGAAGTGTCAATTGATTTAGTGACCTGAGCATAATGCTGTATGTAGTTTCTGAATGGTCTTCTCCATCTCCCACATCTTGAAAAACTGAACCCAGCTGAGGTATGGTCTACCATAGACTTAGTATTTTAATGCCTTTTTGCTTGATTATGACATTACATAGTAGGCATGGTTCTGCCTTTGTGAATGAACGTTATCAAAAGTTTTTCTCCATCACTGACCTGCCACTGTATTAATAGTCTCCAGTCATTTAAGAATTTAATTTGTACATTTCAACAATTCATTTCCTGTTGATTTGTAGCCAGCCTTATATTTGTATAATTTGCTGTTCTCAACAGTGTTTTAAGTTTTATACTATTGTCTAAATTAATGACACCATCAATTGAAGTACCTTATTCCTAGAGGGATAATTAATAATATTCTCTATCATTAAATGATAATGATGTCTCCAAATTGAAAGAAAAACTATAGAAGCCATAAATATAAGAATTGAATGGATTTGGGACTCACACTTAATTCAAGCCCTAAACTAAGAACAATTACTTCTCATGACATGGTTCTACTCAATATGTATCCTCACAAAGAGATGACTGAAAATATGGGTGCTATAGCAATTTGTGGTGAAGAAACCAGAAGGTACCTAGCTATCAGAAAAAAGAGCATCTGGGGTCTGAAAGGCTTGTCTTAAAACAAGCAGCCATCGAAGTGGGACTTGATCAACCAAGTCCACATAGAAGAAGTATACCAGCCTGTGTGATCCAAGGATTATACATAGTAAACTGCAAACCTGAAGGTGGGAATATCAGAGCTTAATGTGTGAACACTCACTACATTTGCAGAAGGCTTTGGATGACAGTGGAAGCCCCGAATCCATTTGCAGGGTTCACACCTGGGTTAAGCCTTCGGTGAATCCCCTCTGATCACAGTCCAGCGATGTGAATGGTCTTGTTCTCAGAAGGAGAGCATGGTAAACTTGATGACGGCAGGTGTAGATAGGGTAAAATGTAATACTTTATCATTTGCTCTCTCTTTTGAACCATTTTAAAGTTGTCTCAGTTAAAAAAAATTAAGTGAAGGGGAATTACATGTGAACTAAGCCGCTGGTGACTCCGCTCTGACCATAGGCCAGGGATATAAATAGCCTCGCTGGCATGCACAGCGCATTGGAAAGTAGGCGATTGCAGATGCAATTGGGTTCAAATTTAACACCTTATCCTTTGGTCTCCCTTTTGGCCCATTTTAAATTTGTTCTAGTTTTTAATAGTTTCTGCTTTTTTTCCTCATTGAGGTTTTTATCTGTTTTACTTTTTTATTGTGCTTAGTGTTTGATGTTGTTTGTTTGTTTTTGTATATTTTTCTGTATATGAAATCCAGGATAGGCAAATCTATAGAAAGTAGCTGAATTAATGGTTACTTGGGGGATATAGCAAGAGAGGTTGTAGGGAAATAGGAGTCCATACCAATGAGTACAAGAAAGAAAAAAATGTTTTTATATTGATGTGGTGATGACTATACAACTTTTTTTAATATGATTGAACTACTGAATTATATGCTATGTGAACTATTTGAGGGGATACCCCCCAAAAGCCAGAATTGCACTAGATGGAGGTAGCTTTCATAGCATGCAGTTTTCTCGCGAGGCAAGCATCGAGCAACTGCTCTGAGTTAGTGCACCCGTGGCACCCCTGGAAAGGTTCTCTCTGGTCACAGTGAATTTTTTCATAAAAGCAATTTCCTTCAAACCTCATTTTTTGTGATGGCCTATTTAAGAGAACAGTGTGCGGCTATAAGATTTCGTTTCCTGCTCAGGAAGAATGCCGCAGAAACTGCTGTGATGTTGAGCACAGCTTACAAGGACAGCACTATGGAAAAACTCAAGTGTACAAGTCATTTTCTCTTTTCAAAAAAGTTGAAATATTGATCGATGACAAGCCTCATTCAGAATGCCTGTCAACTTCCCAAATGGACAAAAATGTTGACTCATAGTACATTTGAAATTCATTCCATCATTTCAGACTGTTAATCAAGCTTTCTATTTAGAGCTTCTGAAAAGATTGTGCAACGGTGTGAGACAACAATGGCCTGATTTGTGGCAGATAGGGGACTGGTTTTGCCAGCACAACCACATGCCTGCCCATGCAGCCATCTCAGTGTGGCAGTTTTTGACAAAAAACCCAGCATGTCTCTCTTAACCCACGCAACTTATTCACTTGATCTCACTCTGTGTGACTTCTTGTTTGTTTCCACGAATGAAGAAGAACATGAAGGACAGCAATTTGATGATGTAAAAGAGGTGAAGAAAAAAATGAGGGAGGTGCCATCAGCCATCCAAACAGATGAGTTTGAAAAATGTTTTCAAGAAAGGAATCATAGATTTGACAAATGTAGTAAGTGTATTGGAGAGTACTTTGGAGGTGATAAGGTTGTATGTACTCGAGTATAAGCCAAGCTTTTCAGCACATTTTTAATGCAGTTTTTGTGGTAAAATTAGGTGCCTTGGCAGATATTCGGGTCAACTTATACTCAAGTATATATGGTATGGAGTTTTGAAAAAAATCTGGTTTGGGGCGGGGTACACCCTCGTATGTCAATAAACGATTTTTTTTTAAATAGGGAAGATGGAAAGGATACAGAGTTACTATAACAACAACAACAAAACCTAGTGGACATTCTACCAGTCAAGAGGTTGATCAAGAATCATTGGTACTTAAGGAAGTGAAGGAGGAAGTCAAAGCTTCACTGAAAGATTAATGACCTAATGACTGAAGTGTTTCAACAAACTTTTGGAGCACTAGAAGCAATCAATTGTTTATGCCAAGAAATGAGATGACAGTTACCTGACCAATTGACTAGATGAGATCCATATTTGTGCTCATTCCAAGAAACATGACCCAAAAGAATGCTCAAATCATGGAACATTATCATTGATCTCACATGCAAGTAAAATTGTACTGAAGATCATCTAACAGCAGTTCAGGCCAGATTCAGAAGAGGAAGTGGAACAAGGGATACCATTACTGATGTCAGATAGATCTTGACTGAAAGCAGAGAATACCAGAATCATGTTTACTTGTATTTTATTGACTATGAAGAAGCATCTGACGGTGTGGATCATTACAAACTACGGATAGCCCTGAGAAGAATGGGAATTCCAAGACACTTCTTTATGATCTTGTGGAACCTTTTCACGAGTCAAGAAGCAGTTGCGGGAACGGTCGAACAGAATAGTACATGGTTTAAAATCAGGAAAGGTGTGTGTCAGGTTGTGTCCTCTCACCATACTGATTCTGTGTGCTGAGCCAATCATCAGAGAAGCTGGATTATAAGAAGAAGAGTGTGACCTCAGGATTGGAGGAAGGCTTATTCACAACCTGATATATGCAGATGGCACACTCTTGCTTTCTGAAAGTGAGGATTTCATGTACATCCCGATTGCAGTCTTCAGTATGGATTACAACTTAGTATAAAGAAAACAAAAATCCTCACAACTGAATTAATAGGTAACATCATGATAAACGGGGGAAAAGATTGAATTTACCAAGAATTTCATCTTGCTTGCAGACACAACCAGTGCTCATGGAAGTAACAGTCAAGAGATCAAAGACACATTGCATTGGGTAGATCTGCTGCATTAGATCCCTTCAAAGTGTTGAAAAGAAAGTTGTTACTTTGAGGACTACGGTGTGCCTGTTTCAAGCCATGGTGTTTTCAATCACTTCTTATGCGTGCGAAAGTTCTACATTGAATATGAAGACTGCATAAGAATCAATGCATTTGAGTTATGGTGCTAGAATATTGAAAGAACAGACTGCTAAAAGAACAAACATCTCTTTCTGGGAACAAGTACAGCCAGAATGCTCCTTGGAAGCAAGGATAGAGAGACTGCCTCATGAACTTTGGACCTGTTTTCAGAGGAGACCAGTCTCTGGAAAAGTGCGTCATGCTTGGTAAACAGAGGAGCAGCCAGAAAGGGGAAGACCCTTAACAAGAATAATTGGCACCGTGGCTGCAGTCATTTGCTCAAACATAAGAGCGCTTGTGAGGATGGCTCAGGGGCCAGCAATGTTTCCTTCTGTTTGACACATGCTGCTATGAGTCAGAAGCCACTCGAAGGCACCTAGCAACAATAGATAATAAGAGCTATTCAATTTATATCAGAATTGACTACGATGGAGTCATTGCAATGGAGCCTTATCATAAGTTAAGAACTATCTGTACAGTAATTCAAATCTGACGTTGGCTATTTCATTTCTTAAAAATCTACCTGTAAGATATGACAAAATAATAATAATTTATAAATTATCAAGGGTTCATAGGAGAGTGGGGAATGGGTAGGGAGGGAAAAAATGAGGAGCGAATACCAGGGGCTCAAGTAGAAAGCAATGTTTCGAGAATGATGAGGGAAACAAATGTACAAAAGTGCTTGACGCATAGATGGATGTGTGGATTATGATAAGAGTTGTATAAGCCCCCAATAAAATGATTTAATTAAAATAAAAAGAACATAGCAAAGACTTGAAGCAAATGTATGCATTCAAGTATGTGCACTTTTAGAATTACTGCTATTCATCATAAACAATTAAAAACCCAATACAACATTTAAAAAAATCTATCAAAGCTTCCTTACTAAATGTATTATAAAGATCAAGTTCCTTAGTAGGACACTTAAGATCCTTTGGTATTTGTCCTACTTCTTTCCTCACATACCTTATGGTGGCTGAAGCCGTACTAACGCTAGCAAATAGAGATAGTGTGTCCTGCGTGCTTACTAGGCAGGAGGCCTGGGGGCACTGTTGGGCAAACATTGGACCACCAACTTCAAGGTAGGCAACCACTTGGAGGGAGAAAGATGAGGCTGTCTATCTTTTAAAATTTCACAGCTAAGAAACCTTAGAGTTACTATAAATCAGAATCAACTTAATGGCAGTTGGTATTTTTTTTAAGGGAATGCTATAGGCATTAGATTTTATATAGAGCTCTCTATGTTCTCAAACAATCTTATTTCATTTCCCACTTTGTAACTGTAAAAACCTCAAAGAGACTAAGCAAGTTGCCCAAAGCCACACTGTTCTTATATACCAAAGTGTTCTTGGTGTGACGGGTTACAGTACATTGGGCTGCGAACTGCAGGGTCAGCAGTTCAAAAGCACCTGCTGCTCCTTGGGAGAAAGATGAGGCTTTCTATTCACATAATGAGTTCTAGTCTCAGAAACCCACAGGGGTTATTCTAAATTAGTCTTATAGGGTCACTATGAGTTGGGATCAACTCGATGGCAGTGAGTTTGGTTTGGGGAATGGCATCTTTGGACCTCAGACAAATCTGTCTGAAAACAAAGGCTCATCTCTTAACTATCCTGCTGTGTTGCTACACACAACTACTTTTAACTAATCCCCCAGAATTCTCTGTCACATTTTTCCTTTGTATTTTTTTCTTACATACCTGATGGCTCACCCTCCATTCAGCTCCAAGATCCAGCCTAGGGCCTCCTCTTATCTGAAGCCTTCCCTGAAATATATAAGCAGAGTTTATCATAGTACCTGTGGTTAGAGATAATTAACAATTTATTAAAATTTGAAAGCAAATTGTTTAAGACCACGGAATGATTAAATAAATGACAGACTATGGTAGACTACTAAACAGTATTTAAAATCATGCTTTAGAAAAATACCAATGACCTGAAATATGACAACCAATACAAGATGATTAGAGAAAAGTGGGCAAAATAGCACGTCATAAAGATATTGATATAATCAGAATATGCCATTGTGATTAAGGGAACGGACCTTGATATTAGACAAAAATGGGTTAGAGTACCAGCTTTGCTACTTCTTAACTCTGAGGCCTTGGGAAAGCATCTCTAGACCTCTAAAGATGTGTCTGAAGTATGTGCATCTGTATTTAGAGACTAAGAAACTGGAATGACAATATCGCAAAAATTAATCATGAGGGTGCTTGAGTTCATTTTTACAATATATTTTTCTGTATTTTCTAAGTGCTCTACAATGCAGATTTGAAATAATGTATAAGTGAAACATATTCTGATCCATTCTTCACACTAATATGCTGTGTCTAATTTAAAATTTGGACCCCTGGAGCAGAAACTGCATCTAATCATCTAATTATATATCCCACATCACACCCCACATGGCATCAGTGTCAGATGACTTAGTGGTTAACGTCGTCACAGCCATGGCTGATGTTTCTAGCATGCTTAGGAGGTCTGCTTTTGAAATACAGTCCATTTTGTACAATTTAAAAGCTGATTACCTAGCCTTAAATGCTCTACATCCTGATATGCTGCAACATTTCCCTCCCGCTGACCAAATTTGAAGTTTCCATGGCTCCTTAATGTCTCTACCATGGAAAGAAGAGAGAAAACAAAAGTGAGGATATTCTAATCAATCAAATTGTTTACTCTGTGGAACCATTGATCATTGTAGCTACTCTAGATGTTTGAACATGAGAAATTCTTTTTTAAATTGGAATGGCAAAGGAGAAAATATAAAAACTTTCTCCTGAGAAATACTCTATTTTCATTTTTATTGATAAAACTACATACTTTGTATGCCCCCTATTGTCTTGGCTATTATTAGAAAGTTTGGCATGGTTTGTTACTGCATCTTTCTCCTGTGCTTCACTCGGATTTCTGTATTCACACTATTTGAGGGGACTGTGTGCTAGTTGTGGTTTTAAAGAGTAGCCTTTGGAAAGATCTACCCAAATCCGAAACTTGAGTAAGCTCTATTTAGAAATAAACAGAAATAAATCTACTAAATACAAATTCTGTAAAGCTAGTGCCAATAAGTATCAAGACCTTATATTCTACGCTGCATGGCCTTAGCAGTTGCTCATGCACAACCCAGTTATTTCTCACCGCCTTGTTCAGTAGACAGCCATTATCCCTTCATTACAGACAAGAAAACTGACAAAAAGCCTATGGAAAAGCAAGAAGGAGAGACGGGGGGTTCTCAATCTAAACGACGTGAGTGTGAATACTGGTTCTATCAGACTCAAGGGCCTTGGGTAAGTTGCTTCACCTCGTGATTTATCAAATATTTTCATCTGGAAAATGCAGAGGGTTACAAATACAGTAGATTTAACTCCAATGATTTAAATATTTGAGTCACATGATAAAGATTCAATACATGTTTAATATTGCTACATTTAACCTATTGGCATTTAACTTCCTAAATTGACTATACACTATATTTCATCCTTTGGCACATTATCAGCTTTCAAACTACACTGGACTGAAACCTTCTTTGGCCATAGATACCAAGAACAGTGGAAGCACGATGAACAGGTCATATTAAATCAGATTTTACAGAGAGGCAAATATTTAGGACTTTTGCTATAGAGTCTCTAAAACCCCACGTAGCCCACCATACAGTTTAATAACACCTGATTTTCGTGTCAGACAGTGCTGGCTTTGAGCCACCCTTACCAGTTACTAGTGATAGAACCTCGGACAATGTTCGGAATGTCCAGAGTCACACTCTCCGCGATTATAACAATGGCTCCTGATTGTCTGGTTATGATGTAAAAAGTGCATAGCACAGTGACAGGACCATAGCAGCCTGTCCGTAAACATTACAGTGACCATGGTAGCCACTTATAAAGTAGGCCATGTACACCAGATGTGATCAAGTTCAATTTCTTTTATAGCATTTTTCTCCTTTGACTCTAAACAATATCTCAGAATCATGTTCATATTAGTTAAAAGTGCCAAGAATTTCTCAAAATAACCTCACAATTTGGATTTAGAGTGATCCTACAGGACAGTGGAGAACTGCCTATATGGGTTTCAGAGACTGTAACTCTATCCTGGAGTAGAAAGTCTCATCTTTCTCCCAAGGAGCAGCTGGTGATTTTGAACTTCTGACCTGTGGTTAGCAGCCCAATGCACATGACCTCACTATACTACCAGGGGTTAGTGCCTGCCCCCTTGTTCAATACAAAGTCTGATTGAATTTTTCCTCCCTGGTTTCTGGCTGACCTTGCTGCTCATTATATAATAGTACTACTTTTTTTTTTTATTACTTTCATATAGTACTACTTTTTTTACTTTTATAAACTTTAAATTAAATTTTATTTTTTAACTCCCAGAATTAAATGATTAGGATATGCCTAATCCATTTAGATCCATCCATTTACAATACAAATATTTATAAAATAAAACACTCTATTGTTAAATTATTTTTCCACTTTGAGAGTGGAGGTAGGGTGGTGTGGTGGCTATGCATGGGACTGCTAACTGAAAGGTCAGCAATTGGAAACTGTCAGGTGCTCCATGGGGGAAAGACAAGGCTTCTAGTCCCATAAAGAGTTGCAGTCTTGGAAATCACCCGGGGCCCGTTCTAGCCTGTCCTACAGGGTCGCTATGAGTCAGAATTGACTGGTGACAGTGAACGGTGGTTAGTTTTCGGAGGATGTACGTAGTTGGTTACTCACTGGACTGCTACCCACAGGTGTGCAGTTGGCAACTGCCAGGTGCTCCATGGGGGAACGATGATGTGCAAAGGTTTCTAGCTCTGCAAATCCTATAAAGGTTCTCTATGTGTTGGAATCAATTAGATGGCTGTAGGTTTGGTTTGACTGGGGAGATATGTGTTTGAGAATCAGAAGAGGTGAAGCCTATTTGACATCAGTTACTAAAATCTGCTTGATCAACTTAATATTTGCCAATAGGTAGGCCTTCTTTTAAAGAAGTCTAAAACAAAAAGTCTGGAAAAGGGAGAACCAAGTCCATACCAGCTCCTGGTGACCAACCTATGCCAGAGTACACCTGAGCTCCAGAGAGTTTTCAGTGGTGGATTTTTCGGAAGCAGATCACCAGGCCTTTCTTCCAACACTCCTCCGGGTGGACTCCAGCCTGCAACCTTCCCAAACTCTTAGTTAGGGGCTGAGCATAGTCATTGTTTTCACCCTGACCCTTCGTAAATGTGAGAGAGGGTGACCGTTTGCTTTTCAAAGGAGATTCTTTGTGTCATTAAAAAGTAGCTTTCTCCCAATGTCAGGCTTTATGTGGTATTTCAAATGATTCAATGATAAGAAATTTGATTTGCAGAGGCCCCAAATATTGAATATGATGAAATATATTTGTGTCCACAGTGAAGAAAATGCTTCTTTTTTTACCCTCATGCTATTATTTGATGCATCTTCTAGCAGATCTCTATAGTTTAAAAACCATAATCCAGTTGGCTGCATTTGGCCTTTATGATTTGTAACATGGGTCTGGAGAGCTGGTGCAGCACACTGCAGCTGACGGGAAAAATGCAGGCCCTTGACAGCTCATATTAAGCATCACACAGAAAAAGTATAATTAGCATTTTTGTGCTAATTAAAAGTGACGCTGGGTTAGTTCCAATATCATGCTTTTAAATGGCTGATGTCTCCAGAGAACAAAGTTGGGGTGGGGGTGGGGTGGGGAACGCATTTCAAATAGCAAAACCCTGTGCAAACTTTCTTAAATGATTTGGATTTGTTGCTGTTTTTATTTACATCTCATTATAACGGGAGACTTCAAGATGACTTCTTTTAATCGGTTTACCGTTTTCACTTTCCCCACCTTGCAAGCAATGGGGGAAATGGAAGATGTTTTTGTGCTCCTTTAAATCCTTTGGCCGTCTGCTTTCATGCGCCGTGCACGCACGCGCGCACGCACACACACACACACACACAATTAATTAAGGATTTTCGAAATAGAGAGCATGCCATGAAAGAAAGCAGCAGTTCCGGATTCGGGGCTTTCCCTTTAGACTGTGCTAAGTACATAGTGTACTCAGTCACTTTACTCCGTCCTCCTAGGGTAAAGTTTAAAGACAAACACCACCACCATGGCTTTTTCAAATAAACAGATGATTGTCAGTGATTAAATACTTTTCTGCCCCCCAAACATAGTCCAATTATTCAAAATCACAAAGGTTCTACATGGTGTTGAATCTGATTTTCTTCCCCAAGGACAGTCAGAGGATCACCAAGAGGTGGAGAGAGAGAGAGGGAAGCTATTGTTCCCCCACATTCCATTCCTGTTAAATCAACCCGGTATACCCAATAAATTAAGTCTGCACTGCGGGTCAGAGAATTTCTATTAACTACTCACTATGGAAGAAAGGAAAGCAGTCCAGTCAAGAATTCTTACCCATCAGCCAAAGCAAGCTGTCATTCTGTTTAACTTTACAATAATGTGCCTTGGTCTCACACACGTGAAAGAAAAAGCATCCCTTGGTATTTAGCTCTGGTTGCCAATGTGCATTAAGGCAAAGAAGCAGCCTACATTGATTACGCCTCCTGATTTAAAAGGTTAGGAAACTCAATTTTGCAGAGATTTTGCTGATTTCTAATGTAACTGCTTAAAAATAGAGCTCAAAACCCCACCAGTGCGAGCATGTTGCTCTCACGTCCATGCTCCCTGAGAGGAGAGGAGACTTGCCCCACTGGTACACCAATGCAGTGATCATAGGGAAACTGACTGCCACCTTGCTCCCACAGAGCAGCTAGCTGGTGGGGTCCAACCATCGGCCTTTCGGTTAACAGCCACCAGGGCTGCAGATCAGGCTTCCAGGGATGCTGAACAGATGGTCACCTTGCTATGGATCCTTCCAGCTGGACCTCTAATTCTACTGTGTTTATCTTGGGTCAAGTAACTGTTAAGGCAGTGGTTCTCAACCTTCCTAATGCGGCCACTCTGTAATACAGCTCCTCATGTTGTGGTGACCCCAACCATAAACGTATTCTCATTGCTACTCCATCACTGTCATTTTGCTACTGCTATGAATCGGGTGACCCCTGTGAAAGGGTCATTGACCCCCAAAGGGGTTGTGACCCACAGGTTGAGAACCACTGTGCTAATTAAACTGAGATCTTCCTCTCTGAGTAAACCCTGAGGGAGGCAATGGTCTAAAGTTTTCCCCTTGGGGTAAGACTTGAGAGATGACAGACCAGCTTCCAAGAGCCCTACTATAAAGATGGTAACTCCCAGGATAATGGGAAGCAGGGGGCCCATAGACATCAGTGGGTCTCTCTGCCATGATCTTGCCTGGTTTCCTTAGACAAGAAGTAGTAGTTAGTTGATAAGGAGAAACTAAGCAAGTGGGTCTCGTTCTTCCTGTTGCCAGCTAGGAAGCGTGTGGGAGAACAGGAGGTTGCTTCCTGGTTCCTTGAGAGGGGCAGGGAGGGGCTTCATGAAAAAGGAAGGCTATGTGTCTGCATCAAGGCCACCCACCCACCATGCAGAAACCATATTGCCTTCCCCCACTTTCTGAATTGCTGTCACGTTGGGCCTCCAGCAACTAGACCTGGCCCCAATGAAGACAATAAAAAGAAATAAATAAGAAATAACAAGATGAGTTTAAATAAAAGTGGGGAACAAAAAGTACTTGCTGGAAGGAAAATCCATGCTTGCTCAAAAATCAGTTTAGTAGGTGAATTTGTGATCTCTTAAGATCCCATGTAGTAGCTTGGAAAATTAAATGTAACAAAGATTTCAAAGCACAGAGCCAAACAATAAAGAAATGGAAAACATAATGAGATAAAAAATACATTAAAAGTATGAAATATTAAGAGGAAAAATCTGATAGACCCAGAAGACTTAGCATTCTGCTACTTGATGAGTTGATAGAGATTCAATGTTTAAAATAATAAAGTGAAATTTTCCTGACTAAAAGAAGACTTGAGTCTGCATATTGCAAGCATGGATTGATTATGAAAGATTAGATCTAACACTATCCTAATAATATTTATTAAGGATAAAGAAAAGGTTTACACATCTCAAAAGTGAAAGAAAACAATCTATTATAAAGGAAAAAGAATCAAACAGGCACCAGACTTCTCATCTACAGCATTTGAATTGACAGTATGATGAAATGACAATGACATCTTAGACTGGAGTGGAAATGGGATGTAGAGATTAGCGTAACATTAAAATATAAATAACTGAAAAAACATTGACATATTTCTATGCAGGGTTAATAGAAATTTAGCAACTAGGAAACGTATCATTTACCAGTCAATAAATGCTCCAATCAATTAGGACTCTTAAAGTGTTTGTATATAGAGTACTCAGAAACTTGGGGGACATTTTCTGACTAGTTGACAATTATGTTTTTAAAAAATGTTTGCTCAAATATTCTATACTCTGCATAAGGTTTCAGTGGTTACTTCATCAGAAGTGGGAAACCAGCTCATTCTTTATAGTCTTTCTTAGTCTAAATGCTCTCCTAAAACTGGTTCGTTTTGGTTGAGCCTGCTGGCCTTTGAAATACCAGTCACATTACTTCCAGCATCACAGCAACACACAAGCCGCCACAGTATGACAAACTGACAAACAACTGGACTGATAGGTAACATCACGATAAATGGAAAAAAGATTGAAGTGGTCAAGTTGTCAATCATCTTGCTTGGATCCACAATCAATGTTCACAGAAGCAGCAATCGAGAGATCAAATGATGCTCTGCATTGGGGGTATATCCGTTGAGGGCTAAGGTGCACCTGACCCAAACGATGGTATTTGCATCTGCAAATGAAAGTTGGCCTTTGAATAAGGGTACCAAAGAAGAATAGATGCATTTGAATTGTGGTGCTGGAGAGGAAGATTGAAAGTACATACCATGGACTGCTGAAAGGACAAACATCCATCTCGGAAGAAGAGCACTCAGAGAGCTCCTCAGAGGATGGCAAGACTTCATGTTACATATTTTAAATATGTTGTCAGGAGAGACGAGTCCTTGGAGAAAGACATCATGCTTGGTAGAGGGGCAGCAAAAAAGAGGCAGGGTCTTCACTGATAGACTGACATAGTAGCTGCAACAATGAGCTGAAGCATGTAAGCAATGATGAGACTAGCCCAGGACTGGACAGTGTTTCATTCTTTGGGGCATAGAGTCACTATGAGTTGGAATCTACTCAAAGGCACCTAATAATAACAGTCCAAATATTATTAAAATATAAACCAAAGAGTTTGCTAAACAATTGTAAAGCAATTATAAGATCAGTGATTCATGCTTATAAGACCCCTTATGTTTTGAAACCAGGACAGTTTCTGTGTTAGTGTGGGTAGACTAGAGAAACAAAATTCATAAACTCTCATATTTTATAAGAGAGTATTTAATATAAAGGGTAATTGTACATTAAGCATCACAACCCAGTCCAGTCCATATTAGCCCATGTGTCCGACATCGATCTACAAAGTTCTCCTCAAACCCACAAAACACAGGCAATGATGCCAACTGCAGGAGGAAAGCCAAATCAGTGAGCGTGTAAGCATCTCAGCGCTGGCAGGGG
>NW_022103898.1:30977091-30981562 GCF_000313985.2 Echinops telfairi
AGCCGGGTTAGCACAATAAACCTTAACTATCACAGGTTCATTCATCTTTAAATATATATATTAATTAATCTGCTTCCTAAAGGAACAAATTTAAAGGGAAAGTGAATAAAGCATGCAACTAGCCTGTGACATCAGGGAGTCTGGTCATCCAAAAACTACTGTGTGAGGGGAAGAAACTACTTTGAAAGGTTATTTCAAAGCATTGCTAAAAGATTATATATTTGTGGCAGTGCAGAGATTTCTAACACCTTCAACAAAATGACCTTCAGTGAGTATGTAAGTCTCTCCTTTCCCAACATAAAAGTTATAAAATATTTTATAGAAGGAAAGATAAATGTCAATATTCTTTAGGTCTCACCTTATTGGGGTGGGATAAATGAAGAAAAGTCAGTGCTTCTTAGTAGGAAAATGGTATTTTCGAATAATATTGCACGTATATATGTAATTATGAGTGTCAGGAAAGGAAACCCACCCTAGACTGAAATAGTACAATAGGTCTTCCAAACAAACAAGAGGATGGGTGAAATGAAGATTCATGTAATATTATAACATTAATATAATTATTGATTTATGTGTAAAAATGATTACCCTAAAAATTATGACTAAATTATCTTATTGCATGAAAGAAACCACCAAATTGAACTAAATTAGAAAACTTTGATGTACACAATTTAAAAGATATTACAACAAAGTGATTTTAAAAGATGGAAAACAAAATGTATGTAAAAGACAAATACAAGAAAGAGAGAATTTACTTTGAACAAAACAGAATTTAATATTACAGGAATTAAACAGGAAAGAGGAAATCAGTATGTTTTGATAAGAGGCATAGATCAAATGAAAACTATAATAACTATAATAAAAATACTCTGGTACAATATCTCTTAAAAACTGGTCTATATTATGAGTTAGAAAGACAATACTACAAAATGACTGTATCTACATCTCTATCAACTATGTATATATATTACATTAATGCAATTTAAATTATTTGCCAGGAACAGCAAAGGATAAGAGGATTTGGAGAGTCAAGACTAGGAGAAGAAAATGCAATGTGTGACTAATTGCTTCCATGAACAAGTGCCTCAATTTGTCATAAAATCAGAAAAACGGAATGGTGTCCAGATACTATTACTGAGCATTTTGATTAAAGATTCCATAGAAGAATCCTGACCAAGCAAAGAAAACCCAAGCCCATTGCCATCTAGTGAATTCTGACTCATGGTGACCTTGTAGGATATAGTACAACTAACCCAGAGGGTTTCCACAGCCGCCACGTCATTCTCTGAGAAGTGGCTGGTGGGGTCAACTTTGAGTTAGCAGTTAAGTACTTACCCACTAAATCACCAGTGCCCCTACCTTGATCAACATGAGGGAGCTGTGGAGTAAAATTTCAGTTGTTCATAAAATCTATGTTTTCTGAATTCATTAGGCTGCAAGAACTACAGAAACTACTTCCCTGACATAATCTGTAAACTACAAACCAAAAATATCCCCTGAAGTCTTTAAACCCAGTGTAGGAAACAGAATCAGGAAGAAAGTGTCTGCAGAGAAATTCTCCATGCTCATACATTGAGGAGTCTGTAAGGCCGGGACTCCATGCAGGGAGACCTTCGCTTTCATGGGTGGGAGACGCATTCCGGTCACATTCTCCTAAGAAAAGTTATTCCCATGATCCCCACTGCCCCATGATAACTCCAGTTTTAAGATGCTACTTGCAAGCACAGATCGCTTACTGTGCTCTTGAAGGTCAACTGCTTGAAGGCTCTCTGCCTAAAGGTTATCAGCCATCTAACCTTAAGTACAGCCTACTCCTTTCAATAAGGATCATGGGGCACCTAAGGTCAAGCCAGCTCAAAGATAACCAAGATTAGGTTGCCATCTTGATTCTAGAACCCACCTTCCATATGTGCCTTCCTGTCACATGTATGCCTCTAGTACCTCCCCTTCCTATTGCATGTAAACCCCTAGCTCACCCCCCTCCTGTTGTGTGTATGCCTCTACTACAACCCCTTCCTGTTATGTAATGCAAACTTACCGTGACTTGCATGCCCATGATTGTATAAGTCCGTGAGAGAATACATTACTCCCTCATTCTGGTTCTAGTCTCCACTGGAAAAAGTGAGCCCTTGCATACTTTGTCTTGTCTTATATCTCTTTAATTGACCCTTTGATTGAACAACTGCCCCTTGAACCCATTTGGTTGTGGGGAATCAGAGCCCCCAACAACCAAATATTGTTCACCTTAATTAGTTAATGATATCAGCCAGCCTATTATTGCAGATGTTGTCAGGTTAAAATTTAGCACCTTAAAAAAAAAAATTAGCACCTTATCAATTGATCCCCCTTATGATCCACTTAAATTTGTTCCAGCTTTTGGTACTTTCTGCTTTATTTTCTATTGAAGTTTTTATCTGTTTTACTTTGTTGTTGTTGTTAGTTTTTGTTTTTGTTTAGTGTTTTCCTGTCTGTGAAATCAAGGATAGAGAAATCTATAGAGACAGTAATTGGATGAATTGTTCCTTAGGAGTATGGCAGGGGAAATTGGGAGAAAATGGGGAGCTAACAATGAAAGATAAAAGGAAAACAATGTTCTAAAACTGACTGTGGAGATGATTGTAAAACTCGTCTTCATGTGACTGAACTATTGAATTATATGATATGTAAATTGTATGACGAAATTTTAGGGGAAGGAATATCTCCCTTAAACATGATCCTTTTTTAAACACCTGTTGGCATGGGATCAAGCACATGATCACAGCAACTGAAAAGGTTGCTTAGGAAGCGTAAGTGGCAGTGAGCTTACATTAATGGGGAAGAATAGTTCAGAGAAGGGAAAGAAGAATGGCTTCGCATCACGGAGAGTGTATTTAATGCACTGAATTGTGCATGTGGAAATAGCCAAATCAGGATTGTTCTTTTAGGCAGATCTCTAACATCAAAAGATACAGACTAAATATTAACAGATACAAAACAAAAGACTGTTATCGTACGGCCTTCTTTTTTCTCTAATGAATGAGTAAATAGACAAGAATAGTAGATAAGGAGAAGAAGAACCACAACAAGAAGGCAGACGGCTTTATTGGATATTCGGAGCATACTACTTGGGAATATAGCATTGACTCAAAAATGAAAAATGATACTGCTGGAACGTAATAAAAAATCAGCTCTCAGATGCCAGCATGTGAGTATGTAATATATAAAAGGGCTTCAAAAAGTTATGGAAAAATCCCATTGTCTTTTGGTTCCATTTTTCCATGAACTTTCTGAAGCTCTCTCATAGGCAATGGTAGCATTTCATTTTATTGGGTAAAAAATTAATTATCCTGGCTATACATCAAGGATAACTTTGTTTGGACTACTGTCTTACATAATACACCAAAAGAATTTTAGATGCATCAAAGATAGAAGCATAAAAATATTAAACA
Organism: Echinops telfairi; assembly: GCF_000313985.2. NCBI lineage: Eukaryota > Metazoa > Chordata > Mammalia > Afrosoricida > Tenrecidae > Echinops > Echinops telfairi. Next base: position 30,980,520 of record NW_022103898.1, read on the forward strand.
GAAATATTTCAAACCATCAAACCAAGAAAGCTGTGTAGATTTGAGGGGCAGCTAATGCCTTTCTGATCCAAACTGGTAGCTCATGCACCATAAAAGATGAGCGAGCCATAATTGAGTAGGTAAAATCAGACATAAAAGTGGTAGCAACAACAACAAAATCCCTGCCAAATAGTCAATTCTGACTCAGAGGCATCCTATACAGCAGGGTAGAACTTTCCCTGTGGATTTCTGAGACTGTAACTCTTTCTTTTTTTTTTTCCCCTGTACCTCTTTATGGGAGTAGAAAGCCCCTAAAAGTGGCCAAAAGTAGCCTAAATAAAATGAATCAACAAAAAAAAGATGTGGGGAAAAATTTCAAAACAGAGGAAAAATCGTTAATACATCTTTTTAAACAATCTAAATACTAATGAAGCATTCATTTTTCCCCATAGGAAAAGAAGAGGGGAGAAAATTCACAGAAGAGTCCACTTAAATGGCCAAAACTATGCAAAGATGATCCATGTCACTGTGGAGTAGGAGATGACAATGAAAGTGAACTTGAGATGGCCTTCATATCCAATAAATTAGCAAAGCGTCGACGTGGATTATGAGTGTTGTGCTTTAAAGACGTGTTTGTTTTGCATTTCTGAAAGAGGACAAAAATATGCACACGAGTAAAAATGGGTTTAAAATAAAATGTGAATTGTAACAGCCTTTTGGAAAGCAATCTGTTCCCATTCATTAAAAATAAAAATACACTTAACTTTGGCCCAAATAGTCCCCCTCCTGGGAATGTAGCCCAAGAAGGAAGTGCTCTGCTACATATCAAGATGGTACAAATAGATGTAGCAATGTGTGCAAAAGCCAGCAAGAAACTGAAAATAAAAATTAATGTTCATCAATTGGCTCCATCATGAGATTTTAGTTGACTTTAAAAAGACTCATTAGAATTGACCAGTTTATAGGGGTCTCCACATGGTATTCTGAGAAATCTAAATGTAGAAAAAAAGAATGCTTATAAACGTAACAATGATGAGAAATACAACCTTCCTCTAGTTCCTAAA
>NW_022103898.1:30983995-30994454 GCF_000313985.2 Echinops telfairi
GGGGGAATTATACATTGATCATTGCGAGCGGTTCTCTCTCATCCTTCTTCTCCCACCTTCCCCTCATGGTATTGCTACTCATATTACTGTTCCTGGGGTGTTTATCTGTCCTGGATTCCATGTGTTGAGAGATCTTATCCGTACCAGTGTACATGCTCCCATCTAGCCAGATTTGTAAGGTAGAACTAGGGTCATGATAGTGGGTGGGGCAGGGGGGAAGGGAAGCATTAAAGAACTAGAGGAATATTGTATGTTTCATCAGTGCTATCCTGTACCCTGGCTGACTTGTCCCTTCTTTGTGATCTTTCTGTGAGAAGATGTCCAATTGTCTATAAATGGTCTTTGGGTCTCCATTCCGACCCCACTTGTTCACATCAATATGATTGTTTTGGGTCTACTGATTCCTATTGATACCTTATGATCACACAGGCTGGTGTGCTTCTTCCATGTGGGCTTTGTTGCTTCCCTGCTAGATGGCTGCTTGTTTAGTTTCAAGCCTTTAGGACCCCAGATGATATATCTTGTAATAACCTGGAACTATCAGCTTTCTTCACCACATTTGCTTATGTACCCATTTTGTCTTCAGTGATCATGTCAGGAAAGTGAGCACAAGTTATTACAACAAAGTGGTCCTGCATGGAGGGAGGACTTGAGTGGAGACCCATTGTCTGTCTCCTACCTTAATTCTTAACATATACATATATGTACATATACTTTTATCCCTATGTAAGCAACCAAAATTTGACCCTAGAGCTCACTAACTTAGAATGTCAGTAGTTCCATTTAAAGAACTAGGTCACTATGATTCCATCTGAGATTTTCCAAGTCAGTATGTAGGAACAGAAAATACTATCTGCACAACTTTTTCAATTGCTTTAAAAATAATCCCTTACTATTAATCTATGATGAAACAAAATTTAATTAGAAGTTGAATATTAAGGTGATTCTCAAACAATCTAGTTTTGATACTTATGATAAAACTGATTCCTTCTTATTTGTTCTCCCGTTAGCCAAACAAACCTATCTTAGAAGATGTACAACCAGAATGCTCTTTAGAAACAGGTGTGGAGAGGCTTCATCTCACATACTTTGGACATCTTATCAGGAAAGATTGGTCCCTGGAGAAATGCATCATGCCTGGACAAACAGAAGGTCAGTGAAAAAGTGGAAGATCCTTGAGGAGATGGACTGACCCACTGGCTGCAACATAACAATTGTGAGGATGCCACAGGGCCTGTCAGGACTTTGTTCTGCTGTCACGAGTTAGAACTGATTCAACAGCACCCAACACTAATGATGCTGATCAAAAGCTCTTAAACCTAGAAAGAAAATAAAGACACAACAAGGAACCATATGAGAATAAAGGAAAATAGTTGTGCCCCACTTATTAGAACTCGCTGTTCAATTCCGTATTTTAATGGTATGACAAGCATAGAATTGGCTGGATACTGGAATAGAAAAGTAGATATCCTAACACAAATCTAGAGCTTAAGTGGTTTATAATCAAGAAATAAATCAGAATAATATATGGAATGGAATATGTCAATGTATGCTATTTATAAATATACCCACTCCTCATGTATGGACTATCTTGCTATCCAACATGTCATGGTTTGGCAGTTGGGCAATCATGTAATTTGGCAGGTATATAATAATGTAAATCAGGAGTTATGCATTTCAGCATTGATGTAGGCCATTTTGTGGCTTGATATGGTCATCTTCCATTTTTGCATAACACCTAGTTTGCTGATGACCTGGTCTTTGTAACTTAACAATGTCAGTGAGAGAAGTTGTGGATGCAAACCATTTATATGACTGTCTTCTCTTCCCCAAACAATGTCCTCATCCCATACTCCCCTTGACTTTCTTATTCCTCTGTAAAATACTGAAACATTGTTGACAAATAAAGTCAACAGATGCTGCTGGTACAAAATGTTTTGCCTAAAAATCTTTTCATCATCACCCTACTTCTTCCTGGTGTGATCATGGATATAATGTGCTGGATAATTTTCCTATTCTTTGCTATCATTAGATCTCTTCATTTTATTGTGACAATTTACCATTTATCAGCAGTACACATTATCCTTCATTCATTTCCTTGTCTACTTTCAATGCCAATTGCTTCGGAAAGAAGTAGGGCAAAATTCAAGCCTATGTTAATATGTGATTACAATGTGTGATTAAATAAACAATTTTTAAAATTTCTCTAACTTAAACATATTTAAAACTAAGAAGTTTGGTTGTGTTTTTTTTAAGACAGAGGAAAGTTAGCACTTCCAAGATCTTTCCAAAATAAAGGGATCCAAAGTAGAAAATACAACTCACAAAAGCTGTTTTTCAGAAGCAGTACCCACATGTGTTACTTGAAGTCTGTTCACATAGTTGAGTGATGCATTCAAACCGTGGTGTTGGCAAAGAACATCGAATGCACTGTGAACGTGTAAAGAACCAACAAGCCAATCTTAGACAAAATCAATGAGAACATTCCTTCGCAATGAGATGGCAAGACATCATCTTGCTTGCATTGAAAATGTCATTAGGACAGACAAATCACTTAAAAAATAAATAAATAGCATGACTATTTAGTAAGGTAGTAGATAAGTAGATAAGCAAAAATTAGAGAAATTTGGTAACAAATCTGCTTGGCACAATGGATGGATGTATGGATTGTGATAAGAGTAGTACGAGCCCCCAATAAAATGTTTTTTAAAAATGAGAGATATTTGCCATGTAGTGATTTAACACAATAGTTACACCCATGGTCTCACCCAAACCAAACATCATGAAGGTGTTGCAAGGCGGGCCAATACTTTATGGCTGAAAATAAGGTCATCATGAATTGAAGATATCTCAACTGGAACACACAATATTCCAGAAAGAGATTGGGGAGAAATCAAGAAGACAACAACAACAAAAAGTCAATAATGATGCAGGTGGCGTCCTTTCTAAAGTGAGCACCCAAGAATTGGCCAAGGAAGCACAAGTCATAAGACACAAGAATAATTGTCATTCATGAAGGTGACCACAAGGACAAACAGTTGGTGTAGGGAGCAAGGCCGGAAGCTGCCTCATGAAAGCACTTTTCTGTTTGCTTTCAAGGAGTAGAAAGGAAGTGATTACTTCGGATTTAACCGAAACAAAAATCCTTACAACTAAACCAATAGGTAATGGTACCCATGATTACCAGTCGTAATAAGTGGAGAAAAGATTGAATTTTCCACGGATTTCATTTTGCTTGGATCCACAATCCATGTTCATGAAAGCAGCCAAAGGACCCCTTGCACCGGATCATCTGCTGCACCAGACCTGCCTCTGCCAAGTGCTCAGAAGCAAAGACGTCCCCTGAGGCCTGCGGGGTGCCTCACTCGGACCGTGGCATTTTCAATGGCCTCGCATGCATGTGGAAGCTGGACACTAAATAAGGAAGACCAAAGACAAATCAATGCATTTTAGTTAGGGCGTTGGTGACAAATATTTAAAGTCCCAAGGACTGCCAAAATAACAACAACAAAAAAAATCTGTCTTGGCAGAAGTACAGCCAGAATTCTCCTTAGAGGCAAAGGTGGAGGCACTTAGTTTCATGTACTTTGGCTGTGTTGCCAGGAGAGATCAGTTCCCAGAGAAGGATATTATGTTTGGTAAAGTAGCGGGGCCGCAAAAAACGAGAAAGACCTTATGTTTCATTTTGGTGTACATAGAGGGGCTATGATTCAGAACTGACTTAATGGCACCTAATAGCAATAACCAGAGTCTGTAGATATAATAAAATAGTTGTGTCTTGCACCTGGGCTTAGGGATGGTTTACTATACAGCAGTAGGTAAGTAAAACAGCATCCACCTAGGATCTATAGCTCATTCTGTTTGTGTAGGCCAACAGCAGTCCGGAGCTAAGTCCCTTCTAAGTACTATTAATAAGTGATAACCACCAGATCAAATCTGCAGGCATTGCCTCTTGTTATGCATTATTATTACCATTTTATGACACCAGATAGCCTTTATACTCTGAAGCTCAAAGTCAGTTTTTTTATCCTGACATACAAGGTCCTTGGCGTCCTTCTCCTGTTTCATTTCTCTCCACTCCTCCAACACGATGTTCTAATGTAAAAATGATGTGGGGCCATCGTTTGAGTGGCTCCAACTTCACAATAGGGAAGGAGGATTAAGATTACCAGCATTAGCCACCATGGCTGATTCCTGAGAGGTGGAGTTCAGACATGGCCACCACCATCCAACCTTTTTACCAATTGTGACACCAATTGTCCTTCTCACAGCGCTGTGTACTTCTCTGTTGGATTAGATTTGTTGAAATGGCCACAGAACACTCACAGATAATGTCATGATTATGTGGTTATTTGAAAAGTAATAGGTTACAATTCAGGATCAGGAAATCTCAGGGTACAGTTCTTCAGTCAAAATACAGCTCCCGTTAGCCACACTCAAAGGCAGGTCTCTAGCCTTTGGACCCTCTGTCTGGCCCCTGTCTTCCTTGGGAAAATGTTACAAAGCTATTTTAGCTCTGTCAATAAGTATCCAGAAGCACCCCATTCCACCAGTAAGCCTCAGCCAGAAGGTGCTCAGCTCTAGCTCTGTAAGTCACCAAATTTAGCTCCACTAAGTCCCCAGAGGTACCCCACTCTTCCAGCAAGCCTCCCACTCAAAGACAACCAGCACTCTACAGAGATAGAGAAGCCCATCACTCTAACTTGTGCTGGTCTTTTAATTCTACTATGCCTGATGCTTTGCTGTCATCATTTATCTGCTGATACTTCTTGCCATATCTTGCTTTCCTCTCCAGAATCACAGCTCTCTGACTCTTGGATCAAAGGGGCTCAGTATAGAATCTCACATCCAAAGAACATGCTCCATTTCTGGCTTTTTTTTCCTTGATGGTACTTCTTTGATCTTACTTTCCACCCTAGGAAAGGCTAACAGAATGACAAAACTAACCAATCCCCGTGTTATGGTCCCATATAACTTATTTTGCATGGCCTCATCCAAATAAGGGTGCCGGGTACTTTATTTGCATTAGTAACAAGCTATGCAATCCCATCCACCTGTTTTCTGTCAGTTTGTAGTACTGTGATGGCTTGTGTGGCAGATTTGGAAGATGGCTACTTGGCCAACTGATTAGAGAGGTCTATATTTGTGTCCATTCCAAAGAAAGGTGACCCAAGAGAATGCTCAAGCTATAGAAAAATATCACTGATATGGAATGCAAGTTGAATGTTGCTGAAGATCACCTAACAATGGTTGCAGCAGCACATTGACTGGGAACTGCCAGAAATTCAGGCCAGATTCAGAAGAGGACTTGGAACAAGGGATGTCATTGCTGATGACAGCTAGATCTTGACCCAAAGCAGAAAAGAGCAAAAACATGTTTACTTGTGTTTCATTGACTATGCAAAAGCAAACAACTGTGTGGGCCATAAACAGACTGTGGAAAACCTTGAGAAGAATGGAGATTCCAGGACACTTCATTGTGTTCACGAGGAACTTGGACATGGATCAAGAGGCAGTTGTGCGAAAGAACAAAGGCATATGGCATGGTTTACAATCAAGAAAGGCGTGTGTAGGCTGGTAGCCTCTCACCGTAGTTTTGCATTCTGTCTGCTGAGCAAATCATCCCAGAAAATGGATTGTATGAAGAAGAATATGGTGAATATGGCATCAGGATTGGAGGGAGGCCTATTAACAACCTGTAGAGACACACACACACACCCCCACCTCCCTGTGGGTTTCTGAGCGTTACCTGTGCACAGCGATAGAAAGCCCAGTCTTTCTGTTTCTCATGAGGAGCTGCAGGTGGTTTCAAACTGCCTACCATGCAGATCGCAGCTCAATGCATAACCAGTCTAAATTCCTTTGCCGGGCATTCAAAGACAATTGTAATTTGAGTCCCAACAACTTTTGCATTCTGATCTCTTACCTCTTCCCTACCAGAACTTTGTACTAAAGACAAACCAGTTTGTAGCCTGACCTTTATAATACACATGTTTTATAATAGTCTTCGGTCTGGAATGTTGCTTGTACTACAGACTGCTCATTTCCCAAGGCCCATCCAGCTTTAGTGTTGGCTTCCTTGACCTGAGCAGCCAACAGCGGGGGTGGGGGGGTGGGGTGGGGGTGTCTATAGCCTATAAAACTCTCCATCTTTGATTATTGGGTATTTATGTAGTGAGTGATCTATATATTTGCCTTATCTCCTAACAAGGACGCCACAGTGTACTCCCTGTTTTCCCTAAAGCCCAGAATTGACTTACAGTGGGTAGGGCTGCAAATGAATAGGTCATTTGAATAAAAGTCTTGAGATACGTAAGGAATATAAAAATAAACAGGGAAAATAAAAGACGATAAGTGGAAGAAGAGACAGGGAAGACGGAGACAAGAAGAGTGGCAGAGAGAAGAAACGCAGCAACAGGCAGACAGGTAGGGAAGAGAAGGCAGACAAACATCGCTTTCTTTGATTCAGAGAAATATATATGTGTGTGTGTTTTTTTATTGTAATGCCTGTTAGCATGCCAATGCCTTCAGCATTGGGGAAAAGAGGTTTGTGTGCCTTTATTTACAAGTTTCAAAGCTTGTATTTGAAATAAACATTTGCTTTCCCAAGGAATGCTGCCAATTTTGTATTGTGTCTGAGAATGTGGTCGGGTTTTTAAAAAGCATTTTGGAAACTCCAGGGTGTCTGTCTATTTTCACAGTTATCCCTGGGAGTCTCTTTGACATTCACATTTTATCATTTTTACCTAATCTTTGTGATTTGAGAGATTAGAGCTGTCTCATTTCAAAATACCTGAAAGATTATATTTGAAATGAAAATTTATTTCATTATGTGTACATTTTCCCCCCAAATCAAATCTGCAGTTTTTTTCCCAATCCAATCATTTTTGCGTTAGTTTAATTATTTTTGGGTTTTGTGTGTGTGGAGATGATATATAGAAGAAATCAAAAGCAGGAGTGGAAAAACTCGTTGGGAAGAAATGAGTTGTTTCATGTTCTGCGTTCTCAAACTATTTTTATTAAACCTCCAGGGGCTTAATTCTGAACCAAGTTTCTCAAAGGATCACGGTCGTCAACCTCGGCTATGGGTTGTTATGTTACTGCTGGTTCAGCACTACCTCATAACATCTTTTTTCGGGCCAAATGAAATAAAGCCTAGATATGGTATCTGGACTATTTTCCACTTTTGCTTACTGTAAGGTTCTAGTCAATAAGAGATTTAAATGTCCTGAATTCCTTGAGATACATGTCTTTGCTGAAATAGGGTTAACATAACTTTTAGAGCTTCTTGAATTTATATTGTAGTGGGTACGAGTTGCCAAACTTTTCATGTGAGTAGCAAATATTAGGGTGGTCAGTTCTGGAAATTTGGTTTTAGCATGTTTATTTCCCAGCAGGGGCACTTCTAGTGTGTGTGTGTTGGGGGGGGGTGTACCTGGAAGCTCTAGGAGGAGCTCTAGGAAATGATGTATGACATGACACATCTGGTGGTCAGAATGAAAGGATTTAATATTTTCCCTTTATTAACGGGTAATTTTGGCATTAGAAAGCCAAATGAGGTGAAAACATAATAATGGGGACGGAGGGGGACAAGAGAGGGAAGTGATTACAGGTACAGGGATCAGTATATGCAAAGGCCCAGAGGCAAGAAAGAATGTTCTGAGAAGTACTAGCATGGGTAGATGCTGTGCATGGCCTTCTGGCTGTAGTCTTTTTATCTCCCACCAAATGACTGTGTCAAACCAAACTCACTGCCCTTGAATCTGCCAATCATTGGGTAGAACTATGTAAATGTTTGGGTACAGCAATGGGATTGCTGGTTCCTGTTAAGTACCGTATACACTCAAGTATAAGCCGACCCAAATATTAGCTGAAGCACCTAATTTTACCACAAAAACAGCATAAAAAATGTGCTGAAAAACTCGACTTATATACGAGTATATACGGTACCATTGAGTCAGCTCCTACCCATAGTGACCTATGCACAAAAGAATGAAACACTGCGTGGTCTTGGGTGTCAGTCTATTTCCTTGAGGACCTTCCTAGTTTTTGGTGCCCTTCTACTGTACCAAACATAGTGTCCTTCTCCAGGGGCTGATCTCTCCTGACAATATGTTCAAAGCATGTAAGACAAAATCTTCCCTTGCCTCTAAAGAGCACTCTGGCCGTACTTCTGCCAACAAAGGCCTGTTTGTCCTTTTAGCAGTCCTCTTTTTGAAAGTCCTCTGGTTCTTTCAATATTGTTCTCCAGCACCACAATTCAAATGCATCAATTCTGCTTTGGTCTTCCTTCTTTAATATCCAACGTTCACATGCATTTGATGCAATGGAAAAGATTGTGGCTTAGGTCAAGTGCACCTTCATTCTCAAAGTAGCATCCTTGCTCTCAAATACTCTAAAGAGGTCTTGTGTTGCAGATTTACCTCCCATAAAGAGCCCTGGTGGTGAAGTGGATGACGCATTGGGCTGCTAACCGCCAGCCCAGCCCTTTGAAACAACCAGCCGCTCCACAGGAAGGAAGGGCGACTTTCTACTCCCATAAAACGTCACAGTCTTGGAAGCTCACAGTCATTATGAGTCAGAGCCAGCGCCGTGGCAGTGAGTTTTGAGAGGTTTGTTGTTGTTGTTGTTGTTGTTGTTTAAGTTTTCCAGTCTAGGAAACACACAGGGGAAGTTCTAGTCTGCCCAAGAGGGCAGTGAGATTTTTGAGTTTCCCTCTTTTTATTTGTTACATTTATAGAGTTAAATATTGTATTCATTATTCCGTTCCCTCTGATAAAAGTTACTATTGCTGTTGTTAGGTGGCTTTGCGTGGGTTCTGACAAATAGTGGTCATATGGACAACAGAAAGACCTTCTTCCCAGTCACCACACAACCAGTCTGTTTAAACCCACTGGTAGGAAAACACGGCTTTTACTCCCACGAAGAGTCCCAGCCTCAGAAACCTTCAGGGTGGCTCTGCCCTGCATCTAAGGTCGCTATGAGTCGGCGTTCACTCCGTGGCCGTGAATGAGTTTAAACCCATTGTTGCAGCAGCTGCGTCAGTCCATCTCGGTGAGCATCTCCTTTTTGCTAACCCTTGATTTTACCAAGCATGATTCTCCAGGAATGGGTACCCCTTGACAATATGTCCAAAATATGAGAGAAACAGTTTTTCCATCGTCACTTATAAGAAACATCTTGGTCGTACATCTTCTGGCAGCTTGTGATACTTTCCATATTCTTCACCGACTCCGTGGTTCAAATCCTTTTCTTGCGAGGCCTCCCTGATCCATCACCCAGCTTGCACATGCCTATGAGGCAATGGAAAAGACCAGGGTGTGGGGCAGACACATGTATCTTAATCCTCAAAGTGACATCTTTGTGTCGATTTAATGCAACAGATTTCCTGACTGCTGCTTCTATGAGGATTGATCAGGGATGCAAGTAAAATTAGATCCTTGAAAATTGTACTCTTTTCTCAATGTATCTTGATGTTTTCTATTGGTCTGGTTGTGAGGATGGATTTTTTTCTCTACATTCAATTTCAATCCATAATGAAAGCTGCAATCTTTTATTTCTTTATCAGCAGTGCTTCAAATCTGCCTTTTTTCAGCAAGCAAAGTTGGGTCGTCTGACTATTGCAAGTTATTAATAAACCTTCCTCCAATCTTTTTTTCTTCTTTTTTTTCCCCCCTTTCTATACCCTCCTTCCCTCCTTGTATCGCCACTGTCACCCCTGGTCCTGAGAGGTTCATCTGTCCTAGATTCACTGTGTTTCCAATTCCCATCTGTACTGCTGTGCATCATCTGGTCTAACCAGGTCTGCAAGGCAGAATTGGGGTCCTGGTAGTTGGGGGGCCTTCCTCCAATCTTGATAGAGCACTTTTCTTCACATAGTCCAGGCCACCATTCATCGATCAGTTTGTCACACTGTGATGGCTTGCATGTTCCTGTTATGTTGCAAATATCAGAAGGGTCACCTATGGTGAACAGGTTTCGGTGGAGCGTCTAGGCTAAGAGCAGACTAAGAAGAAATAGGCTGTCCACTTCCAGGGGATTAGCCACTGCAAGCGTCATGAATACCACAGAATGTTGTAAAAGTCGGTGCGGGGTTGGGTGCCATCGGTTTGGCTCTGATCCATAGTGACCTTATCCACAACCGAATAAGACAGTGCACAACCCTGTGCCATCCCCACATTGTTCCTGTCCCTGAGCCCATTGATGCAGCAATTGTGTCGATCTGTCTCCTGGAGGGCTTTCCACTCCTTCACTGCCCCTCCACTTTACTGAGCATGATGTCCTTCTCCAGGCACTGGTGTCTCCTGACCATATGTCCAAACTCTGCAAGATAACGGCTTACCCTCCTTGCCCCCAAGGGGCACTCTGGCCTACTTCTTCCAACACAGATCGACTTCTCCTTTTATCAGTCCATGGTACTTTAAATATTCTTTTCCAGCACCACAATTCAAAAGCATCA
>NW_022103898.1:30995088-31022598 GCF_000313985.2 Echinops telfairi
CACCACTGGTCCTAAATGGATCATCCACCCTGGATTCCCTGTGTTTCAAGTTCCTATCTGTAGCAGTATACATCCTCTGGTCTAGCCAGATTTGTAAGGTAGAATTGGGATCATAATAGCGGTGAGGGGGAAGAGGGGGGCATCATTGCTACACTGCACCTTGACCAGCTTATCTCCTCCCCATAACCCTTCCATAAAGGGATGTCCAGTTGCCTACAGATGAGCTTTGGGTCCCCACTCTGCACTCCCCCACATTCACAATGATATGATTTTTTGTTCTTGCACATATTGATCTTTACAGTTCCTCATAAGCACACGAAAATGTTCTGGGATTCCCATTCTTCTCAAAGTTATCCAACATTTATTATGGTCCACACAGTCTAATGCCTTTGCATAGTCAATGAAACACAAGTAAGCATATTTCTGCTATTCTCTGCTTTGAGATAAGACTCCACTGACATCATCAAATATACCCTTTGTTCTATGTTCTCTTCTGAATCTGACTTGAAGTTCTTTCAGTTCCCTGTCAATGTCTTGCTGCAAGCATCATTGTATGATCCTCAGCAAACTTTTACTTGCATGCCATATCAATGATACTATAATTTGAGTATTCTGTTGGGTCACCTTTCTTTAGAATGGACACAAATATGAATCTCTTCCAGTAAGCCAAATAGCTGTCTTCCAAATTTCTTAGAAGATGAATGAGTGCTTTCAATGTTTCTTCAGCTTTCTGAAACACTTCAATGGGCATTTCATCAATTCCTGAAGCCTTGTTTTGGGTTAATGCATTCCGTGCAGTTTGAACTTCCTTCTTCAGCACCATTGGTTCTTGCTCATATGCTATCTCCTTAAGTGGTGGAATGTTGGGTACAATGACTCTGTGTATTCTTTTCATCATCTCTTGATGCTTCCTGCATTATTCAATATTTTGCCCATATATTTTTTCAAGATTGCAACTCAAGGCTTTAATATTTTTCCTAAGTTCTTTCTGTTTCAGATGTGCTGAACATGTTTTTCCATTTTGATTTCCTAATTCTAGGTCCTTGCACATTTCATTATAATATTAGCTTTTATCTTCTCAAGCTGCCCTTTGACATTTTCGATTCAGGTCTTTGACTTCATTTTCTTCCTTCCATTTGCTTTAGCTAGTCTATGATTAAGAGTAAGTTTCAGAGTCTCTTCTGACATCTGCTTTGATATTTTCTTTCTTTCCTGTCTTTTTCATGATTTTTGCTGTCTTTGTGAACGATGGGCTTGATGTCCTCCATCAGCTCATGCGGTCTTCTGTCATTTGTGTGCAGTACGTCAAATACGTCCTAGAGATGATCTTGAAAATCAGGTTGTAAATACTCGTTTGTATTTGACTCCTGTAAACGAGTTTTAATTTTCTTCAGCTTTATTCTGAACTTACGTATGAACAATTGATAGTCTGTTCCACGGTCAGCCCCTTAGTCTGGTTTAGCTGTTGATCTTGAGCTTCTTCATAGTGTCTTCTTACAGATGTAGTCAATTTGATCTGTGCATTCCATCTGGGGAAGTCCGTGTGTATAGTCGCATTTTGTTGTTATTGAAAAAACAACTTGTTTGCCATACTGTGGTGACTTGTAGGTTGCTGTGATGCTGGATGCTTTATCACTGGTATTTCAAATGCTAGCAGCCTCAGCTCCCCACTTCAGAAGAAGAAGTCACTGAAAACCTTATTATAAAAGTAGATCAACTAAATATTTTACATTTTCTTAAGTCACACATATTGCCTGGGTTTAATGAGAAAGTAAGGAATCTGTGATAAAAGATAACTCCAAACTTAGTAGGAGTCATATAAAACTAAATAAAGGCATTTATTGAACCTTGAAGAAGCAACTCGAGACTCCTTAGGCTCAATGTTTCCCTTTGGTCTTAGCTACTAAGAGAAGCTGTATTTCCTGGTGAATGAGCACAATGATTCTAGTTAGTAAGGTGTTTACAGTCGATTCCTCCACATCATAACCCTACAGACAACAGAAGAAAACAATCCCTGATCGGACACGATCATCAAAACACTTACTAGGCTTGACTCCATTGCGGCAGCAGCCGTGTGACATTTCACTGCCTGATTGCTGCTTTGCTGAGCCTTGGTTGTAGATGTGAAATAAACTGATCTTGACAGCTGTGGCTGATCATTTGGAGTTGAGCCTCATCAGCAAATGAGGGTTCTGCAAGCTTGGATCCACCCACATCAATCAAGTTCTTCCCCAGTCATACCGTGAGTGCCTTCCAATCTGAAGGGCTCCTGTGCAGCTCTGTTCCAGATCATGTTCTACTGCTACACAGAAGGTTTTCACCGGCCAGTAGCTTCAAAATCGACCCCCATGCCCTTTCTCTTAGCATGTCTTGGTCTGAAAGCGTCACTGAAACCTGTCCCTATGTCCCAGGAAAGGAACTCTACTGCTATTGAAATGCCGACTGCACAGCTCTCGACAGCACAGCCACACACAACCCACCACAATACCACAAATGATGGCCAAGGGGTGGAAAATGACACTGTTCGGGTTCCAATATAGATCCATCACGATGTGACTTTTGTCACATTGTATTATTTCTTTGTGTCTGTATTTCCTTGACTGTAAGATAATATTATAAGACAGGGAAATGAACATAGCCTTATATGACTTTGATAAGAATAAGTTTGTCATAATATGCACACATACCCACTCAATAAAAACTCTCTGCCATCAAGTTGGTTCTGATTCATAGAAACCCTATATTATGCAAATCACCCAGTTTGTAAGGAAGAATGGGATAATTTGAACCAAAAGGCACAAACCTCACTTAAAGGCTAAGGATGCCCTGTCGTCATAACTAAACAAAGACACTGTGTTATCAATGTAGACACTGCAGACTGGTCAAAAGTCTCTAGTCAATGTATATCCTTAGCTCATTGATAAAAAATCTAATTTTCCCAGAATAGTAACTCTAACTTTTCGGTGATAGTAATGTCGATTTATTCAGATAAAATATTTAGGAGGTAGTTATCTTTTTACTTCTGAAAGGTATGCACTAAATAGAGGAGTTATGAAGTAAATCAAACCTACAGAAATGATACTTCACATGAAATGTAGGACTAGGTTTTTAATTCTGGGGCAATATTTATGTAAGTAGTATATTAAGTAGTTTAGTGCTTAAGACTATAGTCTGTATCAGTGAATATGACAGATGAGCCTTGGGATTCCAATTTAGAAGGGGTAATTGAGTAATGGATTTTAGACTTTTACTTTAAGTGGAAAGACTTAGAGAATTTAATCAAGTTTTGAAAGTATTGGAATGGTTTAAGAGAACATGTGATTTGTTATTTAAGTTTAATTTATTAGATTTACTGGAGCTGTTAAGGTTTGGCTGGTAGGTCAGGCACTTGAAAAGCTTAAAAAGAAAACTAAATGCATTAAATTTATAAATGGAGTTTAAATACTTAAGGGGATTTTATTAACTAAGTTGTAAAGGGACCTGCTTGGGAGTTGAATATGTTCAACTTGAATTGATCACACATTATTCACAGGCTCCCTTGAAAGTAATTGTTAAAATTTACTAGATTCATCAATCAAATAATAAAGAGTGCAAGGTGGACTTAAAGACTTGAGAGAAAATGGTTTTAAAAATTGTACCTTTGATAAAATTAATACTAATTTGAAGACCTAAGTAACTGCAAAGACTTTCTCTCTGCATGAAAATAGCCCCCGGGTTCAAAGAACGAAAGAAAGAAAGAAAAACGACAATCGACATGGAGATCTCATATCAGAATGATAAGTGTTTCTGAAAAGGAAGCTGCACAAAGGAAATGGAAGCAGCCATCAGACAAGATTGAAAACTACTTCCCAAAGCTGGGACAGAACGACTTGAACACAACATAACAGTTCACTCTCCTCACCACCAAACTGAAGAACGGAAATCAACGGCTAGGAAAAAATAGTAAGTTAATGACATGGGTTAAAAAAAAAAACATTTTAGAGTCTAGAGAAAAAAAATAAAAGTATTATCCACAAAGACGTAAAAATCATGATTGCTGAAAATGGCCCCTGTCTTCATAGCCAAGCACAACAGATCAATAACTATAGAGTTTGAACAACAGAGTTTGAAAGGAAAAGGTTATCATCTAAATACTTCGTACTTTTTCACCTTGTTATTCATGTATGAATCAGCTGCAGCTATAACCAGATATATGACGGTAAGTCAGAAAGTATGGCTACAACATCACAGGCATATTCCTTAAACAAAAGTACCCAATTGTGAAGCTGTTCTGTCACTGTAGGCAGTGTTTCCCCCACCCTGATCTCCCACCAAAGAATTCTATGCTCTCTAATTTGCATAACATCAAACGGCAGTTATAACATCCTCGAGGGACATTTAAAAGACGCATGATGTAGTCCCTCAAGGCTGCTATCACTGCCATTTATCCTAAATCTGGCCGACCAAGGCTCCAGCCTAGAGATATCACTGAAGCTGTGTCGGGACCCCTTCACTTGCATCTTGTTCAATTCCTGGGACTCTCCTGTTAAGAAAGCAGAAAATACAGGATGCAGCTATGGACGGGCTGGTTGATTAACTTACTTTATGTGCATCAACACATATGTATTGTCAGCCAAGTAGTTGATAAAATAGACATGATCCCAGTGCTCACCAGTTTTCTAGCCTATACAGCTAGGTTCTCTGACTCGTGGTCTTTGACAGGTAGAGCTAAGACTCATTTGAAGCCTCAACTTGGAAAAGTTCTCCTTTAAAGCTTACATGATAGTTGTCCGGGTTATGTTCTTTGTAGGTAGTTGATGGAAGACCCACATATCTTTGATAAATGGGCATCTCCAACATGACAGCTTGTTTCACCCAAGCTAGCAAAGGAAACGTTTGTTAGTAAAGAGAGACAAGAAGCAAATAAATAGTAACAGCGATGATATGCACTACAATGGATGCAGTAAAGGTATATATTAGCTTGTCAGCAGAAACAGCAAGCTTAGACTAGGGCATGTGGGAAAGACTTGCTAGTAGTCATTATTTTGCAAAAACTGAGTCGTAGTAGGTGAAAGTTGTGGGCCAGGGCAGGTTAGAGTGTACGTAAGGACATAAGTCAGAAAGAAAGCTCAAACAGCATTAAATCTAAGAACCAAGAGAATATGAGGAATTTAGAAAGAGAAGAGAATAAAGCAAAAGCCTAGGTCATAACAAACTTTCTGAGTCATATTTAAAACTCTAGTTTACTCAAGAACAAAGTGTTCTGCTAAAGGATTTTTAGAAGTGAAATATCCAATTTCTGATTTGAAAGGACAATTCTGAAAAGCAGAAATTGATGTGGGGCGAAATCGCAAGACTAGTGGCAGGATATTGAGTTAGAAGACAGCTATAATAATTCAGGGGATTATGATTACTCCCAATTTAAAAGACTGTTTGTGAACTTGGAAAAGAAGTCAGATTCAAAAGATAGTAAAATGCCTGGACCAACAGATTTGGGGAACAAATTTTGTATCATTTATCTTTTTTTGCATAGGAATTTGCCACCAATTTAGAACAAAATCTCAGTTTCTGTTGGTGTCAAGGGCCTGGGCCTGGCTTATCTGAGTTCTTGTGAGTGTCTCTCACAAGGCTCAAAGCAATGTCAGCAAGAGCAGGGAACTCATCCGACGACTCAGCTGGAGAAGGAATTAACACCATGGTACAAATAATTAAAATTGATAGCTCAAGAAATTATAAAGGGTTTTGAAACAATTATCCAAAAAGAATAGGCTATGGGGAATTAGGTTTAATTTGTTGGATTTTTGTTTATTTTTTAATGACTTCAACAGTATGCATAATATTTTGTAAATTTTCGGTTCTGATTTTTAATAATCAGGGCTCTCTAGATTGCAAATCGTAGAAATCCAACTTGGAAACTCTGGCTTCGATAAACTGTGAATTTAGGGATCCTTGTGAAGAATACTAGAGACCTGTCCAGCGCTTACAGAAGGAATTAAGAATAGGCTTTATGACCCATCCCCTTTAAACCAAGGAACCATCACACCAATCAACCAAAGCTGGACCATGTGAACATCTTTTTATTTTTAAATGGCAGTCCCAATGTACCCAAAACCAAGCCAAATTCATTGCCAAGGAGTCAATGCTAACTTCTGGTGACCCTTGTGGGTTTCTGAGGCTATAACTGTTTACAGGTGTAGAAAGCCCAGTCTGGTGGTTTCAAACTGCTGAGCATGCGTATCACAGTCCAGGGCATAGCGACTCCCTGACCTGGGAGCCTTCTCACGATGCCAAAATCAAGGAGAGGCTAAGGAGCCAGGAACTTTATAGGAGCCAGGAACACAGCAGAGAAACGTTCGTTCTTGACCTCATAAGAAAGAAACCTCCCTGAGAAGCTTTCAGTATCCCATTTAGGTAAATGCTAGGCTGGGATCTCCCCGTTTCTCTTTCAGGAACAACATGTACATGGGGGGATAAATAAGACACCACTAGACATCCCTGGTAACTCTAATTCTGAAAGTCACTGAGAAATCCTAGGTAAGGATTTCTCAAGAATCATCAAAATATAGGCTTTGATGGAGCCTACCTCTTTTAACTACTTTTAAAAACAGACCCTCCTACCTCCTTTAGTTTCTCCAATTCTATACTCAGGCCCTGAAAATTGGCAGGCTTCACACTGGCCTCTTCACTGAGTGGCTGAATACGTGAGACAAAATTTTATTTAACATCCATTTCTCCTGGTTAAGTCAAAAGACAACTGCCCTAGCTCTGAGGGCCTCATTGTTTCCAGGCGATGACCTCATATAACAAGACACTCAGTGAGAAAGACTGATTCGCAGCAGGTCTTCAGACTCCCCACAAAACGCTATGCCATTTGATATTCACTTTTATATAGTAAGAGGGTCATTAAAATGCATACCTATTAGGTAACAGCAGGCTTTGCTTTGATGAATATCAGCACACTATACCGGAGTATGGATGGTCATTACCAACACTCCCTGGTGTTTTCCTGAAATAATTGAAGGGCCAGAAACTTCACCTGCTGGCACCACCACCAAGGAACAGCTTGGAGTGGGCACTGGGCCCTCAAAGCAGAGATGCCAAACTTGGCAAATGACAGTGCAGGCTGTCCAGTGAACTATGAAACGCAGATAAACAACGAATGAGGTTTTAGTAGAATTCTGTCAGTGCTATACTGGAGACCTACTGCTACTCAAGAATTCAAAATTTTACCTGCTACCCAACTTTCACTGGACAGCCAAGATTTTACCCTGTAAGCCGCTCCTCCAAGATTTCTTTGGTATTCATTGTGGTAGAACTGTAAAAGGTCTGGGGTGGGGGGTGGGGGGGCGCGGAGAGGAAATTCCATTTACTTGTAATCCCGTTGTTTCACACACTTTTTGAATCCCCTCATCGACCTCCCTAAAGACTGTAGCCTCAGCAGCTGCCACAAATGAAGGTTCATGTTTTTCTCATCCCGGAAGCTGTTCGCTTCTGTTATTTGGTGGTCATCGGGATCTAAAAGCACAGAAGTGAAGGGATGATATAAAAGGAGAGGGGAAAAGAAGATAAGTCTTGTTGTTGGCAGTTGCTTACTGGCTTGAGGCTGCTTCACGAGGACTTTCCATAAGAGAGAACAAAATGGTGCCTGATCTAAACCATCTTCACGACCATTGGTATGCTTGTATCTTCCAGCCCTCTGCTGTTTGGTTGTGATTTCTAAGGCTTTCTTTGGCTGGGTTTCTTCACTGTCTATGCTAGTCTGGAGGTCCTGCTGAAACTTGCCCACCATGGGTGACCCTGGTGGTATTTGAGAGACTGGTGACATAACTCCACGCCTCATGGCAACATACAAGTTACCATAGTATATGGTGATAAGAGACAAAAACAAATACACTTAAATTTACTCTGGGATAATTCCTTCCTCCCTAAGTCACTCCACCTCCCAAAGTATCCCCAGACTCCTTGGGTAGCCTCTTATAGTCAAACTCCTAGGACAATGGGAAACTCCTGCACAGAATGTAGCACGACACTCTTGTCTCTTAGAAGTACTGGATAGATCATGCCAGCAATACCAAATAATACCCCTGCCAGGTTGCATGAGGCCCAATAGAGAGAAATGCTACTGCCAGAGCAGTTTCCTATCTATATATCATAAGCACAAGTACATTTTTGCAATAGGTCTGCCGCCAGGGAGAAAGGAGCTCATATATTACCTCCCAACATGTAGAATTTATATTTTAACCTTCCCTTGCAAGCTCGTCAGGTCTGGGAGGTCCTTGTATTAAACACGAATCATAAAATACTTGAAGAATGAACACAAAAATCATAACTCTTCCTTCAACTCAACGCCTCGATTGTCACTTCTGATTGAGAATGTTTACTGGTTTTTGCTGGAGCCAGGGAGAGAGCAGGCGAAAAGACCTCCTATCCAGTCAGCCAATAAAAACAATATAAGTCCAGAATGGAGGGGGACAAACAATTCCACTCATGACCTCAGCAAACAGAGTTTAATACGATCCCCAGGTCACATTTGTTAGGCGGCCACCAGTGCGGTGGCCGAGGCCTTGGGACCCTGCTCGGGAGGCTGATGGACAAAGGGACTAAACCAAGAATATCTGAAAGTCCTCACTGCACTTGTTGGCGGCATTTGCCGTCTTTGGGGGTTAATCCAATCGTCAGTGGAGGAAATGTTTTCTTTGTTGAAAAACATCCACTAATAAATGCAGGAGTATTGACAGAAGTAGAAAATCACCTTTTGAAAACCCCAAATGCAATAATGGGTCTAGACTGCAGTCATCAAAGGACCCAGAAGTTGATAATGGAGGGATGAGGCTGACACACCTGAACCCACTCATCGATCTTCGCACCACTTAAAGTGGGACAACCAGACGTCATGGCCTCGGGGCTCAAAGCAAAGGAAAGAGCAAAGCCTCAGCCAGAAGAGGGTCTTGCCTAAAATGTTGAACTTGGATTTAATAGAACCTCTACAGCATTAAAATAGCCCTTCTGCTTCTGTTTACAATTGAAATTTCCCATTAAAAGAGCTTTCTCGTAAAAACAGGTATTCAGGATGCCCTTGAACCCTTTTTGCTTCACATCTTGTTGCAAATCCTTCCCGAAGTCCTGATTAAGCTCCTTGTCCAGCCTCTGGACCTCACTATCCTGAACACGGCTGAGCGTTTGTTTAATGACTCCAGTCACCTTCAGGTTTATGATGATAAACCTCAAGTAGAAGTTCTCATAGAGACTGACATAAATCATGTAAAAGAGAGTGAACTGGGTCCACACAAATTTAAGAAGCTAAATGTATCAGTCGCATATGGTTTTCAGGATCTGTCATGTATTGGGTATTGTCACCATCTATTTCATTGGCATTTGAGCTTTTTCTGAAGATTTTTTTTTTAAGATTCAAAATTCTGGTTGGGAAAGGGTAGGTACTGAGACTGTTAAAATATTCTAGTTAGTTGAGTTTAGGTTACATGAGGTTTAAACCAGTAACTAATTGCCATCAGTCCCTCGGTCATCTGCGGCCTGGTGCTAAGCATCTCAAAAGACTGATGGATGACCCCAAAGGCTCATGGATGAGGGGAGTGAACCAAGAAGGTGTTAAAGTCCTTTCCGCACTTTTTGGTGACCTCGTGTGTCAAAGTAGAACTGTGTGCCATAGGGTTTTCAATGGATCCTGGTTTGTTTTTTGAGTTTACTTTCATTTGGTTTTTGTCTTGCGTTAGAGAGGAGGTTGCCAGGCCTTTCTTTTGCGCTACCTCTACTGAACTCAAATCATCAGTCTTTGAGTTAGCAGCCAAAGATTCCAACATAGATTTATCTTATACAAAAGGACCCGTGTCAGGACATGGGAGAGCTTAGTTGAGACAACTTGGTCCAGGTGGTTGCTTATTCCCTTTCCAACCTAGGTGTCAGAGTCTCGGCTGAAGCAGGCTCAGGTTCCTGTATGTAATAAAGCTCAGTGGCATTAACTTGAGACTTCATCAATGTGGCAAGAGCACTGTGAGCGAATGAACTTTATCCACAGAGATAGAGAGACAGGAACGACAGTCGGGCTCTAAGAGAAACACCTTGTCCCTGCTTATGAAATAACCTGAATTGTTCTGCTCCCTCCCATCTTCACCACCTGTCTTTATTCCACATAGGTCCACAGTGGCTATAGTTTTCATCAATGCCCTTTTGTTAAATCACTCTTAAAGCACTTGATGATAGTTCGCTTTTTGCACTTCATGCTCCATGATATTGTGAGAATACGTCGCTTCCTTCTGAGATCCTCTCTAACATCCTGGCTGCCTGCCTTCTGTGTTCATGCCTGGAATGCACGGCTTGTTTCGCAGTTTGTGGCGCAATGTGACTTACTGCCTGTCTATTCTGAGCTCTCGGTGGGCTGCGCTATATCTTTTGCCTGCCTGTGGTAAAGGAACCAGAGACATTGGCTTGTGTGTTGCTTATTTTTATTTGCAGGAAGGATAACTTCCTGATTTGATGTAGCAAGGAACCGCCTGCTGTGAGTCTGGAATAAACCTGATGCGTTGTAGGCATTTCTCATCATATCATGCCAAGTGATGAGTTGGCTCCACTAGCAATCTTCCTGAGGTTAGTTTTGTTTCTCTCAAATTCAGCAGACATAGTACAGAAACTTTGCTTATGGGCAAAATAGAGATTAAGACCCTGAGAAAAGGAAATTCTATAAAACCAAAGAGCTGAGTTCAATATTAGGAAGCCTATCACTGAGCTCCTTGCCCCTTTTCATAAGCATAAGATAAAAACTGCCTGCTTCTTTCTTCCTTAAATAATCCTTTCCTCCCTGCTCTTCCCCCGCTCCCACCCAACCTCATCTCCTAAACACAATGAAGCCTGAAGATTAAGACAACCATAGGCACCTGCTACTCCGGAAAACAACTGGTAGAAGTATCAAATTAAAGACCTGTGGGGAAAAGTGCCATAAAACAATATAGTAAAATTGGGAAGAAGCAAGATATGCGATAATAGGTATCAGCAGAGAAATTAGGACCAAGAACAAAAGTTTAGAAGAGCAACCCAAAGCATAACAAGAAAGAAAATCATTATGGTGCAGAGAGGAGAGGACCAGGGTGCATAATAAAAGTGAAAGAGCCAGAGAACAGGAGACTGGGTCCCAAATCAAGGACTACTGACATCCAACTGTGTTGAGAGAAAGAGGTGGGAATGGACATGCGGGGTATATCTGAAGGCAAACCACCCAAAGACAGACTCAGAGAGAGTTACTCCCTCCTAAAGATCCATGTCCGGCCCAGAGAAAGCAAGGGCACTCAAAAGAAATCAGATAAACCGTTCTCTTCCAGGCGGCTAAAGGGAGGATGAAGATAGAAAAGAGGTCACTGGGACGTAAGGGTAGAATCGGGGAAGCACGCAGCAATAGCATTCCTAATCCAAGGGACAAAACCTGGGGAAGAGACTGGGCCTGAAGATGAGCTAAACCTATGCCATTAATGACACAGAGTTGGGATTTAGTGCTCTGCGCTTGAGTCCGGGGAACTGAAATAAGGAAGGTGCACCTCTGGGAGACCTTCAGACCTTCTCACTGGAGGACTTGTTGGCTCTGCACCCAAGATGTTAGGGGGCGCTGAGCTGTAAGTGGGTAAAGTCTGGAGTACCACTAGGGTGGAAGGAGTAGAACAGACTAAGAAAAAGGCGGTCCATGAAGATCAATATTAAAGGGGAAAAAAATCTCACGTCTGCCTTTTTAAAAGAAGGAACCTCTGGTTATCCAATGCTACAATCTGTTTCCACTCAGACCTTATGGGGAAGCTTTCTTTAACAAATCATTACTGATCACCTACTACATTCAATGCACCAGCAATCAAAGCTTGGATCAAAGGAAAATGATAATAATTTTAAAAAGCATTACTGGAATCAATGGACTCAAAGGAGAATTTACTTCTAAATTGAAATAATATGACCTTGAAATACAAATAATATCCAATGCCTGACTATCATCTGATCTAAAGATAGAATCTACTTATCCGGGCATCTATCCAGGCATCCAGCAAACACACATGCTGAACATCTACTCTGCACCAAGATTTATACCACAGGTGGCAATACACAGGTGCAAAGTATGATGCCTGACCATGAATAGCTCCACCTAGTAGGGAACTGTCTTAGATAAAAATAAAACCTTATACTGTAACATGAACACAAGTCAGATGTGTGCCCAAGATATTATGAGAACCCAGAACGTTTCATCTCCAGAGGATAAAGAGTGGAGGCTAGGGGAAGGCATTCTAGACAGGGGGGAATGGCCTGGCATATTCACAGGGGGGCCAAGTAATTCCCTGTGAGCCCAGGTTGCTTGGAAGAAAGGAGCAGGTATGATAAGAGCAGTGTTTCGTAACCAACTTACCATTACCATTTGAGATCATATAATTCTTTGTTGGGGGTAGGGCTGGCCTGTGCACGATAGAGTGTTTACCAATATTGCTGGCCTCTACTCACTAAATCCTAGAAGCATTCCCCACCAAGGAGGAAACCGAAATATGTTCCAGATATCATCAAACGTCTAAGAGGCAAAGTTGGCTCTGGTGAGAATCACTAAATGAAAAAAAATAAGAGGGAGCTCTATTACGAATATCTTTGCATGGGGGTTGCATTTTCTCTTCTGGGCGATGGAAATGATTACAGGAATTGACACGCTCGGATCCCTTTCATATGGAGAGGGATCTACAAAGTGGCCAAGTTGAAGTAAGGAGTCCAGTCAAAGGGCAGCGACTGCACTAGTTCAGGCAAGAGGGGATGGAGAAGGAGCAATGGTTCCGGGAGTCAAGAAGGGTGGACAAATGGAAGCAGAGAAAGACAATAGAATGGTGCCATGTCTCCTTCCCCACCTTCTTCATCAAAATAAAAGCTAACTTTTAAAATTATTAAAACTGGTATATAGATTTACAGTGGGTGATAGAAAAATGAATACTTCATGAGGCTTTCCCGAGAAAACATTACTGCTTCTTCAGAAAGCTTCTTCACATTAAAATTAATACATTCATTTATTTAACAACAACACTATTAACTTCTAGGTCTATCAGAAAATAGGGGAAACTATGTGTAAACATATGTAGAATTCCTTGTATCTAACGAAACCACGAGATTTGCTGGGCTAGTTGCCTGTGAAATCCTAAGAGACTTAAGTTTCCTTTCTCTTAGCCCTGCTCCATGAACATCCCCAAACCCCATGAATGAGAAAAACATCGACGTGCAGGCAAGCAGGGCTGTCGGTGTGAAGGAGAGGCACACACCTGAGTGTATTCTGTTCTTATACTTCCATCGCACCATTTGCCCAATGATCTCCACGTGCCAAGGCATTTCAGAAGCCAATTAATTGCATTTCCTTTGAAAGCACCTTATGTGAGAAAATTAAAATGCTCTTGCTGCGATTACTGTCAGATCGTGACATACAGACACGCCACTTACCCTTACCTCCATCCCTGCTGAGATCTGCAAAAGTAATGACAGAAGGCACACAGTTCACATCAACAATGCCACGTTTCGCACACTGGGCTGTCCAACTGGACCGCCCACCCGGTAGGCCTCCTGATGCGGTTTGCCAGCCCTCTCCCAGCACCGAGCCTGAATCCCAAGTCCACCAGCCACTCCGTCTCATCTCTGCACAACCGAAACACACAACCTGTGTTCCTGGAGACGTCATACAAATTGCAATGAGAGTAAAAGCACAGACTGCAGCATATCACTCTGCTAGGAGAAGCTTCAAATTGGTTAAATGAAAATCTTTATCCTTCAAAAACTTTTCCATTCCCCTGCATCCTCTATTTCATTTTTTAACATTCAAGTGGCTGACTTATTAGCCCATCTCTGTGGAGACTGCTGGTCTTTCCAAGGAGACTGTTAGAGAAAAAGCTTATTCTGCCCAAACTTCCTATTCCTGGATCACCTTAAGGAACAGCACATTTATAAACATCCCATCACCCGATGTGATGTGCGGAAGCCATTCATTTTAACTTCATTGGCAGGACTGAACGTCTCAGGCTCACTTGGCACATAAAAAATGACTTTGTAGCTCTTACCTATTATCATTTTGCCTCCTGCCAGTGGTACAAAGTTCAAGAGTGCTTCCGAGCTAGAAATCTTCCATTTGTAAGCAACGAGCACCAAGACAGGTCTTACCGAGAAGGCAACTCCCTACCCCCTCAAAAGCTAATAACAATATTAAAAAAGGAAGCAACCGATACTTTTCTTAGGGTGCTGGTGCCGGTGATGTACTACTTCGGGGTCGATGAATACTTTATGAAAATCTTCAGAAAATGTACGTTAAGAATCCCCTTTCCCTGCCATCTGATCTTCATCTGCCTCCCAGTATTTATTTGTGTTTATTTATTTATGAACAGAAAAACAAAGTGCTTATCCTAGAAAACTCTCCCTGTTTGTATAAGAAATCATGTACCATGTTGTGCTATGGTAATGGATCAATTAAAGCAATAAGCTGTATGTCCTTTCCCCAGCTGAGACCGCCAACCTACAGCTAAATACAATTAATATTCATACCATCTCTTAGATCGTTAATGGCATGTAAATAAATGAATAACCTGTAACTTGGGGTCATGGCCACTCACGTAGAATTGGAGGTGTCAGTTAATACAGTGGATACTTTTGAGTAACAGGATGAATTCGTATCATCTATTTGCAAAGAGATGCAGTCTCTTTTGCCATTAACTTTGAGCCTCTGCTCTAGCCCTCTGGAGCATCATTTGGGTACCAACATGCCATCAAGTCAATTCCAACTTATGGAGACCCTGCAGGACAGAGTGAAACTTCCCCTGTGGGTTTCTAAGACTGTAAACCTATATTGCCTAGAAAACCTCATCTTTCTCCCTTGATGCGGCCCATGGATTCATGCTGCCGACCTTGCAGTGAGTAGCCAACCTCATAACCCACTAGGCCATCAAGGCTCCTTATCATTTGGATAATTATGTTCCACTCATTCTATTGTGCTCCTCTGAAATTATTTTTGGCAAAATCAGCTATGGCTTTCTTGTTGTTAGGTGTAATTGAGTCAGTTCTGCCTCAAGGAGCCCACGGACCAGCAGATCAAAACACTACCTGGTCCTGTGCCATCTTCACAACAATGCCTATATTTGAGCTCATTGTTCACAGCTAACGTGTCCATCCATCTCATTGAGAGTCTACCTCTTTTTGGCTGACCTTCTTCTTTGCCAAACATGCTGTCCTTTTCCGGGGACGGGTCTCTCCAAGGTATGTGAGACGAAATCTTGCCACCCTTGCTTCTAGGGAGAATTTCAGTTCACTTCTTCTTAGATTTGTTTGTTTGTTCTTCTTTCAATATGTCCGTGGTTCTTTCAATATATATTTTTGCCAGCACCATCATTCGAATGCATGAATTCTATTTTATCCCTCCTTAGTTCCTGTTTCGTTTCAGATGCATACGATGCAACTGAAAATACCATCTCCACGTTAGTCCTCCAAGTGGCACCTTTTGCTCTTGCAGCAGATTTGCCCATTGCAATACATTATTTGATTTCTTGGCTGCTGCTTTTATGAGCATCAATTGTGCATCCAAGTAAGAGGAAATTCTTGATAACTTTTAATGTTTTCTCCATTTATCATGACTTACCTATTGGCCCCATTATGAGGATTTTGGTTTTTGTTTGTTTGTGTTTGCAGTGTTATAATCCATCCGGAAGACTGTATTGATGGATCTTCATCAAAGGAATTATTCCCATAGAATCCTTCAATGTTGCATATTGAGGCTTGAATATTTTATCTCCAATTCTTCGAAATTTGAGTGTGTTCCTTTCCCTTGTGAATTTCTACCTCCGTCTTTGTACACTTCAGTATATTTTATTATTTTGTCATGTTTGAAATATCTACTGGGCATTTTGAAATCTTTACCATAGTTGCTCTGTCCTATCTTATCTCTTTTTCTGCTACTTTTTGGGAGATCTCTTCAACGTTTTCTCCCTCCCAATCATTCTAGTGAATGTTTTGTTTAACTATATTCTCTCTAATGACCAAGTACTCTTCCATAATCTTTGTATTTTCTACTTTCATAGCATCTAATTTCCCTCTTATGGATGTAATATCTTCCAATATCTTCCTAATTCTATTTGTGAAAGTAGTTATCACTATTGTTATTTTTGAATTATGTTCTGTTTCCTGAATTCTCTGGTGCTTCATGGGTCAGCCTTTAATGAAATTGTTCTTTTCTCTTCCATGATGAAAATTTCCTCAAGTATCACATTGAGTGGGACATTTTTTCCGATTGATGGGGCTCCCTCTAGAGTGGCAAGGTGAAGGGGTGAGATCCAGCTTTCTCTAGCGACTATCTAAATGACAAGCAGGGTGATAACACCTACCCAAACAGCACAATTTCCCCCAAGACAGTTGTTCAAACCCTTTAGAGAAGAACACTCTGTGTTGTATGGTCATCCTTGCCATTCTTGTTTTCGCCAGGGAGGAATTTTCGGTTGCTAGATTTTTGGAAGGAGAAAATCGAGTATGTGTCCTTATAAACAGATCATTATTTCTAAACCTTCAATTTCAGGCATGCCACCTCTTTCCTCGCTACAACTTCATCTACAAATTCTACAAATACAGCTGAGTTTTCTCCACTCTTCTCAATTTTCAGTCTGTTTTCTAGAAGCAGAGACAGCAGATTAGCAATTTCTCGCATTTTTCATTGAGTACATTGCACCGTTTCTCCCTTAACTACTTGTCAGTCTTTGTTAATACAATATGAAAATTGAAATTTACATAATTATGATTAAATCTCTTATAATTTTTTTTTCAATTCAAAGAGCTTTGGTAGTGAAATGGTTCAGTTATTGACAGCTATTGGAAAGACTGACGACTAGAACCCATTCAGTGGCTTAACAAGAGATAAACCTGGTAATCTGGCACCTGGGAAGCCCTGTGGGGCAGTTCTATTTTGTCACACTGACTAGCTCTGCATCAGAATCAAATCTATAACATCTAACAACAACATGTGTTTCCTTAGTCCATGGTCTAGCCGTTGACACATTTACATTCTTTTTCCAGGAGCCATATTTGTGTGTTAATATTTCTGAGCCCTTTGAGGTTTATGTTGGAGGGTGTCTGTTTCTTCCATACAATAAAAACAATGGTCCAATTTTTTTCTTATATAGTGTTTCATTTATTAAACTCACTGAGTCAATTCTGAATCATAATGACCCTATAGGACAGTATAGAACCGCCCATTTGAATCTCCAAGACTGTAACTCTTTATGGGAGTAGAAAGCCTCATCTTCCTCTTGAAGAGCAGCTGGTGGTTTTGAACTACTGACCTGGTGATTAGTAGCCCAACATTTAACCTTTGCACCACCAGGGCTCTGTTTCATATTACAGAGGCTACTTTATCCCTAAAAACCCTGGTGACATGGTGCTTAAGTACTCACCAAATAGCCAAAAGGTCAATAGTGTGAATTTACCAATTGCTCCAAGGAAGAAAAGGGGTGGCAGCCTTGGAAACCTCATGGGACAATTCCACTCTGCTATGTGTCCGCTCTGAGTTGAGTCAATGGCTTGGGATGCTGTCATCTTGTGATGTTTAATGTTTTAGAGGTGAAGTCTGATTTTGGGTTGATTTTTGTTCTGTACAAAGGCTTCTTGGGATCTGGGTTATGCATCAATGCTCTTGTCTGTCTAAGCTTGTTTGTTAAGCTATATCTAAAGGCAGACCTCATTTTGTATATTGTCCTTGGAAATTATTGAGTGCTCTCAAATACTGGCTCAAATCTATCTTCTATCTGTGAAAGTTTTCTTCTTTATATCATTTATTATTGTGCTGGCTTTCACTTCAGAGATACGTGTAGTTTCAAGACATATTCCCTGGCTTCCTTATTTATCAACTTGAAATTATTGTTGTCATCTCTTTCATCATTCCTTATGCCTGCTAACAAAGCCTTTCACCTCTTTCTTCCTGGGAGCACATGAAGTTTTGGGCAGTTTCAGTTATTCTTCCTTTTTTGCAAAAATTTCCAAAACATTCTTCTGCTTCTGTTAGTAGGTTATTTCTCAAAGTAAAACTACCTGCTTCTCCAAGGCAGTGGTTCGTTTTGCTTAATTTTAGAAATCTCTCAAAGGTCCCATATTGGATTTTATGTATTTGTTTGTTGCTCTTCCTTTACTGAACAGTTTTATCCAGGTCCTCTCATCTGATGAAGAAGTTGCAAACAGTTCTCTTAATCTTCTGCTTTCCCCTCAGTAAACAACACTGTCACCTGAATGTCAGTAGAATTTTATAATACCTTGATGCAGAGAACAGAGTTGCTGTGGACACACAAAAACACACATGTATGTGCACATCATCATTGTGGTCCTTTGTGATTTCATTTTCCAAGATGGTGGCCACAATATCCATCCTCCCACAAATTCTTCTGCAGTAGACCTTGTCATTTCCCCATCAACGGGAGGGATTTATTTCCCACCCTTTGAATAGGGCTCCCTTAATTATTCACCTATATTAGCGCACTGCAACAGAAGTGCATACTTGCTGATTTCTCAGATGAGGTTTTGTCAGGAAATACCAGGTCACCCCCACTTGCTTGATCTAAAGATATTTCTCTAAAAACCCAAGCAATATACTACAAAAGCCCATGACGCAAAGAGACAACATGTGTAGCTAATCTTGCTGACATTTTCATTTGAGCCCAGCCTTTGAGTCATATGAGCCCATGTTCCAGATACTTGAATGAAGAAGTGTCCAGATGATTCACAAACCAAACCAAAATGATTACCAGGGAATCCATTGATACTCGAGTTGATCCCATGTGTTCCACAGTAGAACTATGCTCTGTAGGGTTTTCAAGGTCCCTGTGCAAGCAACTCATTGACAATCTGTTGGGCAAGCAGGTCAACAGACCTTCCACCCAATGCACCTGTGGGGGGGCGGGGCACTCAAACTACCAATCTTTCCATTAGTCGGCGAATGCTTAACTGTTTGTCCCACCCATGGACTCCTCTAGATGATTCCAGTCTCTGGGGAATTGGATATCTCAGTCATTGTAGAGCAGAGACTAACCACCCAAACTATAACTTTAAGTTAGATCTTTAAGTTAAATCTAGAGTAGTTTGTGATTCAGTAACAAATAACAACAAAACATCTCATCAAACTTTTATATCAATCAGCCATGCATAAAGTATAATGTTAATAAGCTGGAAGGAATCATGTCTTGTTTAAAATGTCTTTAGAATCTGAGAGTCCAAGGGAAATAAATGAACAACCCCTTTTCTACCCACTCCTTTCTATGGCTGCGGGGCAGCATGTTTTTCCATTGTTTGTCATTTCAAATCGGTGCTCTTTGCACGAGGGAGACATGGTGAAGAGTTGCAAAGGCCTTTCCTGCCCCAGGAAGTCATTCCTACTGATGGCAGTAATTCCCAAGTGGCTATCTCACTGATGTGGACCTCACAGGATACACAACCACATAACTGGAAACCTCTTGCTATTGTTCCCCTCCCTGGTCCTACTCGGTCCTAATCTAGCTCATTTGTTCCAAAGTTATAGAATATATCCTGGTTAAGTTTCAACCCTGCTCCAGCCAAATAAACAAACAGCCCCCAGGAGCTGACAAAAAAAGTGTCCCGATAGGGATACAGGGTTTTCTTAAAGCAAGACACCCCTACATATTGAGGGAATTGTTTCCATTGTTTAACATTTTTATGGTACCTGGTTGAATAATGTGCTCTCCCCCTAAAGGGCCTAAATTTTGTCATATTATATTACCTGCAGAGAAAACGTAGCTTAGTC
Organism: Echinops telfairi; assembly: GCF_000313985.2. NCBI lineage: Eukaryota > Metazoa > Chordata > Mammalia > Afrosoricida > Tenrecidae > Echinops > Echinops telfairi. The sequence continues at coordinate 31,014,851 of NW_022103898.1, forward strand.
TTCCATCCTGAACATGGTACCAATTGAAACACCAAATGCCAGAGAAGCGCTGCCAAACAGCTCGACTCTCAACAAAGCACTCTGCTGCTGTGATTCCGAGCTATATTACACCTGCTTTGAGCCTTTATTATTTTCAACCCAGACCTTATCTTGGAAGTAACTTGTTCCAGAGTTTATGACTCACGATGTATACTAATGATTTTGCTTTTTCTCCAAAATGTCTCCTCCTTCGGGCTTCAAAGAGTGCTCCCTGCCCAGTCTCGTACTTTGGACTTTGGTGAACACAGATGGATGCGTGCCCTTCGTGGCTTCATCCACTTTGATCATCTCTCCATGCAGCCTTCATCTCTGCGGGCTGAAAGTCTTAATCTTCTTAGTTTGACCTCATGTCTCAGCCCACATATACTCTAATTCTTTCATCTGCCCTTCACCGGCCCTTCTAAGAATCGTATTTCTTTGTTACGGGATACTAACCACAGACACTATCTCAAGCGCAGGTGTTTGTTCTCAGCCTTATCCTTAACTCTCTCTAGTGGGCTATTCAATCAAGCATGCTCGTGTATTTTCAGGGGGGTTGGGGGGAGACAGGAAAGGAGAAATATTTCAAAGTCTATGTCAGAACACAATTTGGAAAATATTTTGTCGCCCGAATGAGGCAAGGGGAAATGACTCCCCGGGCTCCTCTCATATCTATTCAGACTTGAATGGTGTCATTTCTGAAGCATGTGGGAGCTACAGCCGTCGGCCCTGAAAAAAACAAAGAGCCTATTTTTGTACACAATGTTCCAAGAGGGGGAGCGAACTGAAAATGGGGGGAGATAAACAACCCTAAATCTTATACATGGGGAGAAAATAAAAATAGAATGGCAGTTTCATTTTGATATTTTGATTATTTGAAGCTGTTGTTTTTGTAGAGTTGGGGAAAGAGTAAACAAATGGAACAGAAGGTGTTATACACAGGAGAAATATAAACACAGGCTCGCGGCCTGCTAGGGCTTGGAGAATGCTAATGTTGCTCCATGATGGTGTCGTGAGCTGCCGTACAGTCCACCCCTGCCTCCTGGTGACCTCATCCACAATGAAGCAAGGCACTACCCAGACCCCCCACCCCACACCCCACCATGATCAGCTAGAGCTCAGACCCTTGAGATCACGCTGATTTTCCACATGATGATTTTTCAGAGGGATTTTTGGCCTTTATACATGACAACCATCATGTGACAACCATCAACATCATGTCGTTGTTGTTAGGTACCCTCGAGGGGGGTCAGACCTCTACAGACCCTGTGCACCACAGAACAAAACACTGTCATCCTCATGATTGTTCCCAGGCTTGATCCCATTGTGGCAGCCACCCTGTCCATCAGCATTGTGACAAGACACAAGCCAGCCATGGCTGCTGGGTGAGACTGGCACATGGGGTGCATCTGTTGGCAATCAGACTTAGTCTCCCACATGAACGGTGAGGCTTGCAAATGCTCCGAGTCCCTGGGAGCATAGATCCAGGCTGTCACTATGGGGTCTTCAGCAGTTGGGAAGGACACAATGGCAGCTGAACTGATGGTCCTTTGACCCGAGACCATGAAGGACATGAGAACAAGGAAGTCATCCATTGTAGGGCCACCTTAACTCCTGAGTCTAGGCCAGGGTCTGACTCTGAGAAGCCACCTTTTTAAATCTTTCTATGAACAGCTGTTCAGATAAAACGCTTTCCACTCTGATGAAAAGGAAACCACGTGTACCTGACGTTGCTAGCTTACTAAGGTTGCACCACACAGTTCGGCTCTTAGTTTCTCATTTACAGGTTTCAATTAGCCCCGTTTTTGTTGTGGGCCCTCCCCTTCGCTCTGTTTATGTGGAGGTGCTCAACCCAGGTTATGGAACAGCAGGTGCTATAGTTAATAAAAGCAACCACAGAACCCAATGAGGCATCTGAGTGTTTTCTCACCGATATAATTGTATTGTTTCAGAAGATTCCTAACTAACAATCTAAGATTCATTCATGCAAGGAAAAACTATATTTACAATTATCCCAAATATACTTCCCACAGTGTTCGGATCATTTCTACAAAATAAGAGCTGGGTGTCTCTTTTCCCAAGAAGCATGTGCCCTTGTGAATCACAAAACTGAATTCCGTCACTGCCCTACTCTTTACTAATCCTTTTAAGTTCTTGAGTTGTGCTGGAAGATAAAATATGCATTTTAATATAAAGTTTAGTATTTGAGTATTTCAACAGGAGCTTATGAACCCAGCCTCTGCACAGCTGTGTAGTGAGATGAATGAAGAGAGAGTCGGTTACCTATTTTGAATAAACTGTATTTTTAGGAAATATGAGAGTCAAACTTTGATGAAAACAAAATGAAAATGTCAATTAAATGTAAGGATCCTTCACGTAGCACCTCAGCCATGTCATCTTACTTCCGTGAATTCTTGAGACAGCTGAATTGAAAACTTTTTAAGCCTTGCTTAGAGAAAAAGAGTTCGAATAGCACTCTTCTGCCCTCTAAATATACATAGGAATCCTCAGCTCTGCTGTCTCTCTGCGAGATCTGCTCCCTGGGCTGTTCACAAGTGCAAGCCTCTTACAAGCTGGAGGGGTAGGCGGTGAATCCTTCTGGGTTCAGCATTGCCCCTCTTGCGACCTTCTGTTCTTTGTACTGAACTTCACCAGTCTCCCCTTCTTCTAGTCTTGAGACTCCCTTGACTTGCTCAGGACTGACAACTAAAGTCCACAAGCTGGTGGGAAGGTTCTTGCGCTCTAATTTCAGTAAGGACACCTCTTACAACCTTCCCCTCTTCTTCGGCAACTGTCGTCGCCTTACTACATCTTTCTGCAACTCTATCTAGGGTATTTGACAGCAATGGTTTTCACCAAAGCCTTTGATCGTTCCAGGATTCCAGCCCTATCGCTTCCTCTTTTACCTCCTTTCCTGAAGCAAATCTAATTCCAGGCTCTGTCCTCATGATGCCCAAACCTCTATCCCAGGCTGAAATTTGTCACCTGCCCTGGGATCTCTGGGAGTCATTTCACTCTTACAGGATTCAAGTTGTCCTCAGGACTGTATCTCCCCTGGCCTTTCTCCCGGACTCCTGTTTGCATAGTCAGAAGCCTCGCTTCGTTCTCGGTGTTATTAGGTCTCATCAGGGCTCCAGTCCTCTAAATAGGCCTCTGATCTATTTTCCTTTATTCTCCCAGTGCTCCAAACTGTTACAACAGCCATTTAACTGATCTCTTGGCCTCTCTAGTCTTCACACGTTTACATCTATATTCGTACTGTGGACAAAGTTATTCAGTTGGTTTATGTTATCTCTGCTTAAAAATCCTTCTCTGTTCCCCAGCATCGACAGATTAAAGGCCAAGGTCATTAAAAGGGCACTTAAGGTCCATCTTGATTTGGTCCCTGCCCACCTTTTCACCATTACTTGCCATTTATCATCGCCTTAAGATCTATCTTTCAGCAATTTATACTTGCTTATATAGTTCCCCAAACACATGTAACCGCTAAGAATTTGCTTCATGACACACTTGAGAAACATAACATTTCTTTATTTTCCTAGATCAAATTAAAACTGGCACAGCCTTTCTCTGCCAGAGTTGGTGGGAAATCCATTACCAAGATTCCTGGCCCTAGTCTCCTCCTTCCACTAAATTGTCCTTGGATCCCAGAGCTCATACGGGAAGGAGCCCTATCCCCGCCCCCCTCCATGGCCACTGTTACCATGACTGTTCCCTCTGTTACACAGTGCCAGTGAGGGGGACCCAGCTTTTCTCAAAAGATGGTAATAATGACGGTAATAGCATACACCCACAGTGTGGTGGGCCCATTACCATCAAGCCCATTCTGATTTATAGGGGCCCGCTAGCACAGGTTCCTAAGACCACACATCTTTACCAGAGTCGGTAGTGATTTCAAACCACTGACCTCTTGGGTAGCAGCCAAGCTCTGAGCCAAGGACTCTAACATCCAGATAGGGCACTTAGAGTAGTCCTCAAAAAGAACTCCGGTGGTGAGTACCTAAGGGCGTGACTACTAACCAAGAGGCCAGTGGCTTAAGCCGACCCTTAGTTTTGTGGGAGAGAACAGATGGGGCAGCCTCTTCTGACAAAGATGTAAAGTCTTGGAAATCCTTTGAGACAACTCTCCTCTGCCCTAATGAGTCACTATGGATTGTAAGCAACTCAGCAGAAATGGGTTTATTTGTTGTTTTGTTGTTTTATATCCCCAATAGCTTCCCAGATATTATCACCCCGTGTCATGGGTGAAGAAACTAACAGAGAGAGGTTAAGTAGCTTGTCCAAATTAAGTATGGGGCTGGGGGGTGACCCAGTCCGGTGGACACTGAAGTTATTGCTCTTAACTACTTCAATCAACAGCCACCTACAGTGCTGTTCTCTGTGGCCTGTAAGATAGGACGCAGAGGAATTCCATTATTGGTCCCACAACTTATGGGCTTATTGATTTGTTCCATACAAGTATCCAGGCAATTTCTCCCTGCTGTATGATGCCTTTATATCTCACACTTAAGGAAGTCCCCAGAGTCCCGTCTGCTTCTCAGAGACTCCTTCCACACGCTTCTCTTGGGCTACTTCTTTTCTCATTCAAAGCACAAGGCTCTTCTGTCTACCCTTCTAAAGACTCCAAACAACTCCTGTGATGGCTCCATAGTCCTTCCCAGGACGACCAGGCCCTATGTAAGCCAGCATTTGGCTCCATCTACCAAAATTACCATTGAAATCCACCAACGCCTGCTAATTTGGGGGCACACAAATACGTTTACATTTTAAGATGTTTACATTTGGCTGTTTGCTTTGCCTGAAAACTCTTTCCCGAAGATAGACCTTGAAATACAAGGCCAGTTTGTTTGTTTTTACAGAGGGAAGGGGTTCTGTTTTCTGCCTCTATCCTTGAATCTACGACATTGCATAGAATAAAGTCGATGAGCAATTCAATAGGAGATATTGCCCCACAAACCTAGCTAGCAGCCTTACAAGGTGCACTCATTGTTGTCTCATGTCTAGTGCAAATAGGGAGCCCTGATGCCATAAGGGTTATGCATTGGGCTATCATCTGAAAGGTCAGCAGTTCAAAACCACCAGCTTCTCCACAGCAGAAATGTAGGACTTTCCACTCCTGTATCGAGTTCAGAGTCTCCCAAACCCATGAGGGCAGTTCTACCCTGTCCTGTTGGATTACAGGAGTTGGCATCAACTAAACGGCAGGAAGTTTTTTGTCTGGAGCAGAGAAGAGTACAGGAAATCCAATATGTGAGGCTACAATTAGTACAAAGAACTAATGGGTCATTACCATCAGTGTTAGGCCGGGTTGTCTAGTGAAACAAACCAAGTGATAATCAACTATGTATAAGTAAAAGCTTTAGATCAAGAAGACACCCCAGCCCAGTGCAACTCAAGTCCATAAGTCCGATGCCAGTCCATAAATCCCTCATCAGACTTCAGACCTTCAGACTCATATATGCCAGTGATGCAGAATGATGACCCAGGAAGCAGAAAGATCACAGACTGTTGGGGGGCAGAATAATTTGAATAGGGTCACTGGAAACATTTCAGGATACTGGCAGCTCTCACTTGATTGACAGATTTGAGCTCCACCCCTAGACACGAGTATCTAGTCAACAGAAAATCATCCAATTACCATACCTTGTCTGAACTTGAGATCAGAATAACTGTTGACCACGCTGAAAGGTATCACAATAGGAGGCTTTGGGTACAGGGAGGGGGAGAGAATATTAGGATAAAAACTCAGAATAACAACAAAAAATAAACACATTTACTGGGCTTACAGAGAGTGGTAACATTTTTAACTCTGATCATGAGACACCCTTCAAGCCTAGAACTGAATTCAGCCCTTTGATTCAACTACAATAAAATAATCAATTAATGGGTCTATAAGGTGACTGATAATAGCAGGGAGGTACACACTCCTTAACACAATTAACTATATAATATTAAAAGGGTAGCATTTGCCCAGGAATAAAGCTCAGAAGGAAGGAAAATAGGAAATGATAAATGGAAACGTAAATACAGAGAGGAAGTGCAGAGAATGTTACAAAGCAAAATGTTTAAATTATTGAATGGAATGCCAATTTGCAATCTAAATGTACACCCAAATCACACTAGAAAAGGTTTTTTAGTTTTGGGGTGTGTTTTTTTCAAGATTCCTTAGTGAGAAGTTTATCATGATAATAGTATAGGAAAAGACAGTCTAGAATTATTCCTACTCTAATTTTGTCTTTTGCACTCCACTTAGGAAAAAGTGACAATCAGGATCACAGTCTCGAAGCACCTTTTGACCTAAGAAAAACTTAAATATGTGAGTGTGATGGAGTAAGTGCCATTTACTGTATCTCAGCACTCTCTAAGGAGAAGCAAGACCCTAGATCTTTGTCAGTTGATCAAGAAATGGGCAAAAGAAAATCAATAATTTTCTTCAGAGAAGCCTCAAAAGAATAATTGATAGTATAAAGAATCTAGAGCTGCTTTTTGAATAAAATATATGATCTCTGCAGGGAAGGGGAAGCTGACCATAGGAGACGTACTAGACATGAGTCAAACTTTATTTTGAAATAAAGTTTAAGATAAAGAGAGGGAAAGCAATAGATACTTGAGAAATAGGGGAAACATTGTTTAGAGTGCACCGCTCTGCATTAACTAATTCTGACCTCGCATTATAATTAAACTATTTTATAACTCTATAAATTGTAGAAAATTTGGTATCAATGTTAAATTCTTCTTCTATATATAGACATATAAGTTATCATTGATAGAGGTTCAAATGCTTTCTCTCTCATTTTGTGGAAAAACCTAGTCTCATACAAACATTTCAATATCTATTTCATCTTAATGTTTCTGATCCATAAATATACCCCTTCTTTAGATGTGCTTTGAAACCGGTTGCAACATTCTAGAGGTTCTCTTAGTAGTGAGTTAGATGAAATCTTTAAAACACATAAATTTTATGTCTATATGACAGACATGACTTTACTTTTTAAAAATTATACTGTAACCAAATCAAACGATCACTGCCAAGTAGTCCATTCTGACTCCAATTCACCCTAGAGGACTGTCCATGTGGGTCCCCGAAGCTATCAATGTTTATAGGAACAGAAAGTCTTAACTTGCTCCAGCAGAGAGACTGGTGGGTTCAAATTACTGGCCTGGTGGTTCACAGCCCATCGGAAGAGCTACCGATGAAGAAATTAATGGACATTATAAACAAACTATGTAATGTGAGCAAGAGAATCAGAAAACATTTAGTTTGGGTCTGTCTTTCACTTTCTATATAGCAAAGTGTTAGAATGATCATAAAGTCACCGGGTCATCATTGCATAAACTAAGATGGAACAGTGTTCTAGGGATTTTAGGAGCCAACATCCTCAAACTGGTTGGGCTTCAGACTCTCTTTTCCAACACATCCCACAAACGTTTGCTAGAGAGATTATCTAAAGATGTCACTTTGATGACAAAGACGCACTTGACCCAGTCATGGTCTTTTCTCATATGCATGCTAACCCTGGACAATGGAAAAGGGAAACAGAAGAGGAATTGACATATTTGTTTCTGGTGTTGGTGAATACTGGAAATACTAGAGAATGTCCAAAGAACAAGCAAACTGATCTTGGATGAAGTACCATCAAAATACCTCTTCAACATAAAGACAGATAGAAGCCATATAAAGAGTTCCTGAAGCATTCTGTGATGCTCACGTTCCCAACACAATCGCTGAA
>NW_022103898.1:31022713-31026774 GCF_000313985.2 Echinops telfairi
AGCAGCAAAGCCCACATGGAAGAAGCACACCAGCCTGTGTGATCATGAGGTGTCGATGGAGTCAGGTATCAGACATCAAAGACCCAAAACAAAAATCATATCAATGTGAATGAGGGAGAAGGGAGAGTGGAGACCCAAAGCCCATTCTGTACACAATTGGGCATCCCCTCACAGAAGGGTCACAAGGAAGAGATGAGCCAGTCAGGGTGCAGTATAGCACTGGTGAAACATCAAACTTTCCTCTAGTTCTTTAATGCTTCCTCTCCCCCATTATATGACCCCAAGTCTACCTTACAAATCCAGCTAGACCAGAGGATGTACACTGGTACAGATAAGAGCTCACAACACAGGGAATCCAGGACAGATAAAGCCCTCAGGACCAAAAATGAGAGTAGTGATAACCTCCTGGAGGGGGGAGAAAGGGCAAACCAATCACAATGATCGACATATAATCTCCCCCCAGGGGGACGAACAACAAAAAGTGGGTGAAGGGAGACAGCGGTCAGTGTAAGACATGAAAAAATAATAATTCATAAATTATCAAAGGTTCATGAGGGAGGAAGGGAGGGGGAAAATGAGGAGCTGATACCAAGGGCTCAAATCAAAAGAAAATGTTTTGAAACTGATGAGGGCAACATATGTACAAATGTGCTTGACACAATGGATGGATGTATGGATTGTGATAAGAGCTGTAAGAGCCCCCAATAAAATGATTTAATTTTCTTTAAAAAGAGTTTCTGAAGCTTTGTAAATATTATGGGAGCAGAGTGTCTCATCTTTCCTCTGAAAATCTGCTATCGGATTGGGACCACTGACCTTTAGGCTAATGGTCCCACAATCACTCCACAGTGCCACCAATACAGGGTCCCTGAAAGGAGGGAACTCCACCTGCCTCAAAAACTCACAGTAGGAATCCTCTACTCTAGCCACCACCTTTCCTGATAGTCCATGGGTTTGTAGCTCTGAGCTATATAAATGACACTTCTTCTAAACATGGGGAAATCCTATCTGTTCATCACTCAGGACTCATCTCGTGTTTCACCTCTAAAGCCAGCCCCGAAATGATTACTTCTTTCTCTTTTGAATACACTGAACAACTTTTCTTATTTATCACACACTATTCCTGTATGTGAAGGCCCGATGTTGCTGCTGGGTACTACGAGTTGCACTGCTAACAGCATGTGCCCGCGTTAGATAAAGGGGACGCTCGCTCTCTGCTCCCATAAGATTTACAGAGCCTTGGAAACCCTATTGCTATGTGCCAGAATGAACTCAGTGGCAGTGGGTAGGTCTCTAACTTAATGGCAATGAGTTTGGATTTGGGTTTGAATGTTGTTGTTGGATAAGCATACATCTGCTAACCGCAAGGTCGAAGGTTCAAATCTACTAGCCGCTCTGAGGTAAGACAGTGGTTCAGAATCAACTCGATGGCGGTGGGTTTGGCTTTTGGTGTGGGGGTAGGGGTATCTACACTTGCAGGATTTGAATGCATTGAATTAAATTGAAAATGAGTGGTTTACTTTTGTTTATACTCTTTTATACTTCAGTTATAATCCTCATAGAACATAGCCCAGCACGAAGCACATGTTGATAAGTAACTGATCTTTATGCAAAAAGAATTAACCTGTGACAGAAATCCAATCTATGCCTCAAAATGGTCTAATTTAAAATAAGAAGAAGAAGAAACACACAGAGGCACAGGCCAGAGAGTTAAAACTCTAATACTTGTCTTCTGCCCTCCATCCTCAGAGTTTGGAATCTTCCTGAAGTGTCTGCAAACATCTCCCAATCCTCCAGGTAAGCCTAACATGAAATGTAGTTCCACTAATTGCACCATATCCCTAAGTCCACTGATGCGATGTTCCTCCAGGGCTTCTTAGAAGGGCTCCTCCGCTGGATTCCCATGTCAGACGCAGTCCCAGGTGCCCCTGTGAGATTGCAGTTTGTCCTATTTCCTGCACTAAATTCCTGCCCCATGATCTCTGCTCATTCTCCTTTTAGGTTTTACTCTGGCCACTGGCAAAGCTGCTCTACTTATGTAAATTCCCTGCTGGGGATGCCAACCAACCGCTGCCCTAAATATATGCAGGGACTCAGCTAGATCCTAGGTGAGATATGATCATGAATAAGACATTACCCTTGCCCTCCAGGCACTTACAGACTAATCATACCTATAGAACTAATTAACTTCTAAGAGAAAACAAGATCATATCTTCAGTTGTCTCATTTTTGCTCACATTCAGGTTAGGCAAAAGGCACATAAATTACTTGTTGGTCTTTGTACTCTTATGCTGCAGAGAAACCACTGCCAAATCAATACATTTTAATTGGAAGTGTTTATGAAGCCCAGGAGAATGTCCTAAATGTATTAATTGCTTCCCAAGGAAATATGAAACTTACAATTACTAAAACCATGAAAATTAGTACAATGACAGCTCTAAAAGATTGCTTTGTAAAGTGTTGCTAAATATATGAAAATAAACCAATTGACCTTTTAAAAAGTGGGAAAGAATGTTCTAAATGATCAGTCGAAAAAAATCATTTACCTAGGGACTAACCAACTTCCTTCAGGCAATATAATGCACGGCAATTATTTAAAGATTTCATTGACTGTAACTATCATTAGTTCTAAATAAGTTATTTCAGCATACAAAGAAACTAAGAGGTTAGATGTGAATTATTGTTCCCTTCCACCCACACCCACAATATACAGGTAAAACAAAACAAAACACTATTAGCTCTGAATCATTAGAAAAAATCATTAGAAGTGAAATAGCAATTATCTGTATGCTAAGATGCCTTTTTCTTAAAAGATTCTACTGAATTGCATCAGAAAGGATATTGCACAAGTGGTTCTCTTATGAAACCATGTAGACACAGCTTTAAACACCTGAAATTACTTTCTCTAGAAAAGAATGTTCTTACAGGCTAAAACTCAGAAATTCTGCCTTCGACCTAATGGAGATGGGAGAAAAACAACAAACTCCTATTGCCACAAAGGTCACAGTGGAAAGTTGTAAAAGCTTTCCACAACACCACCCATCTTAGCTCTAAACCCTCCTTGACCCTGCTCACTCACCAGTTCTGTGGGGCCAACTTAGCCTATCAGTTTGGTAACCGCTCACTGTCCCACCTGCCAGACCAGCAGTCCCCAAGGAGTGCTCAGAAGTCACCTAGCTCAGCCTGCTCAGCACAAGAGAGCCTACCCTGGGGAAGACTGGCAGATAGATTTTACCCAGGTTCCAGCCCTCCAAGTATTCCAGTATCTTCCAGTGTTCATAGGCACCTTTACCACCTTTATCATGAAGCAGGTCCCACCCACACAGAGAGGCTCACAAAGTGTCTAAGACGTTACTTCAGGAAGGAATTCCTTGATTTGGGCTTCCCAAATCACTGCAGACTGACAACAGGCCTGCTTTCATCTCCCAAATCACTCAGGCAGTCTCTCAACAATTAGGAATTACCTATCCTCTCCACTGTGCCAGGAAGCCGCAGTCCTCAGGGCAGGTAGAGAGAATTAACCAACACTTAAAGCTCACCCTCAGGAAACTGACACAGGAAACTCAGATGAACTGGAAAGATGCACTGCCAATAGCTCTGTTATGTCTCAGAATTGCCCCATGGCAACCAACGAGTTTAAACCCCTATGAAGTTTTATACGGGCAACCTTCCCTTGTAACAGAACCAGCGATAGACTCCGAGGTAGCTTTAATACAGCAATATGCCACAAGGGTAGCCCATTGCCTGGAGCCATTCCATCAGTGTGGGCGCATCCAGGCTCAATGGTACAGTGCCTGGGAGTGATGCCATCAGATGATCACAATAAAATGATCACTCTGGTAGCACGGAAGAAGATAGCTCTTTCAGTTTTGATTGCATGCTAGGGATCAGAGGAAGAGGACCAGTATGAAAACAATGAAGGCGGCTTCTAGGTGCTAACAAGTCAATTCTAACTCAGAGCAACCCTATGCACAACAGAGGAAATACTGCCCTACTGCTAGGTGCTCCCGATTGTGTCTATTTGGGAACTCATCTTTGCAGCCATTGTGTCAATTCATCTT
>NW_022103898.1:31027501-31063461 GCF_000313985.2 Echinops telfairi
ATATGCTACACTCACATGCAAATAAAGCAATACACTCACATGCTAATAAGGGCATTGAAATACCAGAGTTTGAGTCAGGCACACCACACCCACCGTAGTTCTCCACGTGACATCCTTGCTTTTCAATATTCCAAAGAGGTCTTGTACAGCAGATTTACCCAAAGCAACATGATGTCTTAATCTCGACTGCTGATTTCATGAACACTGATTGTGGAGCCAAGTGTTAGGTTGTCTTTGCCAAGCCTACATAAGGCCCCAGTACGTGGGTTGGAAAGAGATCAGGCACACTGATTGGACACCTATGGGAAAATCCAGAACTGGGTATGTGCAAACTAAACCCTCTAAGCCCAGGTCAAGACAAGCTAGGAACACCTACCAGGGCCCATGACATCACTCCAGTGGGCCTGAACTCAGCCAATGGGGTTCGTGAATACCTTCAATCACATGTCCCCAGCCAGCCGTGTTAAAAGCACCAAGTAGGCAGGTGGCAGCCCCTTTTTACTCTGCTCCTGGTCAGCTGCAGGCGGAGGGTGAGGGTCGCTCCCACATGCGGGTAAACACATGCCTGCAGGTACCCACTCCAGGTCTTCTCAGAGCCCACGTGCTCTTGAGCTCTTGGCCTCTTAGTCTCCGGGGATTCCTCAGTTCCACGAGTGTGTTCCACACTCGTGTTCAGGTATTCTTCCCATGTGGTTCTTTCGTGCCCAGTTGTGGACCCCAGCACCGCGCAGCCTGGCACGCTTTCCAGAAACAGCATGTACTCTTTTGAGACTATAAAACCTGAAACTTTTCCGTTCCTTCATAAAAACTTGGATTACAAAGTGCTTCTGCAGCGTGAATTATTTCCAAGTGCAGAGCAAGAACCGAGGTAAATCCCACTCCAGAACCCTAACACAGGCAAGAGGAGAGCCTTGACAATTTCAATCTTGCCCCATTCATCACGATGTTACCTATTGGTCCGGTTGTGAGGTTCCTGTTTTCCTTGCATGGAATCCTAATCCACACTGAAGGCCACCATCCTTGATGCTCCTCAGCAGTGCTTCAAGTCCTCCTCACTTTCAGCAAACAAGGTTGAGTCATGGGCATATTACAGATCTCCCTTCAATTCTGCTGCCACATTACTTTTTTACATAGTCCAGCTTCTCTGATTATTTGCTCAGCATACAGCTTGAAGGAGTATGGTGAGAGGCTACCCCCCTGACATATACCTTCGTTACTAAGTCTTCCTCCAATTCGCATGCCACACTCTTCCTCATAAAGTCCAGCTTCTCTCATGATTTGCTCAGCGTACAGATTGGTCATATATGGTGATAGAATACAACTCTGACTCATAACTTTCCTGATTTTAACCCACGCCCTTGTTCTATTTGCACGACTGCCTCTTCATCCATGAACAAGTTCCAAATGAGGACGATGATGCGTTCTGGAATTCCCACTCTTTTCCAGGTTATCCACAGTTCATTAGTCCATGAAACACAAGTAAATGTCTTTCTGCTATTCTCTGCTTTGAGACAAGATCCAACCGACATCAACAATGAAATCGCGTGGGTCAATGGAGAACTATTCTCAACAGGATTTCTGATATTTTTGAGTTAGAATATCAAGTCCTTCTTCCGCAGCACTTCAAGGTGGGTCGAAGCCACCACCCTTTCAGTTAGCAGCTGTACCCATGAACAATTCCCATCATTAAGGAGCTCAGACATTTTATATGGGATGGATACTCAGTGTAGAGGCATCTTTAGAATGTCGGGGGATTTCTTTAGGGAAGTACAATCATGCTGCCATTTAATGTTATGGCTAGAAATGGCCAATGTGCCAGCATTAGATGCAATGAAAAATAGAACAAGAGACGCATAGTCCACTGAGTGACCTTGGAGTTAATTTAGTTAAGGAACTTGTATGATGCCTGTGGTACCTTGTAGGATCAACTTGTCACTACCTCCCTGTGGCTCCACAATGCTCTCCAGGGAAGAAACAGTTGTCCCAGAGGAAAGGCCATATGCTAAATGGGAATAAGGTGGTAGGACAGAGACTGCTCCTACCTCTCCTGAGAGCCCCAGCTCAGCAAACCAAATTCTATGACGAATAAAAGAAAAGGGGTGGGTAGGGGTAATAGATGGAAAGTGAGGAATCTGTATTCTTCCCTCCTGATGTTTCTCTTTAAGTGAAGAGCCATCCATTCATAACACTCTGGCCTTGCCCCACCCCTTTCCTCATATGACCTGACTCCCACCCTAGACCAATTACAGAAGAATTCTGGGGCTGGGGTCCAGGCATTACTATCCTTTCCAGGGTCTCCAAGTAATTCCAATAGGTAGGCAGAACTAAGCACCGATGAACTAAATGATATCTAAAGTACTTTCCCACCAGTGAAACGCTGCCATGATTCTGTCAGAAGTTAGAGGAAATGATTTAGGGGACATCTTTGCTAGAGGCTCTAACACTCAGAAGTGTAGTGTGCAATCACTTCTAAGGGGACCAAAAAAAAAAAATTCATGAGCTTTCTGTGTTGGTCCCAAAGCTGGCCTCCTAGGGTTCACCCACCAGGTCCCTGCCACACAATCAATGCTAGAACTGTTCTAAACGGTCATATCAAGAGGGTAATAATCAGGAACAACCCCGCCTAATCACAGCCACTGGTATTTCTGAGCTGTGTGAATCAAGCCTTCATGTAGACAGACCTTAAGGGGCTACTCTAGAATGATTCTGCCTCCATGGCTGGAATCTTTTATAAACTGAAAGTCTCCATTCTGCCTTCCCTCTCACCTAAGTGTAAAATCCCTCCTAATGGTAGCATCTGTTGTCTGCTGCAAATGGAGTTGATTACAGATTCTCTCAAAGGAATGTAAGTCCTTCCTCTGGTTCCTGAGTAGGAAATACTGCGAGGAGGGTGTCATTCTTCTGATATATATTTATATATTTTTAACTACCAAACAATGAATGCAATAATAAGGTAAAAGATATATTAACGTATAAAGTATTAATATTTGTTGGATTTTTATCTCTTTTTTCAGTACTAAATACAGCCAATAACCAGGCATGCACTGTCTCTTATAGCTACAGAGCAGGTGTGCAAGGTAACTGGTTACCAAGCAACGTATTGGCTGGGGATTAGAGCACACACTTGCATGGGCATAACTCTGAATAATGCAAACCTTGTTAAGTGATACATTTTTCATTATCCTAGTACCACCACATCAAGTTCTATACTACCTTTTTTTTCCTTCACCTGTAATTTAAGGAGCATATTCCTGTTAAGAGCCTTGAAGAAATCTTACCATCAGATATTTCTTTTTTATTAAAAACAATGAAAAGAACAAATTCATTATTTCTTATCCATCAAACGTGTTATCTGCCTAAACATCTGTTCAGGTTTTTGTCATCATGCTTAGAAAGAATAATTATCCAACAGACCTTATAAGAAATGAATTCTGATGGAGCGAATGAACTTTACTAATGACTTGTATTTATAGCTCCTCAAGGAAAAAGTTACCTAGTCTCATAATCCTGTTTATTCTTTCAAAATGAAAAGGTCTTCGGTGGTTATTTTAGATCTTAGAGGGTCTTTTAAAACAAGCTCTCAAAAGCCCTCTGATCTTTAATAAATGTGATCAAAATATATTTAATATGCTTATAAATTCTCTATCTCTTGGTCTAGAAAATGCCTCTGTTCATTATCATTACTTTCCTAATTTAATTGAGTTTACAATAACTAAGCAGCAACTAGAAACTTCTCCGTCTACAGCAAAGGACTCTGACCCCTGTGATGGCATCAGTTTTGCCTGGATGGATGGCCCATGACTGGGTGGTGTTTCATGCTGCTGTGGGCGGGGTCGCTCTAACTCCATGACATCTCACGACCACCACCACCACACACAAAGAGGGGACAATACAACAAAAGGAGCGGTGGAAACATTTGACAGCAAACAGGTGAAAAAAACTAGAAAAGTATTTAAAGGGTTCTCTGAGTTTGACAACTGGGAGATCTTTGAATCTGTATGTCCCCTTATCAGAGGGATAATGGCTTGGGGGTGTTGTGGGTTACTTATTGGGCTGCAAACTGCAAGGTCAGGAGTTTGAAGCCAGCACACACCTGGCAGGAGAAAGATGAGGCTCTCTGCTCCCAGAAAGATTTACAGCCTCGGAAACCTTAAGGGGAGTTTTACTCTGTCGTACAGTCACTGGGAGAAAGAGGGGGCTTTTGTACTCCCGTAAACAATTGCAGTCTTGGAAGCTCAAAGGACAAGTCCTACCCTGTTTGTCAGGACCGCTCTCAGTGGGAATTGCCTGAATGGTAGCGAAGGGATTTGGTTTGGTTTTTTAGTTTATTATCCCTATGTGAGTTAGAATCCACTCAATGGCAGTGAGCTTGGAGCTTGGACCCCTACATGTAGCCCATGAGAGTCCTGGTGATGCAGTTAGATGCTTAGCACTACCTGGAAGGTGGCCAGTGAATTAGCTACTCCTTGGGAGAAAAATGTGGCAGTTTGCTTCTGTAAAGGTTTGCAGCCTGGGAAACTCTAGGGGGCAGTTCCACTCTGCCATGCATCAGAATCAGCTTCACAGCACCAGGTCTGTTTTAGTTTTCATATAGACCCCATAACAGTTGACTTTCTAAAAGGCAAACTTGAAATTTTTTAAGTAACATCTACTCTAGAAAAGGCACTCGCCTATGGAAACAGTGCATAAAGCAATCTTAGTGCAGACAAACTAAGTCCACCTTCTCATCCCTGGTGTTAAGGCTGTGTGTCTGTTAAGTCAGAGGACATGCCTGGCTCTCTACTTGCCCCAAATCAGCCATTGAAAACCCTACAGAGCATAGTTCACTTCTGATGCCCACAGGATCCCACAGAGAAGAAGACAACTCCAAAGCAACAGGTCTTTTAATCCACGAATCGCCAGAGAATACACCAATATATCTTGGAAAGACTGTCGGCAGGCTCATGAGAAGTCATCCTTAGCAGATGGGGAAACTCTTTCTCACGTACTTTGGACCAATCCTTGGAAAAAGACGTCGTACTTTGGCAAAGTGGAGGGTCGAAGAACAAGAGCAAGACCCCCAAGAGGGCTTGAGAAGGACTGAGAGTGCAACCAGGAGCTCAAATGGAGCGACAATGGCCACAGTGGCCCAAGGCCTCTCTCTTCTCCAGAGGGTCCTTAGGAGTT
This sequence comes from Echinops telfairi, assembly GCF_000313985.2. Taxonomy (NCBI): domain Eukaryota; kingdom Metazoa; phylum Chordata; class Mammalia; order Afrosoricida; family Tenrecidae; genus Echinops; species Echinops telfairi. The sequence goes on from NW_022103898.1 coordinate 31,032,668, forward strand.
GGAAGTGATTCCACAGCACCCAACAACCATCAGCACAACATTAATTTGTATCACAAAAATAGACACTTGCACACCTTTTTCCCTGAACGTGAAGAGAGGCCAAGGGAATGCTGCCTTGGTTCTGAGCCTGAAAGAAGCCCTTGCCTCACGGTGTTTGGTGTGACGGCGGTAACGAGGAGTACAGAGAAAAGCACATGTTTACACAGCTTTGGGGGCTGATGGGAAGCTGTCTCCAACTGTCGGCCACAGAGAATGGATAGTGGAAATTTGCTTCTGACCCAGTGGCTTCTTGAAGCTCACACTGGCAATTTGACACAACTTCCAGCGGCATTGTAACTGTGTCTAGTCTTTATGATTCAGCATCTTCAAATTCATCTAAAGTATACTTAAGTCTGGTTGAGCACTGAAACACTGGCAGCATGTGTGGTTTTCAATTTCTTAGGGAAGGAGTCATGGCAGCTATGCCCTCCCCCTGCTATGCCCCCTCGCCCCCCACCCCCCACCCCGCCAACATCACCACTACTCTGGTATCAAGACAGAAATGCAATCTTCTCCGTACTGGGAAGAAAGTGGGAAGTCAATAAGTAATTTATTGAAGTGAAAAGGGCATTCCTTTTGTTTAATTTAAAATTTATATGTTTGATGCTAACTTTATATCTAAAATAAGTAACTGGAATCCTATCGCCTGAAATTGGCCAGGTGAAATTGCTGCTTATATTTCTTCAAGGCTGGTGCTGTAATACTCACAGAGCTGGGCTTTCTCTACCACTGCTATTTTCTGTTCTGTGCAGCTGCTTTCTTCCCGAGATGAGAATTGGCCATGGGAGAAGGCAGCCCAGGCCTTTTGACTGCCGTCTCATCAGAGTTGTTTTCAGAAAATAGAGGCTACCTGTTCTGTTCACCTTTCATTTTGTCCAGTGCCTTTTCTGTGACGATGAAAAAGGCACTGTTGTTGATCTCTCTTTACTGGTTCGGGAGTTCCAGGGACCAGAACTACAGAGAGAGTTGGTTGAATGGCGCAGGGACAATAGCTGACCTACTCAGGCTCCACAAGGGAGAAAGAGCCCCCAGCTCCTCCCCAGCCCTGTGCCCATTGCCACAGAGGCCGAGGTCAGACATGTCTCCACCACCCAGCTTTCTTTATATTCTGACATCCATCTTTCCTCCCACAACACTCTTATTTTTCTTCTGGGCTCGATGATCCATTGAAATTTTCACACAGAACTCACAGACAACCCTTATAATTACAAAGGGTTATTAGGGAAGTAGATATGCTGCGTTAGGTAAATCTCCTGCATTTACCTAAGACCTCACTAGAGTATTGAAAAGCATAGATGTTCCTGAAGACTAAAGTGTGCCTGACCCAAGTGTGCCTCGCATACATGTGCAAGTTGGACTTTGAATAAAGAAGACCAAGGAAGAATCGACACATTTGAATGGTGGTGTGAGAGAAGAATATTGGCGGTACCACGGGCTGCTAAAAGTATCGGCTGATCTGTCTTGGAAGTACTCTAGCAAGGCCAGAGTACTCCTTGGAGGCAAAGATGGTGAGACTTAGTCTTACATACATTGGACATAATATCAGGAGTGACCAGTCCCTGGAGAAGGACATCATGAATGTCCAGTAGAGAGGCATCAAAAAAGAGGTAGGCCCCCAACTATGACTGCAACAATGGAGTCACGCATCAGGACATTTCTGAGGGTGGCACAGGACTGGATAGTGTTTCCTTTCTTCTGTCATCCATAAGGCGTCTGTGGGTCAGAACTGACTCCATGGCACCTAACAACAACACTGGGGAAGTTAGCAGGTCTCCACAAGCCAGGATCATAAAACATTGAACGTATAGTCTTTTTTGTCCACAGCAGTATCCAAGACTCTATCTTTGGTTCTCAAGTTCTCAGCCACATGATCCCTAGGCCTTTGCTTCCACGGACAAGGAAGCCCGCCTGCTGCTCCACTTCAGTGTCTGAGGATCTGACCCATCATCTCCAGTGCAGCAGCCTTTGGTACCTTTGTGCTAGGCTTCCACCATTTCCGTCAGGAACCTTGAACATCCTCTGTGATAGGTAGGTTTATTGTGCCAACCTGGCCAATAAACACATGTGGGATTAATAAGGTTTCAGTTAATTGGAGGGCAAAGCAATGAATGGTTGCGGAGCCTCACCTTTCTGTCTCTTGCTCTCTGATGATCAGACCAGTGTGCAGCTGCCTTAGCTATTTCTCTGTCTCAACCTGTGAGCTACACTACCTGTGGGACTCCCAACCCGTGTCACTACAGTTTGAGGTACCCTTGAGACCTGCTTCACCACACTGCTAGTGTATTCATCACTTGAGCTGGGGACTGTCATACCCTGTTGTCTGGCTGACTGTTAGTAACCTGCCCTGCTGTTTGCTGCCTGTGGCTGGACTGCCTGTATTGCTCGACAGAAGACTCAGCATCTGCTTTCTTGACTTGTACCCAATAGCCCTCATGAGTTGAAGGACTGCCAGTATATTAACTCTCTCACGGAAGTGAGTTGAACTGAGCCCTCTGTACTGCTCTGTAGACTAATTAGCTGTTTATTTCTTCATGTTGTATATATCTATCCATATATACATCTCAAATCATAAGTATCCTTTCGTTTCTCTAGAGAACCCTGGCTTGATCATCCCAGCAATTCTCCCGCTCTGCTTCTGAGACACTTCATTCTGAAATACCCAGGAATTCCCCTGTAAGTGCTTTGAACATCCTCTTTGCGTGGTGCCACTCACGCATTTAGTTGACATTACTAAGACATGGATAGAAAATCCAGTCCAAATAATTTCACCTTACCACAGAAGACTTCTTGTAACTTTACAAAACCAAACTCACTGCCCTCAAGTTGATGCCAACTCGGTTACCCTGTAAGAAAGGGTGGAACTGTCCCCTTAGAGTTTGGAGACTGTGACTATTTACGGGAGCAGAAAACCTCATCTTTCTCCCTCGAAGTAGTCGATGGTTTAAAACTGCCGACTTTGCAGGTTGAAGTCCAACACACGAACACTATGTGACCAGGTCTCCTTATAACTTTTAGTTCATTTATATCAAAAATGGTAATTTCCTCATAGGTGTCACTTCAACCAAAATTGCAATTGAACAATTACAAGAAATTCTAATTTCTTATAAATTCATTACAAGAAATTATAACTTCTCACCACAGAAATTATGTTGCCGCTAACACAAATAGAGTTCTCCACAGACATTTCTGGCCCCACATACTCTTCTTACATCAAATTATAAAGACACCCATTTTAAGATAAAGTAGAGACCAGCTCTTACCTTATAAATCAAACGGGTCTGGGAGGGTAGAATTTGCAAAGAGAAAACTTAGATACAAAAGAGATAGCCAGAAGTGGAGGCACAGGGGACACGACAGTGTAGACACTCCAGGGCCTAGAACTGTATTAGAGGCAGACTTAAATACATTCTCTGCATGTAGCCTATAACACATGACAGGCTTACACACTATTCTTGGAAGGTCTCCAAAGAAGCATGAACACATAAGCCAAGTTATTTACAGACAGGCAGGGAGGATAAGGTTGGGAGCCTGAAGTAACTGATAAGTTTGTAAACTGCTGCTTTATGCAACTTTAGTTAAGGGACAGGAGACAGGTATACTCCTGTTTAGCTCAGGCAGAGAGACAGGCCAGCCATTGTTTTATCAGTTCCCATGGCTGAGCCATCAGCATTCTCCCACAGGTGGTCCTGTCCTGTTTGCCTAAGAAGCAAACAACTTTACCCTCAAACTCCACCACTTCTCTGCCAATCTGCAGAACAAGGATGGCTCTTGCATGTCACCTTTTATGCTGATCATTGTGCCACCAATATTTCAAATGCAGCAGGGTCATATATGGCAGACAGATTTCAATGGAACTTCCAGATAAATACAGACTAGGAAGAGAGCCCTGATACTCTACTTCCAAAATTACCCAATGAAAGACTTAAGGCTCATAGTACAACACTGTTCAATGTAGTGGAAGGTCTTAGAAGGCACTTAAAACACACAGTGACCATAATGATGGGGTCCAGCACCCAAATACTAAAGAATCAAGCACAGGGCGGGACAATGGTTCCTTCTGTCATCCATAAGGTCACCATAAATTGGAGCTGCCTCAATAGCAATTTGTAATAATCAAGGCACATAGCACTGTAGGAGTGTAAAACTAAACATTTCCTAAAGCATTCATTTTCCCTCTAGTATAGCTTGATTGGTATCATTCTTGATTCTAACAAAATTAATTCATATGTTACATCAGCTGCAAAACAAACAGAAAACGGCCAAGATCATCTGAGTAAAACTGACTCCTCAGGACTTTGTGTTGGTCTGTTTGCTCTCAGGGATCACCTTGACTGATCTTCTGTCCCTCTGGGGTTGCCCCAGGGTTAGATTGTTTGCTTTATTCAGCAAAGAAAGTGCTGGCTTTTGCCTTGAAGTCTGAATTTATTAAAAGGTACAGAACCTTCTACTCTAAATATGCTTAGCAATTATTTTTTCCAAAACTTTTAAATACAAACAAGTGCTATTATCAGGGTAGACCTCTAAATAATTATATTTTCAGTTAACTACATCTCCTTGTGGTACTTAAATCTTTCCAGGACAAGGGTGGACCAAAAATTACATTAAGGAGAGAAAAATCACTAGAATTTCTAATATTCCCATATTTAGAATGTCAGTCTGATGACTGACTACTTTGGTCAACTCTATGCCGTGGAACATAGTAATTAACAAGGTCTTGCTCTCCAGGCCTTAAGGAGCCCTGTCCGGGTAGTGTGTTTTGAGGTGCGCTATAACTGTGCCACCAGGTACTCCCCCGGAGAAAGGAGAAAGATGAGGCTCTCTGGTCCTGGACAGATGTACAACCTTGGAAAACCCACAGAACAGTTCTACTCTGCCCTTTAAGGCTGCTATGAGTCCGAATCAACTCATTGGTTGATAGGGGTTACTGTCAGGGCCTTAAGGGGCAGATGTTTTGAGAGAGTAAAGGAGATAACAAGCTGATGGTCAGACCAGGTTAGAGCTGAGGCAGAGATGACTAGGTCCAGTCACATGACTGAAGACTTAATCAGGAAGTCCTCTGACCACCCCACCCCAAACAGGTAGGTAAGCCTGGGTACTACCATCCTGAGAACTCGAGAAAGATTGCAGTGTCTTGAATTGTACTCAGACTTAGATACTATTTCACCAACTACTAAATTCTCTAAGCGATTACAATGTGCCCACTTCATTAACAGCAACAAATTTAGTCTAATATGTGAATATTTATGAATATTCATAAAAGGGAACAAATTTTTCTTAAATATGCTCTTATAACTAGTGCTTTATGTGCATTTTCTTATTCAACCCCTTGTACATCCCGTGGAAGAAGTCCTAACGGTATAATGGGGTACAATTGGACTGCTAACCACAAGGTCAACAGTTCAAAAGCACCAGCTGCTCCATGGGAGAAAAATGAGGGTTCCTACCCCCATAAGCAGTTAGTCTCAAAAACCCACAGGGGCAATTGTACACTTTGCTATGAGCCAGAATCAACTCAACAATGGTGAGTTTGGTTTTGGGGTTTGGGGACATTTTTGTGGGGCTCAATGGGTGATACAAACAGTTAACATGCTCAGCTGCTAGCCAGAAGAAAGATTAGTGGTCAGGGTCCATCCAGAGTTGCATCAGAAGAAAGACCCAGAGATATACTTTCACAGTCCAGCCAGGGAAAATCCTGCAGAGCCCAGCTCTACATGGGCACACATGGAGTCATTGTGTGACAGAATCAACTTGATGGTAACCAATTTTCTGTTTATTTTCACACCCCTGTCATGTTATTTGTAACCATCTGTTTATACAAGACACACAAAACTCAATATATTTGAGTAACACACTTGTTCAAGGGAAAATACTTGTACGGAAAAAGAACGGACTTGGTGTTCACATTTATGTTTGGATTTTCTAAAATACCACGCGAGTTGAGAAGACAGAGATTTCTCACAAACGGAGGAAACTGAATTTGGCATTGAACAGCATCACCCAACCCTTACCTCTGAAAATAGTTTTGGCAGCTCCTCAAGTTACTGATCTGGTTTTTGTTGTTGTTCAATAAAATTCATTTCTGTTTGATAACATTTCCAATGTTTAAGTACACTGAAGACTATATTCACCTGCTGACATTTCAAATAGCTTTTGCCTGCCTTTTTGATTATGCTTATCAATCATTTTAGCTCATTGAATTTCATAGAAAATTCTTCTTTATAATTCTGGAGAGTCAGAATTATAAAGAAGAGTTTTCTCATTATAAGACCATCATATATGCAGAAAGAAGATATAAATGATGAAAACTCCATAAGCCTTTCAAAGCAGGTTAAACAAACTCCAATATCAAAATTACATTGAGCTTGTTAAAATCCAGGTTCTCATACCCCACCCCTTGAGATAGTAATCCAGATCCTATTATCTGCATTTTAAACACCAAAGTTCAACAGTCACAACTATAAGCAATGCACAATGACAGACGTTATATGGCAATAAACCTAAACTGTGATCATTTATATACCACAATAGGGCTTTGGTAGTTACGTAATCTGGTGTCAATTTGACACTATTAAGATTGAAGTGTGAATTTTAGCCTGTCAATCAGGTCACAGCTTAATGACCTCATTTGCAGGAGCTACTGAGATAAATAGCTCACTGGAGGCCAGATACATTCTCTCCCTGAGAGACATTCCTGTTGATAAGCCACATGGAGCTACGCTGATGGAGCCAGAGTCCTGGAGCTGGAGGAGCCATGTGGAGATCCATGGCAGCACTGAGATGCTTCCATTGCCACTGGATCCACAAGACTCTCCACCCACTGGCCTGTGGTCTTCCTGCATTCAGCATCATTGCATATGTTGTGTGAGTCTGAAGAGGAATTTATAGACTGGTATCAGACATATGGGCTAATATCAGACTTACAGACTTTATCTGGCCTGGGTCAAATGTTTTCTTAATATACATTTGCTCTTTGATATAAAGATCTTTCGTATATACATATGAATGTCTATTCATTTGTTTCTCTAGTCAACCCAGACTAACACGAAGACCACTTCCAGTTACCGAAGTCCTTGATGTGAAATTGGCATAGATGAAATTCACTAGACTTTCTCTATGCAAATAGACTAGTTTTTGATTGACGTGGGGAGGACAGATAGCTTCAGGGATGTCATTGTGGACATGGCGGGTGGTCAACCAAATTACCCATTTATACTTTCACCAACACATTGTAACTCCTCAAGACAGAGTAGACGTGCCCTTTATGGATTTCCAAGATGATAACCCTTGCTGAGAGTGGAAAACGTCATCTTTTTCTGCTCTGAGGCTGGTGGCTTTCAACCTGCTGACCTTGTGGTTAGCAGCCAACAGAAAATCCACTATACCACCAGGGATCCTGCTCTAGGGTCACTATGAATTGGAATTGAGTTGATGGCAGTGAGGTTTGTGTTTGTTTGTTTTGTTTCATTTTGGGTTTTTTAATACTTTCACCACAAACTGAAGCCTAACATGTACAAAAACAAACAAGAAGGTTACTAAGTTTGAAGCCCAGTTCAACTCCATTTTTGGGGTACCCCTGCATATGTTTTATACATTATCATCCTAGACTTCAGGTAATATCACCATAAAACATATAACATGAATATGTGGCGAAAAGGAAGACATATATAAGTTTCATAGTTTCTTCTAACAAACATTCTTGTCTTTTCTTTCTGTCATTTACCTTTTGCTTTCTTTATGTAATATAGTCTTCTTGTTGTCCTAAATTCCTCTGGCCTCAGTCAACAGTGTCCAATATGTCAAATCTATTCTTAACAATGATCTCTAAATTCAGTTGGGATATACTATCGATCATATTTTAGCTCTTGAGGACTTATTAAACTTCCTGTAAGTTCAACATGCATTTGCATGTCATGCATTTGCATGTGAACACTTGATGACCTTTTCCATGGTCAGCCCCTGGCCTTGTTCTGATTCCCAATGTTGAGTGTCTACATCTTCTCTCTCCAAAGATAGAGTCAATTTGATGACTGTGTACATCATCTGACAAGATTCATGTGTATAGTCACTACTTGTGTTGTTGAAAAAAGGTATTTATTTGCAATAATAAGTAGTTGTTCTTGCAAAATTCTAACATGGTATCTCCAGGGTCATTTCTATCACCAGAGGTGTATTTTCCAATTATACATGTGTATTCACCACACAATATCATATATAAGTGTATATCCATATTATCATAATTCCTCTTTTATAAATAAGGAGTTTGAAGCTGAAAGTGGCTAAACAATTTGTCCAAGAGCATGCAGTAGAGGGACATTAATTCAATTTAATTCACTACAAGCATACAAAGCATTTTGATCAGTCAAGACTTGTATTACTAGATGAGTGTATGTGTGTGTGCGTGTGTTATATGAAATTTTTTATTGTGAATCAGTGGCGTTCTTAGGTGGTGTTGAGTCAGTTCCAATTATAGTGACTATGTACCATAGACGGAGACACCACCTGGTCTTGCATTATTCTCACAATTATTCTTATGTTTGGGCCCATTGTTGTGGTCACTCTGTTAATCCATCTTATCAAGGGGCCTTCCTCTTTTATGCTACCCTTTCACATGACCAGGCATAATGTCCTTCTCCAGAGACTGATCTCTCCTCACAATATGTTTCAAGTATGTGAGATAATGTCTTGCCATTGGGCCGCTAAGGAATGTTCTGACAGTCCTTCTTCCAAGTTATATCTGTTTGTTCTTTTGGCAGCCCGTGATACTTTAACAGTCTTTGCCAACACGATAGTTCAAATGCATAAAGTCTTCCTTATTCAACGTCCAACTTTCACATGCATATGAGCCAATTGAAAATAACATGATTTGGGTCAGGTGCATTGTAAAGAGATCTTGTGCAACAGATTTACTTCATGCAATGCATCATTTGATCTCTTGACTAATTCTTCCATATTGTGAATTAGGTGGAGGAATTTATATTTCAGAACATCAACTTTGCAAGCAACAGTTCAAATCACTCAGCAACCTCCACATTCTGTGCCATCCCACTTACTCAATTACTCTTCTCCCGCTTTACTTCCGTCTCCCCTTTCATTCAGCTCAGTGCTTGTCAACCTTTCCATTCGTTACTTCATCTTCCCACCCCTCCCCTCCTTCCCTTCGAAACCTCTAAAGTACTCTTTGGGATGCAAGTGTTTGTCTTTGTTTTTATATTTATAGTGGTCATCTCTGCAACAGGTGTCCGTTTGTGCTTGACTCACTTCACTCAACTTAGTGTCCTCAAAGTCCATCTGGGCCAGGAGGTGTTTTGTGGGTCATCGTTTTTGTTCTTTCTTTTTCAGTAATGCATAGTATTCCATTGTGTATGTACCAAAGTTTCTTTATCCATTTTGCTACTAATGGGCATTTGGGCTATTTCCATCTCTTTCCAATTGTGAACAGTGTTGCCATGATCATGGCAGTGCATGTATCTATTGTTTTTATGGCTCTTACTTGTTTATACTCAGTAGAGGTATTGCTGAGTCATATAGAATTTTTGTCCCCAGTTGTTTGCAGAACGCCCATATCACTTTTCACAATGGTTGTATCTATTTATAGATCTACCAGCAGTGTATTAGAATTCCCATCTCTTTTCACCCTCTCCAGCATTCGTCATTTGGGGTTTGTTTGTTTTTTAATTAGGCTTTCATTGTCAATGTAAAGTGATAGCTTATTATTGTTTTTATTTGCATCATGTTTGTTAGCCATTTGGATATTGTTTTTGGTGAACTGCCTTTTCATCTCCCACTTTTTAATTGGATTACATTTGGTTTATTCAATACCCAAAGATTTGCAATATTTGGGTATTGCAGTTTTCTATAAATTTTAGAGATTAGTTCGTTGCATATTGTGTCGTTGCTGAAGATGTTGTTCTGAGCCTACGGTTCTCTTTTTACTCTCATGATGAAGTCCTCAATGCACATAAGTATGTTATTTTTAGTGGGCCCAGTCATCTACTTTGTATTCTACTCTGTGCTTCCTTGGTTATATGTTATAGTATGCCTTTGCCCTGAAATTGTGCCCTCAAGTTTGTTCTTATTTTCTCATTGATGATCTCTATAGTTCTGGGATTTATATTTAGGTCTTTCATCCATTGACTTTGTTTTACTACATAAGATGAAATTATGGGTCTTGATTGATCCAATTTTGCTAGCATCATTTGTGGAAGGGACTATCTCTTTCCTATTTGATGTTTTTCAACCCTTTGCTAAAGAACAGTTGTCTGTAATGTAGATTTTATTTCTGGGTCTTCTATTCGGTTCCACTGGTCTATGTACCTATCATTGGACCAGTATCGAGCTGTTTTGAGTATGTGGCTCTATAAGAGATTTTGAGGTCAGGTATTGAGAGGCCTCCCTCCTATGTTGTTTTTTTCTTAAGAAGTTGTTTGTTCATTTGAGGTTTCTTCCTTCTCCAAATAAAGCTAGTAATTCGCTTTTCCATTTCTTTAAAGAATGGAGTTACAATCTAGTTCAGAATTGTGTATTTATAGATTGCTTTGGGTAATATTGACAGTTTCTGATTGTTAAACCCTTTTTCTTGATATTTGCATTTTCTCTTTCTCTTCTTCTGTTAAGTTTCCCAGTGGTTTATCAATGTTGTTAGTCTTTTGAAAGAACCAACTTCTTATCTAGTTGATTGTCCTGTTGTTTTTCAAAGCATGTGTAGCTGCTCTAAGCTTTGTGATTTCTTTTCTCCTGGTGGTTGGAGTTTCCTCTGTTGCTCTTGTACTACTTGTTGAAGATGCAGGGGAAGGCGATAATTTTGGTTTTCTCCTTTTACCATGTGTGTGTTGATTGCCAAAAATTGCCTTCTGATGGGGTACTGATTGACGTAATCATGTGGTTCTTATTTTTTATTTTGTTTACATGGTCTATTACTTGATGCATTTAATCCTTAGTTGTTAAGCTTTTGCTGTATCCCAAAGGTTTTAGTATGTTGTGTTTTCAGTCTCATTTGTTTCAAGGAATTTAAAATGTTCATACCATATTTCATCAATAACCCAGTAGTTTTTAAGCAATGGGTTGCTCAAGTTCCATATATTTGCTTTTTCTTTCCTTTCTCTTCTTATTCTGCATTTCTAATTTCATAGTTTTGGGGTCTCAGAAAATTGATTGTAAATTCTCAATATTTTAAAATGTATTAATCTTTGCTCTCTGTCCTAACACATGATCTATTCTAGAGAATAGTCCATGTGCACTGGAAAGAATGTATGCTGTGTTAATGATGGGTGCAGTGCTCTATATATTTATAAGAGACCAAATTGCTTAATTGTGGGACTTACTTCTATGTGTATTGAATTTCTTTCCAAATGATGTCCTTACTTGAGAGTGGTGTATTCAAGTCACACACTATTATTGTCAAATTATCTGTTTCTCTTTCATTTCTATAAATATTTAGTTAATACATTCAGCAGGCCTTTAGTTGAGTGCATATGTTTTAATTAGGTTATGTCTTCCAGTTATATACCCCCTTTAATCATTATCTAATGCCCTTCTTTGACTCTCAGTAAGTATTTTGCCTTAAAATCTGTTTTATCAGATATTAATATTGCCACTCCTAATTTTTTTTTTTTGGTTGCCATTCTCTTGACATATTTTTTTTCTATCCTTTGATTTTTTTAGTCTCTGTGCCTAAGGGGTGTTTCCTGTAAGCAGCATATTGGTGGCTCTTGTTTCCTTATCCAGTCTACTATTCTCTGTTCTGGATTAGTTCTCAAGGGCAGAACTCACATCTTAATCATATTTATTTTCATGATACACAGTCAATAAACGTTTGTTGATTGATGGGCCAAATGAATGAGAGAAGGGTTTTTAAAAGATATGTCTTGATTGGTAGACAATAGGAATATAGAGCCTACTCGTGGCAAACAGACTAGCAGACCCTCACGCTTGGCTGTAGTGTTTAGCATATTTGTGGTCAAAAGCCAAGAAAATAAACCTTAATGAACTGCAGGCCTGGATCAGAGAGTAATGATGGATTCCCATGGATAGTTGAGATGGATTGAGATCTTAAAATCTAAACAGAAAAGTACATACATGGCACTGTGAGCAATGGAAAACACCCAGAAATCTAAGAACAAGAAAACAATTGACAAATGTGACATTTTGGAGCAACTGGTCTGGTACAAGTATATCATTATAAGCTAACAAAATAATCTAGCCATGCAGTTGGGCAAGGGGCTGAATTTGTTTTCCAAGGTTGAATTAGAAGGAAGAGCTGAAATTTCCAAAGCACCAAGAGTAGTAATTATCTGATAATTACTGGCTGACATTTATGTGCCTAGAATAGTGCATATATTAAACACAATCTTGGTGACTAATCACCAAGAAATGAAAGTCAAGTTCAGAGAGAGCCGCCAGGATGGAGCAAAGCATTCCACGAGAAGTGATGCTAACCCAGACATTCCAAATAGGTCAGATAACAAGGAATAAAGCGCATTGTTCTGTAAGGCTTGTATGAAAAAATACCTCTTTGATGAAATGTTAAACTTCTTAAAGAAAAGAGTCATATCAAACATGATTCATATCATTCAAAATGCTGGCAAGGGCAGTACTAAAACACACAGGTGACTCCACTTAAAAGTGCTTAGCTGCTAACCAAAAGGGTGACAGTTCAACCCCACTACCCACTTGATGAGACATGGCAATTTGCTCCAATAAAGATTAAAACTTCGGAAACTCTATGGAGCAGCTTACTGGGTCATATAGGGTGTCTATGAGTGGGAACTGACTCAACAGCACACATCAACAAAAAGAAAGACAGTATTGGAAATAAAGCAATCATACAATTAATACTCATGATCAATTGACTAAATGTCATGGAATCCAGAGGGGATTTCTTTTATACATTATTACAATAATGGAGTCTCTCTCTATTCCCTCATTATTATTTTACAGTCCCTCCCACCTTTTCTCCATTTCTTCACAATTACCTCTGTACTCCTGATGGGATACGTTTCCTGCTGTTCCAGCCATCTGGCACTACTGATTTTGAATCTCAGAGACTCCATCAATTCAGAAATATCATCTTCCTTATACTTACAAAAAATCAATGTGAAGAAAGAAAGGCTCATATATTAAAGCTTAGCGACATATTAGGGAATGCTCTGTGATTACTTTTGGGAAGGAGAGTCATGTTAGTCTGGAAGCTTGAGAAGTCCAGGGGCTCAAAATCTATTGTTCTCTCATATCTGTCCATTTTCTTTATTAGAGCCTGAATTTTTCTATCTGTAAATAGAGAGATGCTCTGGTCTTACCCCACTGGCAGAGAAGAAAGGCAGACCCCAGCACAAGCCTTGGCACAGAGTTGGAAATCTAGTGCATGCATTAAATAAATGAATGGGAAAAAATCCTGGCTGGGAAGGAAGTGACTCCCCAGAATGCCACCTCATATTTGTGGCAATACCACATCACATTACATAGGATCATTGGAATTTCATAATACACATGAAAACCAGTACTACTAAAACACTGGGCTGCCTATTCAAGAATGTTGCATATTGAGCACTAAGCGCCAGCTAAATGGATGTGGCTGTCCCTCGGAGCATCAGTGTCCTGTGGAGCAACCCGCTGAACAAACCAAAATTAAGGAAATAGTGCAAAGACATCTCTGCAAGGGATGAAAAGTAAGTTCAATTCTCTTACAAACTTCAGCTGATTAACCCTCCATGTCAGAAGCTTGCGCTATGGTTCGTTCGGGGGCTGTTGCTGAGGTCTTTAAGAAAACAATGCTGCAATATATTTGTGATACCAAGCATAGGTAACAAACATAAATGGTGATAGCAGTGTGCTCTTAGGCCAGGTCTAGTCACATCCATACCTTCGTGATCAAGGTAAATAGATATAAAGATTTACGTGAAAATAAACAGTTAAGTTTTTAGAGCAGGCCTGTAAATCTAATCCACTAGTGTTTCCCCAGTCATTACTAGGTACAGCGCAGCATCCATGATAACACTTCGTGGGAGAGAATAAAAAGATAACAAGAAGGAGAAATCAAAAAACCTTCTATAAGTCAACTACAGCCCAGCTCGACAACCTCGGGCAAGACACTTCATCTGCCTGGATTTTCATTTCTGATCTAAAAACAGGCAGGGGGATGAACTTTCTGATTCAACATTCTATGTGTTTTTCAATTGCCCATAGTCACTATGTCTTCTGCAGCAAAACACCGGCTGCAACAAAAAGGTGGAATCTCATCCACAGACATGGTTCATTTTAGGGTAACAAGTCCATCCCGAAGATGAAAATCAGAGTGATCACAGCCCCACAGTATAATCTATAATACTCTTATATTATCGGCTCCTAAACCAAGACTTGTCTCTTTGTCTTTCCTATAAATCGTGCGGTAGTTATCTTCCCCAAATACCAGTGTTGGAAAAAGGAAAATCCATATTGTTAGTGGGTGAAGGACTCACTCCAGGGTTGGGCTGGAGTCGTTGTGAGAGAAAGGGAACAATGTGGGTTCCGAGGTTTACCTTTCCCTATGGGAAGGATAAAGAGGGAAAAGGACTTGAGAACTACACCCTCCTGGTTTCTGATATTTGGATCTTGAGTTACTGGTGAGACACCTGGGTAAAGCTGTCCAGTTGGATCCATAGTTTTAAACTTGGCAGAATTGGGCCTGGAGACAAGATAATTGATATAATGAGAGTGGATTCGAGCAACTAGGCAGGAGACTGTACAGAATGAGAAAACTAGGTTTTCTTAGGATGAAAAGACTGTCAGAATGTAACTGATAAGCCGAAGCTCTCCTGTGGAAATCCAAGGAGAACTTGGTCTATGGGATGTCATAACAGCAAGGAGAGTGGAGTTTCCCGGAAGTTAACAGAAGAGAGATTTTGATGAAGAGCAGTGTCAAATAGCAGAAACATCCAGAAAAGAGCTTTAAAAATGTGTCCAGTAGATCTGATGATTAAAAGACATTGAAGCTGTTAGCAAAAAACATTTCAGCCCACAAGGATAAGTGAGTGCAAACTGAACTGAGAAAAACCATATTTTGCTTTTGTTTGGAGGATTGTGTGGCTGGTCTCCACACCAAAAAAGAAAGAAAGAGAGAGAGAGAGAGAGAGAGAGAGAGAGAGGTGTCGTAAGTTCTTAAGTATTTGCCCTTGTCCGTTGCATATAACTGGGGGAACTGGGCTGTTGTTATTCACTGGCATGAGTCTATCAAAAGGCTGAGTTCAGCCAGACTCAGTTCTGAGAGAACCAACAGAATACACTAGGAAGAAAATAACTTAGCATTTCAGAAAGGAGACAGGTGGAAGGAGGGAGGGAGGTTGTACTTCTAAATCCCATTCCCTTGTCTGTCATGGTACATCTGTCAGGTTTTAAAACAGTCATTCAGCCTCTTTGTTGATCCATTTCCTTAGCCATGGAATGGGAAAATAATTCCCTTTTAATTGGATCCTGACGTGCTAAGGACCTCTCTGTCGTCCCGAGACTCTGAAGTGTTTAGAGAAAATAGGCTAGCTCAGAAATTTCCCGGTTACTTTGTCCTACGACTGAGAAAGCTACTTCTCTCTGCGAATGAAATCTACAAACCAAGTCAGGATGTAAACAATGTCTGACAGGTCTGTTGGGCTCCAGACCCTCAACTCCCTCCTGTGTCCACAGTCTGCAGACAACACCGGATTACTGAGGAAACCATCCCGAGGGCTCAGCCCTCCTTCAGTGCTTGTCTCGGCCTATTCATTTGCTCAACCAGAAAACTTCTGAAAAGTTCATTCCTACTGCACAGGCTAGATTCTCCCGTTTATTGGGTCTGTGCAGGTTCATTTGAATTCTTGGTTTCTTTCCTCTTGAATTTCAGCCTCTACCAATTCTATGTCCCCCAGGAGCTGTCGTTAGCATCCATACATCCTCTCTAGGAAATGAACCCCAACTGTCAGCTGGAAATTTCCACTTGCAAATTCCAGCCATCCTGCCGAATGCAACACACCTAAAATCAAACTCATCAATCTCTCCTGAAAACGGGCTCCTTCCCAGACTCCCCTACTTCTGTCAATTGGCATTATTCTCCTCCTTGTCCCCTGATTTAGAGCCTTGGCGTCATCCCTGCATCTTCACTCTCCCTTGTTTTCCATGTTCTGTTCTCCAAACCCTCAACGTTGTCCATAGAAATATTTGGCTCTCTGTCCCTTTTAGTTTCTAATTTTTGTGCATTTCCCACATGCCAGACACTGTACTGAGCCCTTAACAAACCTCACCTCACTGAATCCCCAGGACAACCTGAAGGAGAAGTCAATGGAATTGTTTCCATTGTGCTGATTCCAAACTGGACGTGCTGGGAACTCTGGGGGCCATGCTCAACCCACTGGGACCCAAACCTGGAAACCCTCCCTCTAGAACAGCAGTTCTCAACTTGTGGGTCACGACTCCTTGGGGGGGGCGGGTCAAACGACCCTTTCACAGGGGTCACCTGATTCATAACAGTAGCAAAATGACAGTTGTGAAGTAGCAATGAAAATAATTTTATGGTTGGGGGGTCACCACAACATGAGGATGAAAGGGTCGCAGCATGAGGAAGGTCGAGAGCCACTGCTCTAGACTGGGTGCCACAAGCCTCCCGAGCGCAGGCTTCCATCCCCTCACCGGGGTAGCTCCTTCACAGCTTCTTAGTGATCACACAGCTGCAAGTCTTCCTCGCCTTCACCCAGTTAGTCTGTGCATGTCAGCTTTGTTTTCCTCAAACACTGCCTAGCCCAGATCACTCCCTTCATCAAAAGCCTTCAGGAACTCCCAATTGACAACAACATCCAATTTAATCTTTTTCAATAAACCTTCAATTTCTACTTAGTCTGGCCCTAGCCTTCTTACCCAGCCCTAGCTTTCCTTACTGCCGACCTCACAGGCTTATCAAAGTAGCACGAGCCATTTGCCAGTGAATTCCATGAGGACAAGGGTCATGTCTGCCCCATCCCTGTATGATCTATATCTAGCCCATAGTAAGCTCTCAATGAAGAGCAGTTGAATGGATGACAATGAATTTGGGTTTGCCATTCCTCTGACCTGAGCTCACCCCAGTCCTCCCCACTCCAGTTTACCCAAGCATCAAGATCAAGCATGGATGCACGTCATTCACCACGGCTTCCAGGTAACTGAACCCACTGTGACCTCACCTTTTTCTAAGCCTTCCTACAAAGACTTTTACTCCCCATAATTCCCTCCACACAAATCATTTTCTAGCATGAACCAACACTGTCACCCATGTTCAAGAATGTTCATTATGCATTATTTGGAATAGCAAAAATAAAATCAAAAAGTTGGTAATAATCTGGGGTCTGATCTGCCAATTGCCACCCACTATCCCTTTTGCCCTTCTTCTTTATTACAAAACTCTGATCTTTGGCAGCATGTATTGCTACCCAGCAAAAAGACCATATTCCCCAGCCTCCCTTGCCATTCCAAAATGCAAGCCCCACTGCCGTGGAGTCAAGGTCAACTAACCTCAACCTTAAAGGCCAAAATTGAACTCTCCCTTAGGGTTCCCATGGCTGTAAATTGTTATGGAAACAGACTGCCACATCTTTGACCCGGAGAGTGACTGGTGAGTTCACATTGCTGACTTTTGGGTTAGCATTAAAGCTCAGTGACAAATGTTGTTAGATGCCTTCAAGTCAGTTCTGACCCCGGTGACCCTACGTCCCACAGAACAAAACACACTATGGTCCTGTGCCAACCACAGGATTGTTCCTGTGCCTGAGCCATTGTTGCGAACACAGTCCATCCCTTTCCTTCAAGACCATCCTCATTTTCGCTGTCCCTCCACTTTACCAAACCTAATGTACTTCTCCAGAGACTGGTCGCCTCTACAGTATGTCAAAAGTATGTCAGACAAAGTCTTGTCCTCTGCTTCTGAGGAGCATGCTGACCTTACTTCTCCCAATATAGGTCCCATTCCTTCCAGCAGTCCATGGTACTTTCAATATTCTTCTCCGGCACCACAACTCAAGTACACCCATTCTTCAGTCTTCCTTGTTCAATGTCCAACTTTCACAGGTATATGAGGCCATGGAAAATATCCGGGCCTGGGTGAGAGGTACCTTAGTCCTAAAAGTAATATCTTTTCTTTTCATTACTCCAAAGAGGTCTTAGGCAGCAGATTTACCTAATACAACATATCTTTTGATCTCTTGACTACTGCTTCCATGAGCATTGATTGTGGATCCAAATAAGGTAAAATTCTTGACAACTTCCATCTTTTCTCCATCTATCAGGATATTCCTGATTGGTCAAGTTGTGAGGATTTTAGTCTTGTTTATATTGTCTTAATCCATACTGGAGGCTTCAATCCTTGATCTTTATCAAGTGGTTCAAGTCCTCCTAACTCTCAGAAACCAAGGTTGTACCATCTGCACATCATAAGTTCTTAATAAGCCTTCCTCCAATCTTGATGCCACATTCTTCTTCATATAAGATTTGCTCAGATTGATCAAGTATGGTGAGAGAAGACAACCATAACACAAACCTTTCCTGATTTGAAACAGAGCAGTATTCCCTTGTTCTGTTCACACAACTGCCTCTTGATCCATGCACAAGTTCCCCACGAGCACAATGAACTGTTCTGTTAGTCCAATTTTCTCCAGGTTATTGATAGTTTATTATGGCCCACACAGTGTAATGCCTTTGCATAGTCAATAAAACACAAGTAAACATCTTTCTGGTATTCTATGCTTTGAGACAAGAACCATCTGATATCAGCAATGATACCCCTCATTCCAGGTCCTCTTCTGAATCTGGTCTTACCGTCTGGCACTTCCCCGTCAATATACTACTGCAGTCATTGTCGGATGACCTTAAGCAAAGTTTTACTTACATGTGATATCAATGAGAGTATGCAGTCGGTTAAGCATGCTGTTGGGTCACCTTTCTTTGGAAGGGGCATAAATATGGATCTCTGCCAGTCAATTGGCCAAGTAGCTGTCTCCCACATTTCTTGGCACAGACAATGGAGTGCTTCTTGTGCTTGTTCACCTTGTGGAAACATTTCAATTAGTATTCCAGTTCCTGGAGCCTTGTTTTTGGCTAACGCTGTTCAGTGGTTTTAACTTCTTCCTTCAGGACTGTTGGTTCTTAATCATATTAACAAGATTTGGGGGGGGTATAGTGATTCTTGTATTCTTTCCATCTCCTCTTGATGTTTCCTGCATCATTCAATATTTTGCCCATAGACATCTTTAAAGAGGCTTGAATTTTTTTCTTGAGTTCTTTAAGTTTAAAATATGCTAAGAATATCCCTCCCTTTTGGTTTTCTAATTCTAGGTTTTTATGGTGGTCATAATTTTGCTCAATGAGGTATAAGCAAAAATGTTGCGTGCTGCAGGTGGAGAGTGTCCTTAGAGGCATATCTTTCTCCTCCCCATGGCTAGACCCATCTCCTGGGAGTCAGACATGATATCTTAACTCTAAGAGACATATTGGACTATGGGAACATGGACATAGCAAAGTAGTGCACTGGGAAGATCCTGAGTATCTGGCACACATCTTTTTACTGCCTAATTCTATATTCTTTTTCCCATGAGCCATAAACGAACTTCCATTTTTTTCTGGCTCATTCTTATTTGGGTTCATCTGATATAATGCAGCCAGATGACATACACTATAAATGCCCATCAATAGAAATGTGGATAAATAAAATAACTAAAGGAAAAGAACTAGACATATTTATTAACTGACTTGAGGAAAAAATACAATATGTATTACAATATTTTTAACTAAAATTTTTTTCACATAAAAATCAATACCAAACATCATTTTTCAAGAGGATAGATTCATGTATCATCTATATAAGAAATGACCTAAAAATTATCATTACTAGTTTTTTTACTACTTATATTCCCTGCCTATTCAATAACATAGCCCAACAAAAACTTTTTACTTCTTAATGTCTTGGTTTTTAGCGCTGTTCCTGGGCTTATTTGGGATGCCAATTCACAAAATTCTTTGGATAGAGTGCATCAGCTCTAGTTTCTTAGATATGATGTTCCACAATATTTTCAGCCATTAAGCTATAATAATTTATTAGTTAGCATCCTAGTTTTGAGTATGAGAAGAATCCAGACCCACAAATTACAGGATAAGAAAAAAATAAGTAAGAGATATTTGGGGAAAAAATAGATATTAAGAGATTTCCAAGAGAAGCTGAATATAGACCCATGGTGGCTAGTTGGTTACACATTGAGCTGATCATCGCAAGGTCAGTGGTTCTAACTCACCAGTTACTCTGCAACCTTTAAAAGATTTGGAGGTTTGTAAATCCAAAAGGGCAGTGTTTTTCTCTGTCCTATGGAGCATTATGAATTAGAATCAGTTAGATAGAGCCAGGCTTTACTTTTGGGTATGGGAGACTGTGAAATACTCACAAAGCCTACAAGTTGGATTCCACAAAGCCAGAATTCACCTCAGTAAGAATGAGAAAGATAAAAGAAAAGCAACGGACTGCTTGGACCCCCGGACTCCAAACTTCCCTCCCAACTCACAGTTGGTTTTAGTATTTGATTGGCTAAAACCGAGGAGCATTTGTAAACATTAGCAATATATACACAACCATCTGCTGCATATGGTGAGGTGGGAAGTGAAAAATTAAAATCCCCCCCTACTGCCATCATGATTTTACAATGTTTTATAGACCCAAAATGTGTTCACTTTAATTATCAGCACTAATTTAGGACAACTTCCTAAGATTTATATTCAATTAAATATGCACATATTTGACTTGTCTTACAGTCCCCCAAACCCTACCAAATTGAAATCACCTTCCATGTGTGTGGGTCCCTCGGTGCTACGGATAGTTTGTGTTTGTCTCCCATCCAAAAAGTTGGTAGTTGGTGCCAGCGCATGGCAATGCAATAGAAAGATCTGCCTGCTTTCTTTTGTGCAGAACCATGAGAACCCTGGGCAGCTCAGCTCTACTCCATCCCTCTTGGGGTGGCCATAATGGAATCTATGGGACAACAATAGGCCTGGTTTGGGTTAGACCTGAGGAGGTGTGTTAGTCCAGGTCGACTAGAGAGACAAATCCAGAGACACTCCTATATATGTAAGAGAGAACTTTATATCAAGAAGTAATGATGCATCAATAAAACATCCCAGTCAGGTCCATATCAAGTCCATAAGTTCTATATTAGCCTGTAAGTCCGATATTAGCCCATGAATCTTCACACTGGTGCAGCACATGCAATGACACTGAGTGCAGGAAGATCACAGGCCGGTGGGTAGAAAGTCCAGTGAGTCCAATGACAGTGGACGCACTGCCAGGGCTCTGGCTGCCATCAGCATGTCTCCATGTGGTCTGTCAACAGGGATTGGAAGCAGAGGGAGAGTGTTTGTGTGACCCACCTCCAGGAGAAAAAGAGGAAGTTCCCAGAATCCTCATGAGAAGGTCACGCTCACCAGAAGGCACAATCAGGCCAAGACCTGATTGACAGGCTACCCTCCAACCCTCCACTCCCCTTTATCAAGTAGACATGACGTTGTGTAACCACCACAGGAGGCTTCAAAAAGTTCATAAGCAAAAAGAAATTCCCATTACCATTCCATTCCATTTTCCCAAGAATTTTTTAAGCCCCCTCATACATATTTCTAAAATGAAAGAAAATTGTTGGGGGCAAAACTCAACAATGAGACTGAAAGATGTAAGAATAAAGACAGGAAAACATATAAAATGGAATTTCTTTATATTATATGGTTTCAGACATAAAATCAATACTCAGCTATAGGTTTTCTCAACTTAAACTAGTCTTACCCTATGTCTGGTAGCTCTGTTTCAGAAGGCAAAGTATTTGGTGGGTGTTTTTGCCATCAAGGGTGAACATTCATCCTACTGTTGCAGTATCCACCGGAAGACTTTGCTGGGGACCCGTCAGGAGGAGAAAGGACAGACTTCCGCACCCCAAAGGCACAGCACTGAATTTATTGGGAAGATCAGCTCTTGTTTATTTCATAAGTATACACTTGACATTTTGAAACTCCAGCTTGTTACCAATGGCTTAATTAGGCACCCCAAAGTTCATAAAAATCACAGGTTTAGCTTCAACTGAAAAGATCCTTTAACTTCTCTTGCTCTGAAATTCAATCTCATACACTGTACATGTAATGACGGCCCTCACAAATGATTGCAGATGATAGCAGGCCTCATTTAAAGGAGAGAAATCTAAACACAAAATGACCTCTTTCATTTTTTTTTTTTTTCAAATCTGTGCATCTTCGGGAAAAGAAGGTGTGAAACAGATAAATCAATACTGGCAACCAAAAAAAAAAAGGATCACTCACTCTACAGTCAGCAAATTGTTAAGCAAAACTTGCATTTATGGAGATTGACATAAATAGCCTAACTGGTGAGTGCCCTTCAGGAAAATTGCTTTTAAGACAAAGGCCTACGCTGCCGTCACTGGTTAAGGCCTCCGAAAGTGAAGGGTCTCCAGGACAGAGAATGCCCCTCTGCCACCTTCGGAGGGGCAGTTGCCCTGCTGGCCGACACTGTAAAAAAGAAAAAAAAAGACAAAGGCCTTTGATAACTCCCCAAAGATGCCTGATAAGGGACAGGCGCCCAGCCACAGGTCTTCATTATTTGGCTGAGTGTCCTCAACCAAATGCACCATCTCTTCGCGAATGCAAGTGGCATATTTGATGACTACTGGCAGCTTGTAACCACATATAACACCCCAAATAATTATGCTTAGGGGTGCAAATGAGAAGACATTGTTCTGTCTTCCCATGCGCAAGAAAAGAGATTCATAGGGAATGAGGGTGCTTTTAATTATGAAAGCCCTTTAGGCCGTGAAGAGTACTCTAAAAATGCAGATTGTTACTCATCGTTTGGGAAGTACTGCCTCAGTCAGTGTTCCGCACAATGTGACTCTGCTAAAAATACTGGTTCATCAATTGACTTCACACACACACACATACGCACGCACACCCCAAGGGTCATGTGGTCAAAATATGACAAATGATGTTCGTACATTATCGCTTTATATTCACGCCTGCCTGTTATGTCCTCTAAGCATATTAAAGGTCCTGAAAAGTCCTGCAGTAAAGCAAGCTGTGAGCGCGGCCCTCCCCTGTTGCCCTCTTCCACTCACCCGCAAGGCAACGGGTCTGGCTAGAGTGCTTTAATCAGTGTTCTTCCACTAGGTACAAGAGTGGACGGCATTCTCTTAGCAGCCTCTGGTTGGGTTTCCTCTCTCTGAGAGAATGCCGTCCACTCTTGTACCTAGTGGAAGAACACTGTGATTAAAGCACTATGGAGAATAAAAGGTGAATAAAATGGGAATTTTGACCTCCAGGGGCTTATGCCAACATGCCTATTCCCAACTAAACTGTATCATGGCGAGTGGCCCCCGCAGACAAGGTTGCCATGGCCGAGATGAACCAGGGGATATGGCAGACTGTGGAAATTCAAACTAAATCTTAACGAACGGATTGGATTTCACAGGGGGCGGAATGGGGGTGGGAAGTACAGACAGATGGAAGAGCAGAACACACAAGACTTATTCGAGCAGTGGTTCTCAACCTTCCTCATGCCATGACCCTTTCACACAGTTCCTCATTGTGTGGTGAACCCCAACCACAAAATTCTTTTCATTGCTACTTGATAACTGTCATTTTGCTACTGCTGTTATGAATCAGGCAACCCGTGTGAAAGGGTCGTTCGACCCCCCCCAAAGGGGTCGTGACCCACAGGTTGAGAACCGCTGTATTAGCTGCTAATGTAGCAACAACTACTTGGGTAGGATAGAGGTTTCAGTAATGGCCTGAAGGCTAACGGAGTGAAAGTTCAAAAGCAGAGTGGTGGAAAGCCGATGTCGGGGTGCTGGGAAGGCAGGTTGAAAAGTGGTTGCTACGAGCTAAGCAGCAGAAGAATCGTGAGGTAATCTGATCAACCACTACTGCCTGTCGGTCTGGTTGCGCTTGGGTGGCCTGCTTGTTACTATGATGCTAGAAGCCGTGCCATTGGTCTTTCAAGTGGCAGGCGGGTCACCATCACGGACAGGCCTACGCAGAGCTGACACACTAGGAAGCAAGCCCTGGTGGTCAGTATATGGAAATGCGCCGCTAAGAGGGTTACCGAGTCAGGGTCCACTCAACAGTCACTCACGACAACGAATACGATGAAAGTGACATGTAGAGTGATTTGCAAAATTGTCTTCAGTACAGAAGGGCATCCGCCAGAGCTTAGCCATCCTTTGCTTGAATCATCACAACAGTATGCAATTTAAGATCTTAAACAGATTCAGTTTACTACGGTTTACAATGCTGCACATTTTATTGGGAACTTTCACAAGTAAATAAGAGATTGAACTACTAGGGTTTGGGAGTAAGAGCGAATGGGAATGCATTTCTGCTGTCTTTCATCAGTCCGATGGGATGGCAGCACAAACAAGGGAGCCCCAAATATCAGTCCATGTGCTGCCTCTCTCACCCCACCACAGCGCCATTGGGTACAGAAGGTTGGTTACCTTTAACTCTATTCAAAACATACGTAGAGCGAGAGTATTTCATGCAAGGATTAAACAAACTAACCAGCTGGAAATTCCACGTACTGTACTGTACTTAAAGACCCAAACAGGAAACCAATAATTTGGTCTTTAAAACTCACTGACTACTTGCTTTTAAAAACGACCACAATTGACTTCACATCTACAGGGGAAAATACCATTGTGTTTGCTGCAAGGGAGAAAACAGTTGAAACAAGATATGGAAGGGAGGTTTGTTTGTTTTTACACAATCCTAATTAAAGACTGGGTTAACAGTATCCACCACATCCAGGAAGGCATTCTGCCTACATGGGGTATTTCCTGGAGATTTGGGAAAGCAGCTCTATGGATTTCCAGAAAAACTGCCCATAGAAATGTCAAGTCATTAGACAGAATTTGGGGTTAAGGATATTTTCCCCCACTGAGTATTTGAAAGTGGTGTCATGGTTACGTGTTGGGCTGAAATCTGCATGGTCGGCAGTTGGAACCCACCAGCAGCTCCGAGGAAGAAAAACTGGACCTTCTACTCCGATAAACAGAGCTTCAGAAACCCGAGCAGCAGCTCAGGGGGGTCGCTCATGAGTCAGCATTGACTTGGTGGGAGTGAGAAGTATCTGGAAATCACTGTTTTTCTCAGTTCTGTTTGCTGAAAATCCTCCTGAAATGAATTAGGCCATACTTATCAAGTGCCTTGTCTACATGCGTGATACCAGATGAGTGATTCTGAATCACCAGGGGAGCTTCTGAAAAAATGTAGATTTTCCATCTACTTGTACTTCCCTTTTCCATTTCTCTCTGGATGGAGTCTAAGTAAAGTTCTAGAAACCTTTTTTTTCAAAAAGAGTTTTATTGACATACAATTCATATAACATACCATTTGATCTCCCTTTTGACCCATGATAAGGTTGTTTCAGTTTTGTTTTTGTTTTTTTAGGTGAAGGGGAAATACACTGGATTCAGCCTCAGGTGAATCCCTCTGGCCACAGACCAGGATGTCAAAAGTCTTGCCACCACACAGAATGCACTGTAAAACGAATGACTGCAGATGCAGTGAACTTAAAATGTAGCACCTTATCATCTGATCTGCCTTTTGATTCATTTTAAATTTGTTCTCGTTTTTTTCATTTTTTCTGCTTTCCCTTCGATTGAGGTTTTTCCTTTGCTATTGTCATTGGTTTTATTTTTTAATGTATGGTTTTCTGTAGATGGTATTTAGAAAAAGTAAATCTATAGAGTGTAATTGGATTAATAGTCGCTTGGAGGTATGACAGGGGGGTTGGAGGGAAA
This sequence comes from Echinops telfairi, assembly GCF_000313985.2. Classification (NCBI taxonomy): domain Eukaryota; kingdom Metazoa; phylum Chordata; class Mammalia; order Afrosoricida; family Tenrecidae; genus Echinops; species Echinops telfairi. The sequence goes on from NW_022103898.1 coordinate 31,058,506, forward strand.
TGGGGAGCCGATGACGAGCACAAGAAGGAAGAAAATGTCCCAGAGACCATTTTTTAATTACATAGGCTTTCGAATCATGGTGTTTGAAAATACCATCGATTGCCAGAACAAACAATGTGTCTTGAAGAAGTTCAGCCAGAAGGCTCCTGAGAGGCAAGGATGGCTATGTTATCAGAAAAGACCAGGCCCTGAAGAAAGTAGAGGGGAAAGTGCAAAAGAGGAAGACCCTCACAAGACGGACTGACCCAGTGTCTGCAACAGCGGGCTCAGACATAACAATCGTGAGGATGATGAGGGACGAGGTCGTGTTCTGTCCCATTGGACACAGAGTTGATACGGTAGGAACCTACTCAAAAGCACCTAACGGTGACAAGTTTTAGGAGCTATCAACGTCGATGATTGGAGCATGAGTCCCAATATTGGAGGAGTCATAAATCTCAAGAAGAACTATAAAACAATACCGTAGTAGCAGAGACTGGGTCAGGTGAGTTGTGTTGCCGGTGTTAGCTGTCATAGAATTGGCCTCCCAGTCATGAGGACCCAGTGAACAATGGAATAAGATCAGATTATTGGGATTGACGCATTTCTGGATTTCTTTTCAATTGAATCACTTTTATTTTAATTGGCAATATTTATTCTGACCCAACATGACCCTTTTTAGGACAGAGACTGCTCCTAAGAATTTCTGAATCTATAAATCTTTATGGGAGCAGATAGCCTCATCTTCCTCCCTCTGAGTGACTGGTGGGTTTCAATTTCTAAGCTTATAATTAGCAAACCAACGCTTATCATATAGTACCACTAGTCTTACTTTCAACTCTGACCCCAAACCCTCTACCATAGAATTGATTTCAACTCATAGTGACCCTGGGTAGGGTTTCTAGAACTATAACTCTGTACAGGAATAAATAGCCTCATTTCTCTCCCTCTAAGCAGCTGGGGCATTTGAACCACCAATCTTGAGGTTATCAGTCCAACACTTACCTAGCCCTTCAACCCGAGCTTCTAAAACCTCACCCCTCTCCCCAGCTTAACCCATGCAAGTTTAAGGTTGTTTTCCTTTATTTAATTTGCTAGATAAAGTCCTTTAATCCAATGGAGAACTGTAAGATCCTCAAGGGATATTAAAGCCGTAAGACAATAGAAGTCTCAGTACCACAGGAATGTGTGGAGAATACCACCCCCTCCCACGCTACAACTGCCTCCATTGGATTGAGTAGAAAGCTCGCTTTTCTTCCCTAAGCTACTAACTTGTGAGTCACTTATTCTTACCAACCCAGCTTCTTAACATTTTTAGAGGATTCTGTAGTTGATAAGCATTTCAAAATTATAAAGAGACATACCCATATTTTAACCTTCACTAAAAGGCATAGAACCATAGGACATAGCTAACCTTTAAAAGGAAGCTCTGATAGGAGCTTGTTTTCCTGTGGTTTTCTTCTCCCTCCTAAAAGCAAAGTGCGGGGGCAGGGGCAAGAAGGCTAGCTAATTGAGAGTTACGGGTAATAAGACTTCAATTTAATAAGATACAGAACTAAAAATGAAATACAGCAACTAATAAATCTGAAGTCTCGAAGCCCAAACAGATACAAAATTAAAGTCGGTGAAATTTTTAAGAATTAATAGAACATTACAACCTGAAGAATATTCATTTACTTAAAAAAAAAAACTGGAGGAGGAAACGACCACTGAGCTCATCATTGTCATGGCTTTACAAGGTAATGATAAGAAGACAAGGTTAGGAGTCAGCCTGAGGTGGCTCTGAATCCAGCTCTTCTGCTTAACACCTGGGAAATTCAGAATTATATTAGTTCACTAAGCCTCTTGCTTGCCATTTGCATAATGGCTATGCTATGATCTACTGCATTGGTTTTTGTGAAGTTTAATGGACTTCTATGCACTATATGACATAATGTAATATTGCACCTTCTGCTGTTATTCATGAGGTTTTTACTGGCTAATTGTCATTAGATCACCAGCCCTTTCTTCCTAGTCTTAGATTGGCAGTTCTTCAAAATGGTCCACCATAGATGATCTTGATGGTATTTGAAGTCTGAGGACTTTGCTTCCAGCATCATAGCACCACAGTACAGCAAACTGACAGCCTAAGGTATACCTAACCCAAGCCATGGTCTCTTCAATCATGTTACATACATGCAAAGGATGAACAATGAATGAAAAGCCAAGACAGAAGTATTGTATGCATTTGAATTGAGTTGGCTAAGAATCTTGAATAAACCATGAACTTCCAGAAGAACAATCAAATCAGTCTTAGAAGCAACTCAACCAGCATGCTGCTTAGACGGTAGCATGGCAAGACATGAGCTTACTCCCCTTGAGGGCGCCATCAAAAAGATGGAGGCAAGGACTGGGAAAAGACATTAGGGTTGGTAGAGTAGAGGGACACGGAAATCCTTAATGAGATGACTGATACACTAGCCACCATGACTGTGGGCTCAAACACCCCAGTGACCATGATGAAGACCCAGGGTGGGGTAATGTTTTGTTCTGTTATACACAAGGTTACTTTAAGTCATAGCCAATTCAACAGCCACTAACAACAATGGCAAAACATTGCTTACACGTTAGGGATGAGAGTCAGTTGCAGCCTTTTTATTTAGGACAATCGGTTATGGTCTACATATGTAAGGAAGATCTTTAAAATTTAGATCTACATACATAAAGAGACAAAATGGAGTTTCAAGTGGACTCATTTTCGGTCCCAAACGAGAGTTGAGAAGGCTACTTGCTGTCAGTTAACAATTGTCTTTCTTACGCAAGAACAAGTGTGCATATGCCTGGGCTTTGTAATCCATTCTCCACCAACCATGAAGGCCAGGAAGTCTAGGGCAGGATCACTGGTGCTTGAAGCATCTTTGAAAATGGTCAAAGTCCTCCCTCACCTCAGCCTGCCAGGATGCCCCAGCTGCAGTGAGCTTGCGCAGCTCCCCCCACCCCCACCCCCACCGTCCTTCCTCTGACCATTTGCCAGGGCAAGGCGGATTCCCTCCCTCAACCCACTGGCCAGTCCATGGGGACACAGCCCTGGGAAGCTGCCACCGCATTTCTTTTGATAAGCTACAGAGGAGACACAGTGTCTTCCTCCGTTTTCTAAGTTTTGAGTCTGAAAATTGGATTCGGGAACTTGTCATCGCTGACAGCAGAGCTTTAAAATTCAGTTCAAAAACAATCTGCTTGAACTTCAGAAAATCTATCTTCTGACTTCAGAGCAGCAGGATTTTTTTGAAATCTTCCCTTGGTGAGGAGGTATAATAAAAGAAAAAACCAACTTCGGTTTTCCTTCTTTCCAATTAAACTTGGGTTCTTTTTAGAAACCATTACAATGTTTCCCCTTTTCTCACCCCCAACCTCTCTCCCAGCAAGCAGGAAGTCAGTCCTATGTGAGGACAAGCCCTGAGGGGACTTGTGTTTTGTGTACTCTGTTTCCAAATCCTCATTCCCACTGCCCCCCACGCCCCCCACCACCACCACGCACACCCCAGCAAAGGCAAGAGGACAAAAATAGCTAACACACAGGATTAATTACAAATCGACACTCTTGGGGTGACAGGATTCATCACATCTGAGGTTTGTACAATAACAACATGCAGAGCCTGTGAGAGAGTGCACCCCAGTTCCTTCCAGTTAGGAAAGTCCCTCCTGGAAGCAGAGCCCCCCCCCCCCCCCCCCCAAGTCAGAGGCTCTATTGAGAGGTAAAAATTACCAGGGCTCAAAGGGATAGGTCAAAACCCAAACATGGCAGGAAATGAAAGGTAGAAGCAGATCCGATGACAGATGGCAAAAGCCTGTCAATGTCCGGGAAATTACACGCTGAAATTCATTTCTGACATTTCATTCACACGAGAAGAACAGGACCCTGAAGTTAAACAATGCCATTCGAAAGGAAACAGCTCTGTGGATGACACTTTTGCATAGTTCAGCCTCCAGGGCACACACCCAAACCAGATTTTCATAGAGCTCAGGTGTGTGTGGGAGGAGGGGGCGGTGGAGGGGGGGTGAAATGGATGGCGGAAATGGGAAGAGAGGTAATATCAGCACTGGGAGGAGGGAGGAGGAGGGTGACAGTTCATTTCTGTTCCATCCCAGAGGACTTGAGCCTTCACTTCATAGACTGGTTTTTTAAGTGACATTTGAAAGGTGCTGCAATCATCCATTCATTTTGGTTCTCTTTGGCCTTTAGATGTAATATTTCAACGCGGAGTTCAAGCTGGCAGGGGGGGGGGGGGTTTGAGATGTTTCCCTGAAAAGCCATGGAGCCAATCACTTCCTCTTGTCAAGGAGACCCTGCTGAAGGTGGGGAGCACTAAAATGGGCAGGGCCAGTTGGGTTTCTCAGTCAGGCCCAGGGTGCAAGTCGGCCTTCAGCCTTCCAGGCTCCCCACTCTTCTGAGCAGGAAGCAAGACTCTAATTCCAGAGAAATGTAATGTGCGTGCGTGTGCGTGCATGCTTGCGGTGGCAAGTATGTGTGCTGGTGAAGGGCAGGTCGGGGTGCGGTGGGGAGATTACCTCAGATCCGCTTTCATTTCACTAACATTGGACAGAAAGAAAAGTACTGGGAATTGAGTGGGAACTCCCGAAAAATATCGAGCCCCATTAAATTCCCAAGGCAAGCTTTAAGTTTTTGCTGCTAATTCCTATCCCTTTGCCTTTCATTTCAACCGTGAACGTTCATTCTTATTTGCATGCAGGTGTATTTTAAATTGGTTTCAAAATAACTTCGACAATGGGTTCCAATCAAATATCACGAACACGCTGCATTAGGAAAGAGCTCCTATAACAACACATTCTCATGGCCCCAAAACCTCCACACACAAAAAACAGCCCCATGCCATTTGGATTTTCTTTTTCTTTAGATAACAAAATACAATGGCCCCCAATTCCAGGTGATGCTCAGTGACACCGTTTTCTTCTCCCTCCTAAAAGCAAAGTGCGGGG
>NW_022103898.1:31063561-31095811 GCF_000313985.2 Echinops telfairi
CACCCCTATGTCCGCAGAAGCAGAACTATTTCAAAATGGTTACAGCAACCAAGACCCTCCTTCCCACCTAAGACATCAGGCTAGGGAGCATGAGATGCCCCTGCACTCTGCAATACACAAAACAGGATGTTTAATTTGTTGAAGTTCCCAGAGCAGTTTCCCGGAGGCAAAAATAAAAGAGCCTGGCATTTTGCTGGCATCTTTTAAAAAAGAAACCCTTCCTGAGAAGTGCAATGAACCTCATGAGATCTGTAACACGAAGCCTCTATTTGTGTGCTCACATATTTTTATGATTGCATTCACTGAAGAACAGTTTAACATATTCCAACCCATGCACTTCCTAAAAGAGAAGCATCCAGCAAAACAGGTCTTTTTGATGAGGCATCCCCCAAGGTCCCAGACAGCTAACTGGCCTCCAGCAGCCACCCACACGCTCCCATCCTAGCCTTGGTAATGGAGAGACTGCTCGCAGGATCGTCTTCCTTGGAAGAAAAATGTCTCCTGTCTAATGATGTGGAGCACCCCATTCAGCGCGGCCCTGCCTGTTGTTGTTGTTCATCTTAAAAGGAAACTTCTATGCCTGTGAGTTAGGTACGACTGTCTAAGCTTTCGTTATTTAAAATGAAGCTCCAAAGGAGGATTTAAAAAGAATAAAATTTTTAAGAAGTTAAAACGACCCCTTGGCAGACCCTTGGCTTAGACCTTGTACAAACCAGTGTGCAGAGGTCAAAGGAAGGCAGAATTTTAGAAGAGGAGGGGTCACTTGTTATTTTACTTTTCTTATTTTGTTTGTTTTAGTCCAATTCTTTAGGGTTTGCACTTGATCGCCAGAGTGTCCTGGAGGACTTGGGCTTTCCTGTTTGGGAGTGAATGAGTCCTTCAGCGGTTAGTCAGTCTACTGATTTTCCTTCTCATTGCAAAGGTAGTGTAGAGTGGGCCAGTGGAGGGCAGGACAATCCTTCTCACAATGAAGGAGTTCTCTGCCTCATTGGTTTTGCTTGTTCTTATTTGCCCCTCACCTAACAGGAAGCTGCTTTAGCAGCCATCCCTGGAATGTATAACCCACTGCTGCTAAGACCATTCCAACCCCTACCAACCCTTAGGCTGGAGTAGAGCTGTTCCTTGGGGTTTCTGACACTGTAAATCTTCACAGGATCCAGAAAGCCTCATCTTTCTCCCTCAGAACAGATTGGAGGTTTGAACCATCAACCTTTCAGTTAGCAATCCAATTCTTACCCAACAATGCCATCAGGGCTTCCATCTCCATCATTAGATAGATAGAAGTAGTAACCACTCTACTCATGACAACCAAATATTTCTCCTAACATTGCCAAATACACGCTCGGCACAAAATCACCGCCAGGTGAGAACCGCTGGCTTTGGTGGGATCACAAAAGTGCCAGGTATTCAGCCAAAGGGAAATTGGGATACTGTCTCCCAAGTTAAGGGGAATGGATGTCTAAAGCGCACTTTCACTTTGGTACACAGAAAGCTGAGGATGGCTGTTTCCTAGCCCAGGGGAATCAGAGGACACAAAAAGAACTTGAGATCTTTTGAAGCAGAGTGTTGACAATCAATCAATCTGAACTGTATCAGTGTTTCCCGATGTTACAATAATGAGTATCCATGGAGCACAGTCCTGGTAAGGTGACAATGCTCTTCCATTTTCATCCAAATGCTCCCTGTTTCTATGTCTGTTTTTAAATCCTGCCAGATCTTTTTTCCCAACTGCTGGTATCTGTGGACTTGTGGAAAGTGACATGGCTAATTTAAGGGAAACTGATTCCAAATCCCAGAGAACACCCAATGCATCTCTGTATTAATTAGTCAGCTAACTCTGTTGGTTCCAACATGGTACTAATGAGACAAAAGACATGAATCCAATCCTCAAGCCATATGGACTTGTTCAACAGCCAGATTGAGGCCATATTCCGACCAGCCAATTGAAAAAACGTATATGGGTGCTGGGAGGTGGGGAGATAGGAATACAGATCTGTTCAGACAAACCCATCCCCACTGCTCAAACCCGTCCTAGTGCACCACCTCTTGGGAATGGAGCAGTTCTCTTACCCTCAAAGATCAGAGAGCCCAGCACATGCCCATCAAAATGCCTCTTTCCTCACCCTCTCACATGGGATGCCATGCTTTGCTGGTTAACAGGGGTGTTCATGAAGCTCATGAAAAAAAGGGCATTGGAAAATGCAGTAGGCATCAATCTTCTAATTCAGCCACGTAGGAAACGGAGTCCCTAGGTGGTGCAGTCGGTTATTGTGCTCAACTGCTAATGGAAAGGTTCGCGATTTGAATCGTTTTAAGGGCCTCTTCAAAAGAAAAGTCTGCTGATCTCCTTAAAAAAAAAAACAAAAAAAAAACTGGGATGGAAAGGCTCCTGGAGCACAGGTCGACCCTCTGGTTAAACGGCAACTGTTTTATCTCCAGGTTATATTACTCAGTGCTTATGCATTGGGCTGTTAACCACAAGGTCATGAGTTCGAAACCACAAGCCACTCCATAGGAAAAGGAGCAGGCTTTTCACTCCCATAAAGAGTCTCAGTCTCAGAATCCCACAGGGGCAGTTCCACCCTGTCCTACAGGGGCACTATGAGTTGCAATCAACTCAGTCACAGTGAGTTGGGTGTTTTAATTATACCTACTCATAAAAGGAGGCTTCAAAAAGTTCAGAGAAAAATGAGATTAAAAGGCAATGGAATGTTTTTCGAGCCCCCTCATATCAGGCTTCTTTCCTGCCTCCCTTTTTCTTCTGCTCATTAACATGTCTTCAAAACTGGGAGCTCAGAACTTCAGCTCTCATCTGTACTCAGATGCTAAATTCCCTGATCCTACCATCAGCAGCAAGACCGGGCCTGTCTCTTCTGCCATGATTATTTCTGACAGCCCCAAAGAAATCACTTAATATTCATTTCAGTTTCCTTTTTTCAGACAGTCTTAAAAATCAATTTCAAAATTTTTCTTCTTGATCCTGTCATTTAGCACTGAATTGGCCCAAACTGATTACATGGGAGCATTAGCGTCCCCCCTGTCCCTCCAGGATGTCAGCTTCACTTTGTGAGCCTATTCTGCTCTGATTTAAGCTAGCTTTCATTGCGGGCTTGTTGTTTTTTTCACTCAAAAACATGAAATTCTGGGAGCTATATTTGTAGAACAACTTTCAATTACCTTTAAAGGAAAGAAAGAATAAAAAATTAAAACAGCAGCAGGGTAGAATAGGTTGAACATTCTAGTTAAAAGAAAAATGAGACTTTGCGGGTAACACACACACACACACACACACACACAAGATTTAAATTTGGCCTTCCTTTAAAACCTTCTGAGTGCCACTCTAAAGCTTCTACTCTTTAAACAGTCAATTAGTAGCCAGAACATCGCCTTTATTTATTAATTTTTAAAAAGGAGAAGTTAAAAAGGCCACACAGGACAAGATGCTGAAAAGCTTCAAGGAGGCCAAGAAAGGGAGAAGGCGGGGTGGGGGCTGAAAGGGAAGAAAAGGTATGAAGGGCAGCTATTCTCGGGAGGAAGAAAAGTTCTTTGTTTTTGCTGCCATTCTGTTGCACTATCTCAGAGAGTTCAGTTCATTGTTCTTCTCACTGCCCTTCGTCCTTCCTATTGTTTTTGGCTTTTCAGGTTGTCTTGAATGTTCCAGCCAGCGGTATTAGAGACCTGGGGAGGTCGAAATCCAACAGGAAGCCCAAGCGGGTGGGGAGTGAGGCGCGGGGCGCGTTACTAAATGAACCGTGTCCAGGAGCATTTTATTTCTTGGCCTGTGCTTCCTCTTCTTAGCAGCGGATGGTTTTAAAAGGAAAGCTGCAGACAGGGCATTAAGTAAGGCTCCAGACCATGCAAAACAGCCCTCCTACTTGATAACATCGCCCATTTTTGCTCTAACCTCAACAACCACTGTGCCATACATGTTATTCCATCAGTACGTTACTTATAAGTATTATGATATCCTAATGGGCACCCCTCCACACACACAAGCCCCCTCCTCTTTGAATCTAGCTTGCTTGAAGGAGAAAATACTTGCTAAATCCTTGCGTGAACAGAAGCCATTGGCATGAACTGCAAGAGAGGAAACAATCAGTCTTTTTTCTAACAGGATCAAAGAGTCAAAATCATTCTTTCTGGGTCTGGGGAATATCAAACATTGGGACTTAAAAGTGTCACCTTGGGAATTAACACACCAGCCCCAAACCATTCTCGGGGGCTGCACATACATTGTTGGGAGCTGTCCACACTCGGGTAAATGTAATCAGACTTAAAAAGACACAAAGGGACTTGCAGATCATACCTGCCCCCCCCCCAGCCCCCCCTCATGTGTGCCTTTTCTGCCTGCCAAATGAGTGGCCTTTCTGTGCAGAACAAGTGTTGTTCTAGTGCCACCAGGAGGCCACTTACATTAAACACAACCGTGGTGACCTGGCTTCCAGGCTCTGAATGCATCAAGTCAGACCAGAATTATGTTGGGCTAAAAATCACCATATGTAACCAAGGACAGTGACAGGACTATTGTTTGAGTGCTTTTATCGAACATCAATAATGCATTACACTCACTCAATGTGCAACACCAAATGAGACACTGCCCCTGACTAGGAATTCATTAATCTGGCTGGATATACAGGCAGCCAGGGGCTGCCTTGACAACGTGAAGGGAACAGAAAATGGGCACTGTTTAGATTCCTGACCTTTTTAATACATGAATCATCTTTACAGACTGTGGCGGCAGCTGGGGGAAGAAAAACTTCAGGGCAGACCCGGAGCTCAGTCAGACAGTGAGAACGCAGGAGGACGGAGGCGGTGGACAGAGCCATCTATGCCTGACTTCCAGCACCACTGGCAGCACATCCAGCCCCTCTGTCATGATCCCAGGGGCTTTACCAACGGGTCTACTTCTAAATTCTGAACAAGAACTTGAGCTCTTTGAATGCATTCCTTATTGGATTAGATTCGTAAACAGTTCAAACTATGTTCAGCCATAAGAAACAGAAACTAGGACTGAGCCAGGTAATTTCTCCATGTCCCCAGGCTAACAAAGAGCATCACCAAGGAAGAGGATTCTACATGGAGATAACATAGACTCCATTGCATGATGTTTGCACGATGCTTTAACTCGTTGGTCTTCATTTCACATTTACTTACGAGCCCCCAGCCATGCAGAAAAATGCATTGGGTTCTAACCAACTGAGTGCACTGGGGAATATGAATCCAACCCAGAAGCACATAGCACTTTCACCACAAGTGACGTTAGAGAGGTCACCTGGTACAACTCTCCATGGTGCTCAGGAAGCCCCCTGGGACGCAGCTCTGCTTACGCAGTCTTCAACAAGGCGGTGGCCACTTTCCACGGCTCCCGCGTCCAGGCTGCTCCCCGGAAGGCAGTGGCGGTTTCCGGGTAGACTTCTCATCTTTGGTGCAGTAGATCCAGGTTCAATTCCCAACTAAGCACCTGCAGAGCAGTCCCCACTGATCCGCCACGGCAGGCTTCTGTATGACTAGGGTGCTATGCTGGTTTCAGCAGAGCCTCCAGCGAAGGCAGACAAGAAGATAAGACTGGAAGATGTACTTACCAAAAGTCAGCCAAAAAAAAGTCTGTGGATTCCAACCGGGCGATACATATGATCTGATCCCCATCCTGGGCCTGGCTCGGACCCAGGTAACATTTTGTTCCATCATGCGTGTCGTTGCCATGGGTCAGGACCGATGGCACAGGAGACCCCCACGATGTCACGGTCCATAAACACGAACGGAATAGTGGGCGTCTACAGACCAATGAGCAGAGGGACCGTACCGGGCACATGCTTTTCTTTCAGTCATCTCTTCTGCAAAAGCATTTGTGTTGAATTCTTCCAATTTGAATTCTTCTATGCAACTTCACACTCATTTCCACCAAACGAATCATCCTCCAATTTACTCATTCCTATGAATGACCGCACGCCCAAATCCCAAGTGATAGATTCCTTTTAAATCACTTTTCGGATTACGGGCACAATTCTTGACCTAAGGAAATATTACCAGTGTCATGTGCCCCTTAGAGATGCAATGAAGAAAAGCCTGTCGGATGTCCCAAGTGAAGTACCTCAAAATGTCAAGAATCTCCCATTTTCTGACAGGGTGTGGGGTCTTGGTCAAAACTTCTACAGGCGAATAACTAATCAGTCACTATTGGTTGAAGGCCTTTTTGGAACAGAGGGGGGAAATCATGTATCAGACATGGTCCTTTTACTGCCTCACTGGGAAAACAAGGCCAAGGAATAAACCGTTAAACTAACATTTAGCTTTTGCAATTGAAACAGAAGAGGGATCATTCGTGGATTTGCTAATTATACTTCCGTGCCATACCCATTAGCCCTGAATGGCTCATCCATGGCTTAACTGGACTTCAGGGATGTCTCATCGAGGCGCCTCTTGATACTACTGCACGCTCAGCTGACGCTCAGTTTCCTAATCATAGTTTCTTATCACACATCGTGTTGATGGCCTTCTCATCTGATAAGAAGCAAACGTGAAAGTTCAAACATTTCCAATATCTACCCTTTATTAGTTTCCAAAAATTTCGATGCCAGCAGGGAAACAGGCTTCCAAAACCTAAAGAAAGCATTTTTTGACAATTAGGTGTTCAGTCAATTAAAATGCCTACTCACAGTGCCTTCCACACCTTGTTGCCAGTGTGTTTGTGGGCCATGTTAACTGGAGAGAAAAAGAACAGTGAGGAGAGAAGAACGAAAGAAAAAAACAGACAAAGAAAAATAGTCCAAAACGAGCAGGAAATAAAAGCCTAAAAGAAAAATGAAGAAAAAGGAAATCAAAATCAAAACAGGGAAAAAATCATTTGTGTGAGCCCTTATTTCTCCTTCTTTTAAGATTTTAACCTTACACGATTCAATTTCACACTAAATGCTGCAGCGAGGGGCTGAGACAAAGGAGGCAGAGGGTGGATTGTTTAATGTACATTCTGGGAGAAAATAACGCCACTCTTTTCAGAGCAAATGCATTCAACTTCCCCTCTCCTGCAGATGAATAAAAAGCACTTTTAGCTAAAAAGTCACCATAAATTTTGATGTTGCAAAAATAAATCCCCCAGATGTTTTTGTGTAGCTTCCAGAATAAAAGCTCTGGAAGCATTTTCTTCCCCACGTAATACCATATTCTACAAGAAGACATCGAACCCTAAATCCATATCCATTTTCTGGGGAAAACAGCACATTCACATGCACTTTTGTTTTTTTAAGAGACCTTAGGTCTTGGGTGCAATCTCTTCAGAATACAAAGTCAAAGCTATGGCAAAGAAACTTGTTTAATGAGTTTAGAAAATTGAAAGGAGCACTTGTGCCTGTTTAAAGTTATGCCAGCCAGCGCCAACCGGCGAGGCTTATGTCAGAAGCAGTTGAACACCTGCGGGCTTAGTTCTTCATTTTTAAGAACTGTAAATATTCTAACCATTAAAACACACACACTGGAAATAGTGGGTGACCAAACATAAATGAACGTTACAACAGATTAGGTAAAAATCTGTCAAGTGCAAACCTCAGAAATCACTGGAACAGATTTGAGAACCCCCTTACTAAAAACAAGAGCTTGGGCAAAACAGAAACTATTTATTTTGTTTTGTTTTGTTTTATTAATTATTTTTTTGAGACAGCTGTGCCCTCTGGAGGTGGCACTTGGGAATTGACTAAACCTTCCTTTAACCGGTACCAATGACTTTCCTAAAAAATTGAACACGTACTTGGAAATGCGAAGAACGAGGTAGGGTTGGGATCACCAGCCCTGTCATGGTGTCACCATCACCCCCTCACGGACCTCCACTCCTAGCAGAGTGGACAGACTCCATTGCCCCCTCACGGACCTCCACTCCTACCAGAGTAGACAGACTCCTTCATAATGTTCATCAACAATCTGAGTCATAGGCTAGGTGACATGTATGGTTGTACATTGCTTAAATGTAATATTTTAAATTACGTGAAGATAACAGAATTAGTTTATAAGATCTTTCTACAAGGATTATAACATCATACTAGTAACTGACCAGAAGCCTTTATTTTTCACCTTTTCTTCTAATTACTGCTTTATTCTTTTTTTAAAAAGTTACTCATATAAATTCACAAATACTAATTACTGCAATACTGTAAAGCACCAAAAACTTTGGCAAAAACCAACAATTATAAAAGCAACAGTAGCAACAGCAGCAGCTGTAGTGGGTACAGGTGAACCCACGTGATTTGAAATGTCATTGTAATCGGCTAATAATGACCCTTCTGACGGGAGCATATTAGAAGGTCCAAAGAGTCTATCAGCAGGGAGTTTTAGCCTGGAAGGTATAATGTCGATATCATGATACAAATGAGCCCGGCTTGCAAAGAGTAAGAAACTACAGAGATATTTTAATTATAAAAGTAGTAAATTTCTACCAATGTACTGCACAAAGACTTTTATAGAGCAGATGGTGTCCCCCCTACTGACTGTCGCTTAGTGTGCCTGCGTCGCTCTCTGATCCCCTTAGTGAGGCCTCTGTGCAAAGAAGGCTTCGGTAGTTTCGTTCATCGTCCTTTCCATGTGTCAAACCAGTCTTAAATGATTACTCATTTCGAATTTCAATTTAGAAGTGTTCAGATGGATGCAAAACATTTCAGCAGAAGGGATTAAAGGCTTGTGTTCAAGATCTGGAATATAATGATTAGGAGCGCGCTGAATATTATAAAAAGAAAGAAGCCTGGTTCCAAATCAAAGATCCTCAAAACTCCTTCGACATGCGAGCCGGTGGCCTGGCCTTACCGCCCAACACATGGGAAACCAGCGCGTCATCCAGGCCAGCAAAAGCCTTTGTACTATCGCCTCACAATAACTGATCACCTCTTCTTCCAGCGCTCCTCTCTCGTGTCTTTCTAGACATGCAGGAGGACGTCGAGGCGCTCCTAAAATCCCCAATAAACCAAGTTCAATGTCTCCTTGCAGTAATAAACTATTGCAGTTGGAGAAAATACAATAAATGTCGCGCGGCAGTTTTCAGGAAACAAATTAATAAAGTTGGTTTCGTGTGTCTGAAATCTCAGTAAATCCCCCCTCCCCCAACATACACACACACAAGAGGGATACAATTATTGGTATGTGGAGGGGGGAAACTTGAAAAAAAAAAAAAACACCCCAAAATGATCCTTATTGATGTTAAAACCAGAACAAAGCTACCCCTTTTAAAGAGAGACTAAGGCATCTTCGTGAGCATAAGTTTGCCTGGGATATGCGTGAATGTTGTGCCTATTTTAAAAGACGGAAGTAGGAACGAAATGGAAAAAACGAAGCAAGGTTGGTGTACAGAGAGAGCTCTGGGGGCGTAGTCATTAGGAGTTGGGCTACTAACCAACAGACCAGCAGTTCGAAACCACCAGCCACTCCACAGCAGAAAAAACTCGGCCATCTGCTCCGGTAACGAGTTATAGTCCCGGAAACTCAACAGGGGCAGGTCTACCCGTCCCTGCAGGGTCACTCTACGCTGGCATGACTCTGTGGCAGTGGGTTTGGTTTGGTTTTGGGGTGCAGAGGGAGGCAGTATAATACTATCCTCCAGAGTGTGGGAGAATAGACCCAATTATCAACAGGATGTCATTCTCTTAAGCAGATCGGTTCCCCTAGTGCAAGGAGGGTGCAGGGAGAGCTGTTGCCAGATCAGAGAAAGGGGGCTGGAACAGAGGCATGTACAAGAAGGTGCCCATTTCCAAATAATTTGAGCCACACCTGCATATAGGGTTATGCCTGCTGTTTCCTACACAACGTCACTCCTGCCCCCGCCACCACCCTGCCCTCCCCAGGGAGGGGAGTCAGGGACCCCAAGTTACTAGACTTCCTCCTGTGCCAACATCCATGTCTTGGCTTCCTGCCAGGGCCAGTCTTCATTCCTCAAGTCCTCCTACCCACTGGCGCCCCTACATGCCCCCCCCAACACACACACACACACACACACACACACACACACACACACACGCACGCACGCCCCCAAAGTGAGCTTTTGAAAGAAGAGAACCTCCCTGTGGTTCTTAGAGAGGCACTGAAATTACCAACACGTGGCCTTCCCTGATATTCCTGTGAATTCCAGGTCCCGCAGAAGGTACGCGGTCAATACCCCGAGGAATGAATGCAATCATATCAGGATGCTCAGGACAGCCGCTTCCAACACCCCCTCCCCAGGGCCGCCCACGCGCTCTCAGCCGCCTGTGCAGGTCCTCTCACCTGCGTACCCGCTCGCTGGGCGCTGCTCTGCCACCGGAGAACCAATAGAGGGCGCCCGCCGCCGAGCCGCACTGCCAGCAGCCCCACACCTGGAGCCAGGTCCCAACAGCTTCCCAGTGCGTCCCCTGTGCTCAGCGCAGAGTGGCGTGGCCACCTGTGGAATAGAACCTGGACTTCGGCCTGGGAGGATAAGCTACTTCTCTTCCCTGAGCCTGGGGCGTTTCATGTAAGGAAGCAGATAACAGGAAAGGAAACTAGTCTCTAAGCCACAGTTGTGAGGCATGACCATACAGCCTTCATAACGTGCACAACAAATATGCCTTGAGGTTCCTGCCACGTTCCACGCACTGTGGGGGCACATGGATCATCTAATGAGGACCAATGTCTGTCGGTTGCAGGGTTCCAGGGTAAATCAAAACTGAACCCTTGCTCCTAGGCGTCCAGGTCACACATACATGGGTTTTACTTCACGCGAAACATATTTAAACAGGTCTCTGTAAGCAGTGAAGAGCCGCAGACAAGTGCTCTCAGTGTCTTAGTCTCCTCAGGATGCCTTCAAAATTAGGTCCAATTCAGTCCCTCTCAGAAGGGCCACACGGAGAGAATGATAAATCCAGGGTGCGGTATGGCATTGATGAACAACATAATTATCTGTCAGTTCTTTAATATTTCCTCCCTTTACTATTAAGGCTTATATTTGTTTTACCCATTAATCATGTTAGATTTGCACATGTTCATTTGTATGTTTTGAGATTGTTCGGTACCTGGAAGTCAAGACAGATAACCCTACAGAAACAACAACGGGAGTAAATGGTCCCCCCTAAGGGTTGGGAGGAGAAGGGAGCTGATAGCTTTAATGATTATATGACTCCACTTGATAAGAGTGAACAACACAATTGTATAGGAATGCATATATTGGATTGTATAAGTATAGCAATAAAACTATTATTAAAAAAACTAGGTCCAATCAAAGCAGTGGCTTCCATGAGAAAGACGTTGTCCAATTCAATTCAAGGTGGAGATGTGTCAGCTGAGAAGTTTATGAGGACATTTTTTAGGGTTCCAAAGGGGTCATCTTAATAGAGCATCATGAGTTAGAATCAACTCGATGACGGTGAGTTTTTATTTATCCTGTTGTATTTTTAATGTTGATAGATTTTCCCAAAGGACACAGGTTGATCACTGAAGCTTAATATGAAAAAGTTTGAAGAAAATAGAAAACCACATTGGTGAGAAAGGGGCCAGTATAATTGCATGGAAGGTCTGTTCTCCACTACGACAAGGTGCCTGCTCACTCTACGAAGGTAGCAAGGCTCAATCTAGAATTTCCTTGGGAAACCTGCCACCATTAAGCTTACAGACTGGCTTATGTTCCTTCAGACTTCTCTTTGTTCCCCAAACTAATAGAGCATTGAGAAAGGAACATGGCTTGAGAGCCTTGGGGACGCCCAAACTGCTTTTTCGACACGATAGTACTAAAAACAAACCATAACCGATCAAAGAAGGGTTAGAGAGATGGAAGTTTATAGACTTAGATGGGGGCTATGTAAAAAAAAATAGCTTCGTGCTTTAAGATGTTGTTGAATAAAGGTTTCTATGATTTTGTAGCTATACTTCTGGACTAACCCTTGTATAGGATATCTGGTGGCAGAGTGTTTATGCATTGGGCTGTGAGCCACAAGGTCAGTAGTTCGAAACAGCTCTGAAAGTTAGGGCTATCATCAATGTCTTGGAAACACCCGGGGCAGTTCTACCTGCCCTACAGAGTCACTGACTCCATGGCAGTGAGTGAGAACCGACTGAGGGCATGGGATTCAATCGGAGAGGGCCTAAGTGAGGCAGCATGGATCTGAGGGAGCAGAGGCTTTCCAGCAGCTACTTCCACACGCTCTGCTGTGGGCAAGTTTTCGTGCCTATTGTTATTAGAAGCCTGTATCTAAATCAATTCCATTGCCCTTCTGCAAGCCAGAGGGCAGGGTCATTCCTAGCTCTCCCAGGGACATGCACTGCCACCCTTAGATGAGCTCAAGGAGAGTTTAATGAATAAATGAAGTGAGACCCTGGAGGAAAATGGTGGTCAGGGAAGGGGCAATGCCCTACAGTTGCTGGTGCTGGCATAGAACTTCTAGGATGATCATCTTTTTGCCAAGAGGCCTTGTGTCTATGAGGAGCTGACTGCTTTCCCATTGAAACTGAAGTCTCTTCTGACTGAAAGAAGGGTGGGCTCGCTCAAAGATCTCCCTCTCACCCTGCTTTTCCCTGGAAGCTGCTGCTGGTAGTTGAGGTCTTAGCTATCTCCTACTCCTTTTTAGGTAGTTTGGTCTCAGTATATCAGGGTTCCCAGTGAAAGATTCTATGGTCAAAATGGTGAACAATAGAAGAAGTGTCAAAAGAAGATTAAAGGAATATACAGAATCACTGAACCAAAGAGAATTAGTCAATGATCCACTGTTTCAAGAACTAATGGTATTGAAGGAAGAAGCCCAAGCTACCCTGACGGTATTAGCAAAAGAGGAGACTCCAGGAATTGATAGAATACCAAATGAAATGTTTCAACAAACTGGAAACACTGGAAGCACTCATGTAGCCATGGCAAGAAATTTGGAAGGCAGCTACCTGGCCAACTGACAAGAAGCAATCAGTATTTGTGCCCCTTGCAAAGAAAGGAGACCTAACAGAATGCAAAAGTTATAAGGAATATATCACTGCTATCATGCAAGCAAAAGTTTATGGGAGATAATTTAAAAACAGCTGCAGCAGTACATCAAGAGGGAATGCTAAACATTCCAGATGGATTCAGAAGAGGACATGGAACAAGGGATATTATTGCTGACATCAGTTGGATCTTGACTGAAAGTAGAGAATACCTGAAAAATATTTGTTTTTTGTTGACTATGTATCGACTATGCGGATCATAAATAACTATGGATGATGTGGCAATTGGATTTTATGTCAACTTGAAGCTGAGTGAAGCGTAGGGGTGGAGTCCAAACTATCAATCAGATCATAGCCTGATGTTGCCTCCTTGAAGTGTGCTTTTTTCCTTAAGAAAGACAGTGAGAAGCTGCTGCTTCCTCTCCCTTGCCCTTAAGACTCCATCCTCGCTGAGATTTTGCCTCCAGCATGGCTTCCAGGCCACTCACCCTGGGAGCCAACCTCCCAGCTGTCAGCACCCTGCCATGTTGCCACCAAACTTGAATCCATGTGACTGCACCCACCAGCCTCTGATCTCCCTGCTTCTGCTTCACCCTCGTCTTCATCATGGCCCTGCAGCAACGTGAGTCTGAAGAGGGCTTTGACTAACGTCAGACCTATGGACGTGATTTGCACTGGGCTAGGATGCTTTCTTAATATAAAGTTCTTTCTTACACATACATGAGTGTCACTGATTTTGTTTCTCTAGACAACCCAGCCTGGCATAATCATAATGAAAAGAATGGGAATTCTAGAACACTTAATTGTGCACATGTGAAATCTGTACCTTGGTTAAGAGGCAGTCATATAAGCAAAACAAGGGAATACTGTATGGTTTAAAATCAGCAGAGGTGTGCATCAGGGTTGTATCCTGTTACCATTCTCATTCAATCTGTATGCTGAGCAAAAATTTAAGAAGGTGAACTATATGAAGAGAAACATGGCATCAAAGTCGGAAAAATGGCTTTTTAACAACCTGTGATATGCAGATGACAAAACCTTTCTTGCTAAAAGTGAGGAGGACTTGACAAGGTGAAGGTCAAGGATTATAGCCTCAATGTAAAGAAAACCAAAATCCTCACAACTAAATCAATAAATAAGGTCATAATAAATAGAGAAGAGATTGAAATTGTCAAAGATTTCATCTTGCCTAGATCCACAATGTTTATGAAATCAGCAATCAAGAAATGAAACTATACAATATTTTGGGTAAACGAGCTGCACAAAATCTCTTTAAACTGTTGAAAGGCAAGGATGTCATACTTACCTGGCAGGGGAGACACCGTGATCACGAAGGTGGTTTTCCCAGGGCAAGGCTCACCCATTGCACTCCGGGTGTGCTGACCCCTGCGATTTCCCCAAATGTGGGAAACTCGACTGCCTAATTTGTGGTAGTGGGGGACTGCGTTCATCCTCTCCCCTTAAAAAAAAAGAAAAGAAAAGCAAGGATGTCACTTTGAGGACTAAGGTGCTCCTGACCCAAACCAGGGTATTTCTTTTTTTTTTTTTTTAAACCAGGGTATTTCTAAAGGCCTGATACGCATGTGCAAAGTTGGACATTGAATATGAAAAACCCAGGAGGAAAATCTGACACAATCAAGCCCATGGTACTGGAGAAAGTACCATGGACTGACAGAACAAACATCTGTCTTAGGAGAACAAAATCCAGAGTACTCCTAAGAAGTAAAGATTGTGAGACTTTGTCTGCCATGTTATGGCAGTTAGGTGCCATCAATTCCGTTCCAACTCATATATACAACTGAACGAAGCACTGCCTGGTCCTGCAGCATCCTTACCATGGCTCTTATGTTTGAGCCCATTGTCACAGCCACTAGGTCATTCCATCTCCTTGAGGGCCTTTCTCTATGTTTCTGCACCTCTACCAAACTTGTGCTTTTCTACGGACTGGTCTCTCCTGACATGTCTGTGTTAAGCAGCGTTCTCTAGAGAAACAAAACCAGGATGCGTATGACTTTCGATGGACAGATGATAGATAGATGATATAGATAGATAGATTGATTGATTTATACAGCAAGAAGGAATAAAGCAGCTAATTAGTCCACACAGCAGTACAGAGGGCTCAGTTCAACTAACTTTTGTGGAACAGTTAATATACTGAAAGTCCTTCAACTCATGGAGGGAGCTTCAGTCCAAGGTCAAGAAAGCAGACAGCTGAGTCTTCCCTCAGGCAAAACAAGCAAGTCTGCCAGCAGGCAGCAGATAGCAGGATGGATCAGCAACCATCAGTAGCATGGGAGCTTAGTGAAGCAGGCCCGGATGGAATATCGAAATGGACTATCGAAATCAAGCAATGCAAGGCAACAAGATCCACCAGGCTCATGCTCAAGTGATGTACTCAACAGCAGCATGGCAAAGTGGGTCTCAAAGTAGCCTCAAGCTCTAGCGACATGATCCATGGGTTAGCTTGGCCCACAGGTAGTGTAGCACACAGGTTGAGGCAGAGAACCAGCTAAAGCAGCAGCATGCAGGTCCGATCGCCAGGGAACAAGAGAGATGGAGGCAGGCCTTGCAGAGCCATTTATCTCTTTGTCCCCCAATGAAACCGTGACCTGATTAATCTCTGTCCACATGTTCTTATTGGCCAGGTTGACACAATAAACCCAACTATCCCCAAATCTCTGTAAACTTACTTCTAATGAACATTATTATTGTAGTTGTTCTTGTTCCAAGAAAGACTTGTTGGTTCTTTTGACAATCCATGGTACTTTCAATACTTTTTGCCAGCACCATAATTCAAATGCATCCATTCTTCTTCGGTCTTCCCTATTTAATGTGCAACATTCACATGCATATGAGGCTATTAAAAATACCATTGCTTGTGTCAACCACTTATGAATGCTAAAAAAAAAAAAATCTTGCTTTTCAACACTTTAAAGAGTCTTGTGCAGGAGATTAACCCAATACAATGCCTCTTCATCTCTTGACTGCTGCTTCCAGGAGCATTGATTGTGGATCCAAGCAAGACAAAATCCTTCAATCTTTTCTCCATTTATCGCGATGTAACCTATTGTTCCAGTTGTGAGGATTTTAGTTTTCATTACACTGAGTTGTAATCCACACTGAAGGCTGCAATCCTTGATCTTCATCAGCATGTGCTTCATGTCCTCCTCACTGTCAGCAAGCAAGGTTGTGTTGTCTGCATATCACAGATCATCAATAATACTTCCTCCAATCCTGAAGCCACATTCTTTTTTAGATAATCTAGCTCCTCTGATTATTTGCTCAACATGAAGATTGAATAAGTATGGTGAGAGGATACAACCCTGACATACAACTTTCTTGATATCAAACCATGCAGTATTTCTTTGTTCTGTTTGCACAACTGCCTCTTTGTGCATGCACAGGTTCCATATGAGCACAATGACATGTTCTGGAATCTCCAATCTTCTCAAGGCTATCTATAGTTTGTTATGATCCACGCTGTCAAATATTGTTGCATAGTCAATGAACCAATGCTAGT
The DNA here is from genome assembly GCF_000313985.2 of Echinops telfairi. Lineage (NCBI taxonomy): Eukaryota > Metazoa > Chordata > Mammalia > Afrosoricida > Tenrecidae > Echinops > Echinops telfairi. The sequence continues at coordinate 31,079,973 of NW_022103898.1, forward strand.
CTCTTCTTGGAGCCAAGATCCATCTGACATCAGCAGTGATAATCCTTGTTCCAAGTCCTCTTCTGACTCCAGCCTGAACCTGTGGAAGCTCCCTGTCAATATACTGTTGTAATCATCATTGCATGATTTTCAGCAAAATTTTGCTTGCATGTGATATTAATAATATTGTTGAATAATTTGAGCATTCTGTTAGGTCACTTTTCTTTGGAATGGGCACAAATATGGATCTCTTCCAGTCAGTTGGCCAAGTAGCTGTCTTCCAAATTTCCTGGCATAGAAGAGTGAGGGCTTCCATTGCTTCGTCAGCTTTTTGAAACATTTTCCTTGGTAGTCCATCAGTTCTATCAATGGAGCCTTGTTTGTGGCTAATGCATTCAGTGCAGCTTGAACGTCTTCCTTTAGCACCATTGGTTCTTGCTCATATGCTACCTCCTGAAATGTGGAATGTCACCAGCTTAGTTTGGGGGAGTACAGTGACTCCGTGTATTTTTTCCATCTTCCCTTGATGCTTCCTGCATCAGTCAATATTTTGCTCATAGAATCTTTCAATATTGTGAATCAGGGCTGTAATTATTTTTTCTTCAGTTCTTTCGGTTCAAGATATACCAAGCATGTTCTTCCCCTGTGGTTTCCTAACTCGAGGGCTGTGCACATTTTATTATAATTTAACTTTGTCTTCTGTCGAGCTCTTTAACTTCATGATTTCTTCCATTCCCTTTAACTCCTCTGTTAGAGCAAGCTAGATTAAAAGAAAATGTCAGTCTTTTCTCCCATCCATTTTGATCTCGCTTTCCTTTCTTTTTTAAAGGCCCTTTTACGTTCTTTGTAAATGATGCTCTTGATGGCCTCCTACAGCTCCTTAGGCCTGCTGTCATTAGCATTCAATGAGGCAGCCCTCTTCTTGAGATGGTCCCAAAGTCAGGGTGTAGTGGTTGATGGTAGGTGCCAGCAGTTTGTTTCCGACCCATCCAGAGCCTATGCAAACAGAACAAAACCCTGCCCAGTCTGCACCAGTCCCATGATTGTTCCTGTGCCTGAGTAAATTGTTGCAGCCACGGTGTCAACCCATCTCCTTCAGGGCCTCCCTCTCCTTCACTGCCCCCCTGCCAAGCATGATGTCCTTCCCAGGGACGGGTCTCTGCTGGCATGTCCAAAATATGTAAGAAAAAAATCTTACAACATTCCGGTGGGATATACTTAAGGTCATATTTTGGCTCGTGTGGACTCGTTTCAATTTTCTTCAGCTTCAACCTGAAACTATATAGGAACAATCGATTGTCTGTTCCACAGTCAACCCTGGCCTCATTTTAGCTGGTGCTATGGAGCTTCTGAATCATCTCTTCCCACAGATGAAGCAGCAACTTGATTTCTGTGTATTCTTTCTGGGGAAATTCAAGTGGATAGTCACCTTTTGTGATGTGAAGAAAGGCATTGGCGATGAGGTCATTGGTCTTGCAATATTCTATCATGTGACCTCCAGCTTCTTTTCTGTCAGGAAGGCCAACATTTCCGACTGTTGCATCCTCTTGGTTTCCAACTTTTGCATTCTAATTTCCAATAATTCTCGATGCATCCTGATTGCATGTTTGATAGATTCCAGGCTGAAGACATTAGTAGCATCCTTGATTTTCTGCATCTCTAGCTTAGTGGTTGGGGCATACATTTGTATACCAGTTGTATTGACTTGACTTCCTTATAGGTGGGTAGATGTTATCCAATCACAGACAGCATTGTGCTTCAATATCTATCTTAAAATGCCCTGTTTGACGATGTGAGGCCATTCCTCTAGAATGTGTCATGCCCGGTATAGGGAGCTGTGATTTTCTGATTCAAAATGGCCATTACCAATTCATTTCAGCTAATGCCTAGGATATCAATCTTTATGTGTTCCATTTCATTTTCTACTTCTAAGTTTCCTAGATTTATACTTCATACATCCAAGTTCTAATTATTAGTAGATGTGTGCAGCTGTTTCTTCTCATTTTGTCATGCCACATCAGGAATGAAAGCCCCTCCGGCTTCTCCACACACAGTATTATGGTCGACTCCTCTTTGAGAAGGCAGCTCGTCCTGTGTGATATTTTGAGTGCCCTCTGACCTAAGAGGCCCATCCTCCTACACTATCTTACAAGATGCTGCTGCCATTCACGGGCTCTCATTATCTGACCATGGTCCACTGCTGTCCATCAGTTCTCAGTGGCTAACGCTTCTAAATTGGAAAGCCTGCTCCTTCTTCGTAGTCTGTTCTTCTTCTGGAAGCTGCGCTGAAACCTGTTCACTTAGGGTGACCCTGCTACTTAAAATACCAGCGACACAGCTTCAACCACCACAGCAACATGTAAGCCACCACACCAAACTGACAGACAAGCGTTCTCTCACATACTTGGACAGATTATCAGGAAAGACCAGTCCCTAGACACGGACATCATGTCTAGTATGGTAGAGGGCCAGCCCCCCCCCAAAAGGAAAACTCTCAAGGAGACAGGTTGACAATGTAGCTGCACCAGTGGGTCAAACATAACAATGATGAAAATGGTGCAGGACCAGGCAATGTTTTTGTTCTGTTGCACTCTATAGATAGGGGCACTATGAGCTCCAAGTAACTCAACGGTAACAACAATGATTGGGGTGGGCCCAAAAACTTTCTCCTGGAGTTTACCCTGAAGAGGCTTTTAGCAGAGGAAGGTAACTTAGATTACTGAAAGCACTTACATTTGTTTAAAAATAAATCAATGGCAAATGAGAACATTCTCCTCAATAACCTTTTATGATTTTAATTACAGTAGAACCAGCACCTTGACACTAATCCGTTCTAGAAGGAGCATGGAGATGTGATGCAGTCAAGTTCTGAATCAATTTCTCCCATAAGAAATAACTGAAAATGAATTAATCCATTCTTAACCACCAAGCTTCTATCCTAACATTGCCTTTCCATACAAAACACTACACAGAAATTTCAAAGTAAATAAGTTCAGAGTTAAATAATATAATTTAAATAAGAAACACATTTAAAAAGAAGTTTTTAACAAGTACAGTATGGCCCATACCTTGAGCTTGATGAGGATCCGGATCTATGGACATGGATGTGGAGTGAAGGTATGGAGAGAGAGTCATTGTTTGGAAGGGAATCCCCTTCCATAAATCAACTGCTTTTCATGAGTTTTTTTTCCCTATTTTGCCTTTTCTCATTAGGAGCCAGCTGGCTTTCTGTAAAAAAAAGTCTGTCTACTTTGGTCTGCTGTTGGCATTTTCTTAACTGTTTTCTAAAAGGGTGGATCTCGGCAAATTAAACTGGGATGCTAAATCAGTCACACAAATGCCTCTTTCGTACTTTCAATAATCTCTTTTGTCAGTTCAATTGTGGATCTTACTGTCTTCTTTTTCTGCTTGTCTGCAATGGCTTTCTTAGGACCCATGTTTTCATCTAAAAACTACAAAAAACCATCAAAACTAAGAAAATTATCGCAAAAAACCAGCTGCAAAAGGTTTAAACAACGTGCACTAACAACGTCAACGAACGCCGAGTGACAGAAACATGAACTGCTTTTGTTTACAAAAATCACGGGCATCGGGTGGGATTCCGATGTTTTGTTCCAGCTCCGATGCAAAATGTTCTCGACATTTCATGTCGAAATCCAATTCTGTCGAGTACTGATGCGGTCGAGTGCTGGAGTTCTACCAGAGTAAGTGCTTTGTGTTTTGTGTTACCCCGCAAGCTACATCTGGCCAGAGGCACAGTCTTTCGTTTTGCCTCGGCCAGCTGAGAACATTGTCTGCTTGAGTTATGAATTTTAGCCATGTGTATTAGTCGTCTATGGCATGGAGCATGGCATAGAAGGAGCATGGAGTACTCTGTACCAGAGTACCATACACCCCATTGCTTCAACAGCACCCACTTGTCACCTAGCTGCTTCTTAGAGTAGATCAAACATCTAATCACAGGCTAGCTGGGTCCTCTTCTCCAGGATTCATAAGGAGTCTAGTTCAAGGTGTTGACTGGCTACATATTGAAGCTCCACTAAGCAAACATCTCCTTCCATGCGTCCTCAAGTTGTGGCGCAGGCCGTCTCCTTGCATTTGTCGGCCTGAGGTCCTTTTGTCTTGATAGAGTCTTACAAGGATCACGTTTAGGTCCTAGAGGCTGCCCTGAGATCCTTGCCACGTGCGCCGAATGCATTTACTAAGGGCTACAAGGAAGGAACGCTCGGAGGCCTCAGAGGCAGCGGTGATGATAGCCTGTAAGAGCAGCAGGAGGGGGAGACACGCCCAGCTCCACCACTTCATTTTGCAAGCCTCTGTCTACTGTGCAAATTTCCCTTTCATCTAATAAATGAAAATCATAAGACCTAATATAAATTAAATGATATAGGAAAAATGCCCAACATCATACCACCCCCCAAAACAACAACAACAACACTTTTATTGAGTTGATTTTATCTCAGAGTGACTCTCCAGGGAAATGTAGAAGTGCTCCCTGGGGTTTCTGAGACTTTAAATCTTGACAGGAGCAGATAGTCTATCTCCCTCAGAGCCACGGGGGAGTTTTAGCTACTGACCTTGCAGGTAGCAACACAACAGGCAACCCACTAGCCCACCAGGACCCACAGCACCTGTGGAACAGAAGTAAAATCATTGCGGGATAAAAAGAATAAAATCCCACTGAAGCAGCAGCTCAGAGGAGGAAGAGGAGGAATTGCTGTTTCCCATAGCATCTCGTGGGTGCTCAGGCCAGCAATGGAAAATGTAGAATTTATAGATCCTCAGGAAACATGATGTCTAGCTTTGAGACGTGTAGCATCTGTTTGAAATGATAAGGCAACAAAGCCAGCAAACAATTTAGCTTTCCGGTCCTCGTTCTCAAAGAGCTTTCAAGCAGGACCTGCAAGAACGCTGATCCCAGGAGGTGTCCCTTGGTCTTTGGCAGGATGGCCACAATTAGAACCTCGTGGTGTCTTGATTTGGCATCCCCTGAAGTACCCCACAAAGAGACCAACTCTCCGTGACTCACAGCAAGCCAGAAAGGCTGGGCTGGCCATCAAGGAATATATCCCTCCCCTCTGCCAGGTGAGACTAACCATCAAATGACTGCCTCAGAGGACCTCAAGGGGGGACTGGGGATGGGTGAGCAGACTTGCTAGCTGTAAAAACAAACAAAATATCGCTATGCGTTGAAACTCACTATCAACCTTGTCACTTAGGATAACGCAAATGGATCATCTTAGTGTTGTGGAGGGCAGAAGACCAAATCCGTTTTACTAAGCTAAAATCAAGGTGTAGGCAGGGCTCCATTTCTTCTGGAAGTGCCTGCACTACGTGGCTCTGACCTCTCCTCATAATTCCTTCTCTGACACTGACCCTCCTGCTTCCTTCTTACAAGGACCCAGTGATTCCATTGGGCTCCTCCAGATAACTCAGGAGATCGCCTCATCTCCAAAGCTTTTATTTTAACAACAGCCACAGGTCAAGTATCAGATACACAGGTTTCTGGAATTAGGTTGTGGACATCTTTTTTTGGAAAAGGGGAGCAAGTTTCTGCCTACCACAGGTGCCCTATTCCCCCCCCACCGCAGTCGCTGAAGAGGTAACCCAGTTGGGTTTGGGTTGCACTGCAAACCCGCAAGGTCAGTAATTGAAAGCCACCACCCAGTCTCATTGGGAGAAAGTCGAAGCTATCTGCTTGTGGAAAGATGTACAACCTTGGGAACTCTCTATAGGGAAGCTATGAGTCAGAACCCTATATGGAGTTTCTGAGGCTGTTCATCTTTCTGTGAGCTATCAGGCAGAATGGGAGTCCTGGTGGCTAAGGGTTACCCATTGTGCTGATAATGGCTTGAGCAGTTCAAAACCACCAGCTGCTCCGCAGGAGGAAGAGGAGCTTTCTAGACCCATGAAGTATTATAATCTCAGAAACTCACAGGGGCCATTCTGCTCATCCCACTGGGTCACGATGAATTGGCATCAACTCCATGGCAGTGAGTTTGAATTTTGAAGACTTAGAATAACGGTATCAGTGAGTCTGTCCTTATGGAAGCAGACTGACACATCGTTTTTTTCTTCTGTGGAGAACTGGTGGGTTTGAACGCCTAATCTTTCAATTAACAGCAAAATACTTAACCAATGAATCACCAGGGATCCTTACCACCCACCTCCTCATTGGTTAAGGGAAGAAAAAAAAAAAAACCAAACACTCATCTCTAGCCATTTACCCACCTTAACCTGCAAATAACATGGGGATTAAACACTTTTCACAGAAGTATGCTGAGTGTCCCTATAGTGAGAAAATAGTTGTGATTGTCTTGTGAATCATCACAAGAAAACAAATGATCATTCAATCTTGATTTTAAATTTGGCTGCTAGGGCACCATTGAGATTTGAAAACAGATCCTGCATTTGAATAGCTCTCTGGCGTTCTTCACCTCCATCAATGTTTACCATCAACGGCAGGAATCACTCACACCCATGCACCCATGACCGGCCACCCTCGTGTCTAACTAGTCTCTGAATTTATATGACACTGTTCTTGTTTTTTGCCAGTTCAGTGACATACACAAATGACTTCACAGCAGTGAAGAAGCAATTAAAGAACCTCAAGAAAATGGGGGAGAGGGAAATGAAGATTAAAATAAAAGGAGGTATCGTCCAAATGGACATTGATGGGTCGTTGCCCAAGTGTAATTGGGTGCCAGGTGGTAAAGGCATGGAGTAAAATCCCCACAGGGGAATTACTTAGTCCCTCAGGAGGTAGGAGAAGCAAAACAAGAGGTAGGAGAAGCTTCACAGGTGAACACAAGTGCTGCTCTCCCACAAATTAAAAAGTTGCTAGAAGCTTCTACTCGCTCTTACTTATCTATCTCTTTTATTTGGATCAGTTCCTTTGTTTTCTCTCTCCTCCTGCTTTGCCCCTTCTGAACACATTAGTTACTATGGAAACACTGGTGTGAATGTCAGAGGCTCAGCTCAGAAATGCTGCATAAAGTCAATTTATAGAATGGTCTGACATTTATCTCATGTTTGGGAAATTTAAAGAATGTGTGATGTTCACAGCCACAAAGGGGGGTGTGGAGTAAACCCGGGGCCGTATGCAGATTTTAATTTTCTATATACAGAGAATTCATACAGCTTTATCTGTCAGGGGAAGAAAATTGACAACACAACAACAAAACATACACACACACACACACAAAACCCAAGAATCGGGTTTGGGATTTAAAATTGGATTCATTTTTCATCAGTTCTGGGAGGATTTCCACTTTCTGAGTTTGTACCGCTGATGGGATATAAAAAGTATGGTTGGTGTACTGTTTAACTTTAGCCTGTCAATAAGACAAATGGGATTATCCATAATAAGTGTACACAAAGCAGGAACAATATTAGTTAAGGACACAGAAATGTTAATATACATGCTGCTTTTTTATTTTAAACTATTTTATTGGCACATACATAACATCATACCATTTAATTGCTCAATCCTATTAAGAAGAGTTGTACAAAATATTCTTCCCTTCTGATGCTACATTTCACAGTGTTAGTCCTCTGTGATAACAGCAGCTAACATTTACAGTGTACTTTCTAAGCCTATGTTAGACGCCATGTATCCATTCATATGAGACAGCTGTGGTCCTGAGGTGGTCACTCACCCCAAGATTCAGCATCAGCTAGAATGGCTCCAGAACTTGTCCCTTGAACTATTGTAATGATTTAACTAACTTATTTCTCAGGACAAAGTAAAATAATGGCCAGAGAGCTTTGAATGATCAGTTCTGGATTAAAAAGGGGCACATTGGCCATCAGTTTTCAGTATTTTCTCTCTAAAGGTCTTGTCCAAAGCCTTGGGGTTTGCCACATTTTGGTAAGAGACACAATGGATTCTGAATAATTACACTTTGATAATTAGTTCATTTAAGAGGCAGGCATGTGTCCTTTGTTTCCCAGTGCCATTCGCATTTGTTCTGGCAAGAGCGCCCTCTTTTTACCCCACAAAGTCACACTTGTTTGGAGTAGGTACAAAGGTAGGCTGTGACCCAGGTCTAAGCCAATCAGCACATCTCATCTCCATAGCTTCAAGGCATGGTTCAAAGGTAGGCGGCGTACACCTCTACAGAAGTGCCATGTTCTATATTGTTAAAAAAAATGGCGTGGAAGCCACATTTCCAGCTCCTAAAGCTGATTGCCACAAGGCAGAGGTCAGGCATGGTTCCACGCTCCATTCCCTTAGACCCTATTCTGCCACCAACCACCCCTTCCCATGGCCCTCCATGCCTGTGGCTGGGCTCGATAATTCAACGCAATAGCTAACCACAATTCACGGCGGGTGCTCACCTTTATGGAGCTTTTATTCGGGACACGAGCAGGTGAGAAATGTTCAGGCTCCAGTTCTTCAGCCAAGGCAGTTTCTTTTCTGCCTTATCCACAAGCCACCCTCTCGTTGGCCCTCAGCTCCATCGATGACACAGAGTTCTGTGAGAGCTGCTAATGTAATTGTCCAAAGGGCATGCCTCTCTCTGCTGGAATCCTGCACCCAAAGGTACTCAGCTTCCGCTTCTGGGGTCAGCAAATCTAACTCCCCCATGTGCCCAGAGACACCCCAGCCCACAAGCCAGCCCCCTGCAGAGAGGCGCTCGGCTCTATGGCCTGGGAAGTCCACCCCCAGTGCATTTTCATCTTAGGCTCTGGCTTCTGGTTCCATCCCTGCTGCTGCTGCTTTGCTGGTGGCCAAGCTGTCTCCTGGGTCAAGGAAGTTCATTGCACAGGTATCTCAGGATCCAAAGGATGTGCTCCACTCCTGGCACTTCTCTCGTGCTGGTAGTAAAACCTCTGCCCACCCTTCTGAGATGGCTCATTTTATACCCAGCAGCATGACCCTCCCAATGAACTCTGTTAACAATCACACACAGCTCAGTTGTATAATCCAATCAGTGTCTTCCCCAACCTTCTGTCTCAGCCCCCACAGGAAAACAGGGGCTCTTCTTGGTGACAGTAATAAAGGCTATGGCAAGAAGAAGAACCATATTAAATTATTCATTGCATTGCATTAAAAAAAAAAAGTTAAGGACAAATGCAGGGCTCCAAGGATTTCAGACAGAGACTGCATGTCACATGATAAGTTGAATGAATAAATTGACTGAATGGATACATGCTTGATCTCTGAATAGGGCAGTGTCTGGATAAATGAATGATCTTGCTGTGAAGCGCAAGATAAAAGCATCCATCCTCACAAAATTAAGTTGAAAGTTAATGTTATCAAAGTAGTCTATTTTAATTCTTCACTCATTCACTGCAATTTGTAGGATACTTTCTTGGACTAGAGATATAAGACTAATGATACAGAAGTAGTAAGCTGTGATTCCACATTCAAAAGAATCAAGGACACAGTCTGAAAGATGGGTCTATAATTGAGTAGCCAGCACTCAACATAAAAACTGAAATTCGACAAGTATCATGGGAACAGAGAAGATAATGGCTACCTTGGTTTGGAAAAACCCCAACACCGAATCTGTCGGCCGGTGTGAAAGATGTGTAGGACTGGGAAAGAGGGGTGGGGCGGTTGGAGACACACGCATTTGAGTAAAGATGTATTGGTGTGGAAAAGAGTGGCGTGCTCTGTGAACAACCAAGAGTCCAGTTGCTAGGACACAGGTTCTGGGCAAAGGCTAGCTTGATGAGACTGAAATGTGTTCATGGCCTTACAGCTCCCCTCCCCCTTAGCATGATGGGACCTGTGACTTCTCTTCATGGCACAGGTAAAGGGATGTGACTTTCTACTCCCATAAAGAGTTACAGACTCAGAAACCCACAGGCGCACTTCTACCCTGTCCTATAGAGTCACGATGAATTAGAATCGACTCAATGAAAGTGAGGTTGGGCTGGTTTGTTCAGAAGGTCTCAATTCGGTTGGTTTTGAGCCAGTCAACAGGACTTAGGTGAAAGTCCATAAAAGAGGGCCTAAGCCCTCCCTAACTTGAGAGAAGCTACTGGTGGCACTGATGAAGTAGGCAGCATGTTGGGGAAGCTCACATGGCAGGGAGCTGCAGAAAGGCACCAGTAAAGCACCAGGGTCCTCGGTCAAGGGCATTCATTGGGTCAACACCTGAATGAGCTTCGAAGCAGGTCCTCCGCCAGTCAAACTTCCAGATGAGAATGCAGCCCAGACAACAGCTCAGCTGTAGCCTTGTGAGTCTCTGAGCAAAGGACCCAGCGGAACCATGGTTGGGCTCTTGATCACACACATATTGTAAGATCATAAGTATGTATTGTTTGAAGTTTCCAAGTTTGTGGTATTTCTTTATGCCGAAATAGAAAACGGTTACAAGTAGAGACGCTGGACTGGTCAAGTTGCTGTTGTCGCCATTGTCACATGTCTTGCACGGGTTTACCTACATGATTTTGATAGCCAAAGGGACAATATGCTCTCCTGCTGGAAGCGCAAAATAGAACTGTCTTCCTAGCCAACTGCTCAACCACGTGAAGTGGCAGCAGTATGCTTCGACTTGACACGCTGCACTTGAGTCACGTGCTGTTGCCACTCAGGCTCTTAGCAGCTCCTGAAAACTGTTGGCTTTTAATCAACTAGTTGCTCTCAGCTGATGGGGGAAAGAAAACCAAAAAAACAGATGCTGAGACAGAACAACTTGAAGGATCGAAAGGCAGCCATCAAGAAACAAATGGAAGAGCGCATCTACTGCAAAAGACACAGTAGCTTTGTGTAAAATCTTCAAACATCTGGGTCTCTGTTGTTGTTGTCGCTTCAGCTTGTTCCTTGCCTCTGCCATCTGAGTCTGTCTCTTCGCACATGACGAATTTGCTAATAGGGAATTGATGACCTGATGACCAGGTACCAAAGAACTCGCTGCTAGCATGGATAGGGGACATCTGCAGACAGTCTTTGGGTGATCTGCATACAACCCAGTGATCTGCATACCAGCCAGGCCAGCCTTTTAGCATTATGCACATGTGCCCTCACTCAAAACACATTGGGTTCACACTTACGCACAATCAGTTCTCAATCAGTCCCCTTTGCTTGCTGCGTGGGCAACTTTTAAATCATTGGAAAGCTCAAGAACAACCGTGAGAGTGGTGATACCCCGAGGGAGGAGGGGGAGGGGGGAAAGGGGGGACAAATAAACAGAAAGGTGGGTGAAGAGAGACAATGGACAGTGTAAGACACAAAAGGACAATAATAATATATAATTGATCAAGGTTTCATGAGGGTGGGAGGATGGGGGAGGGAGGGGAAAAAAGAAGAGCTGATACCAAGGGCTCAAGTAAAATTGTTTTGGAAATGTTGATGGCAACATATGTACAAGTGTGCTTAATACTAGTGAATGATGGATTGTTATAAGATTTGTAATAGCCCCCAATAAAATGAGATTTAAAAATCACTGGAAAGTTTCAAGCCTTTCCTGGCACTGAAGAGTAAATAAGATTTGTATACACCTGTTCTGACTTATCTACTTAAATTTGACTTAAAGACATGCTTGAGATCAGATCTCATTCATAGCTGGGGGACTGTCTATAAGATAAAAGCACAGAAGTGATTCAGTCACTATCATAATTTTAAGTGAAAATGCTATGCTTCTAGTACTATAAAAATACTATTTACCTTGGTTTTTAATCAAACTCAAAAATAGCATGATAGAGGAGAACTGTAGGATTTCCGAGACTTCTCTGTGGGGCTTCTGAAGCGATAAATCTCTTTGAAAACAAAGTGACTCATCATTCTCCTATGTAGCACCTGGTGGGTTTGAACTGCTGATCTTGGGGTTAGCAACCCAAAGCCTAATCCACTGTATAATCAAGGCTCCTATAGTGCTATAATACATCGTTTTATAATATCACAAGTTTATCTAACTAATAGACCTATCTAATATATCTAATATCTGATTAATAACTAACACAAGGCCGGATAAACATGTACTAGGGGACTTCAAAACTCTTATAACAAAATTCTATTATTTTTCTATGCCATTTTATCACAAACTTTGTGAAACCGCCTTATATCACTGAATTGAGCAAAATTTTGTTAAGCTAACATATCCTGCGATCAGAAACCTTTAACCAGGTATGAAAATAAAAGTGCAACTGAAGTAAAACACTTGGAAAAAAGGCATAAGAATTCCCCAGGAGCTTCCACAAGTTTTGGGGAGCATCCCATGAAGATTGAATTCAATTTTTCCATAACTCTTGGAAGCCTCTTTGTACATGCAAGAATTATATATAATTTACTCCCTAAATGCAAAGATGCACCAGTATTAAAAATAAATAATAGTTGCCCTGACATCCATAGGTTAAAGATAAAAGCCCAATAGCCATTGCCAATATTCTGTTAAACCACTTTTCATACATTTTATATACAGGTTTCCCCTGCTATTCAATTTCAAACACTTCTGTGAAGTCTTTTGTAAGCAGAAATTATGCAAAGTGTAAAAGCAATTACCATTAATGTTAATGTAAAATTGATGAGAAAAATTTTAGCACTCCCAGAACCTAAATATAGCCTACTAGTTCATACCAAATAACACTGACAGCTGAAAATAACCCTAACATATGGTGTTCACAGATCAGGTTCAAGGCTATGGCCGCTTGATACTGCACCCAGTTCCAGAAGGAGCGCATCTCATGACCTTATATCACAGTGATATAAGGGGGTTTCTCATGACCGAGGGCTCAGGCCACAGGCTGCCTCTGTAAAGACTGCGGCAAAGCAAACTCTGAACACTAGTTCTGATTTTTGCCTGTTTCCATAAAAGCGAGTCTTCGGCTTTCTTTTACTAGTGAAAACAAGTACTAATGTAGGTTGGTCAAAGGGCAGTGATGTAAAAGCAAAGTTTGGAAAAGCTTTCAAAGTCCCCTTGAAAACTAGAGCTAGTGGGATAACTATTGAACATGAACATTTCTCAAACTAGCCCGTTGAATGTTTTTAACAAGCTGTTTCGAGATGGATCCCATCTGAATCTATCCGTGGTGAATGGGCTCACCAGCCAATAGTAAAGCCGAAGGTCCAAGTGCACCCAGAGGCTGCTCACAATCAAGAAGGAGCCGTCAGCTTCCCCTCACTCCTTTGCCTCTCTGACTGTGGTCACTTGCCTGTTGCTGTCATTCTGGAAGCTAGGTCACTGGTATGTCAAGTGCAAGCTGGGTCATTCATGATAAACGGTTTCAATGGAGCTTCCAGAATAAAAGCAGGATAGAATTGGGGGAACGGCTGCCCATTTCTGAGGAACTAATCACTGAAAACCAACTGTCGACCATTGCCTGGAAGACGAGCCTTTCAGGTGGGAGGGCACCCAGAATATGAATGGGGAGGAGCTGTCTCCTTAATCATAAAGTGGAATAAACTTTAATGATGTGGAGTAAAACTTTTTAGGACCTTCAAACGTTGATGGGCATGACTCAAAATGAGAGGAAACAACAGCAAACATGCACTAATAACTGGAAAGTGGAATGGGCGACGTATCGATGTAGGAAAGTTGGAAGCCATCAACAATAAGACGTAACAACAATGTATAAAGATGGATATTGGTGAGCTGAAATGGACTGGCATGGATCATTCTGAGTTGGACAATCGTATGGTTTACTAAGCTGGCAATAACAAATCCATGCAGAATGCAATGGAAAAGTGGATTGTTGCTGAACCAGTTAGGTTAAAATCTAATACCTTATCATTTGATCTCCTTTTTGACCCAATTTAAATTTGTTCTGGTTTTTAATATTGCCTGCTTTCTTTTCAATTGAGGTTTTTCCCCAGGTTTATTTTATTATTGTTTTTGTTTGTTTGTTTTTTGGTGTATTTTCCATATGAAATCCAGGCTAGGTAAATTCATAGTGACCGTAACTGGCATAATGGTTTACTGCGGGTCTGGGAAGGCAGATTGGAGGGAAATGAGGAGCTAGTGCAATGAGCACAGGAAGGAAGAAAATGTACCGGAGCTGATTGTGATGATAATTGTACTATTCTTTTGACATGACTGAACTATCGAAGTGTATGACACATGAATCATGTCAGCAAAAGTTGTGGTTGTTAGGTGCTAAGGAGTCAGCTCTGACGTGCAGCAACGCTACGCACAACAGAATGTAAACCTGTACAGTCCTGTGCCATTCCTGTGCCTAAGCCCATTGGTGCAGCCACTGTGTCAATCATCCCCTTGAGGGTCAACAAAACTCCTAAAAAAAGAAAGAAAGAAAGAAAGAAAGAGAGAGAGAGAGAAAGAAAGAAAGAAACCAATGTAATGAGAAAAGAAGCCCAAACTATAGTGAAGACATGAGCAAAAATAATAAAGCTGTGAAAATAGACAAAATATCTATTAAAATTTTTCAATAAACTGATGCAGTGCTGGAAATGCTCACTCATGCATGCCAAGAAATTTGCAGCTGGTATCCAACTTTTGTGCCAATCCCAACCCAACAGAATATGGAAATGACCGAAGAGTATCATCCACACCACGTGCAAGTAAAATGTTGCTAATGATCATTCAAAAACAGTGATAACAGTTGATTAACAGGGAGCTGCCAGAAATTTGAGCTGGATTCAGAAGAGGATATGGTACCAGGGATATCATTGTTGACATCGGATAGATCTTGTCTGAAAGCAGAGAATATTGAAAAGTGTGGACCATATGAAACTATGAATAAATTTGCAAATAATGAGAATTTCCAAACACTTAATTGTGCTCAAGAGGAATCTCCGCCGAGGCAGTTATTCAAACAGAACAGAGGGGTGTCAGATGGTTTAAAATCAGAAAGGTGTGCATCAGGGTTGTATCCCTCACTTTGCCTATTCAAGATGTAGGTTGTGGAATTAACCCAAGAAGCTGAGCTATAAGAACAATATGATATCAAGATTGGAGGAAGGCTTGTTAAACCACCTGCCATATACAGATGGCAGAAACGTGCTTGCTGAAACTGAAGAGGACTCCCTGGTAAAAATCAAGGATTATAACCTTCAATACCAATAATAATTCAATATAAAGTGATCGAAATCTTCAGAAATGGCAAACATCATCATGATAAATGGAGAAAATATTGAAGTTGTAGGAAAAGATTGAATTCAGAAGAAGGCATGGCATGAAGGATGCTATGGATCCTGGCTGAGAGCAGAGAATACCAGAAAGGTGAGTCTTATTGACAATGCAGACATCCCACTGAAGAATCAAAGCAAATTATGAATAATATTACAAAGGATAAGAATTCCAGAACACTTAATTATGCTCGAGCAGAATCTGTACATAGACCAAGAGTTAGTTACTCAACCAGAACAAGAGTTTAAAATCAATCTGCATGCTGACCAAATCAGAGAACATGGACTACATGAAGAATGTGACAACAGACCTGGAGTAAAACTTATTAACAACCTGTGACATGCAGATGACACAGCATGCTTGCTGAAAGCCAGGAGGCCTTGAAGCATTTGCTGACAAAAGATCAAAGACTTCAGGATGGAGTTCAAGTCAATGTTAAGAAAACCAAAATCCTCACACTGGTCCAATAAATAACTTTATAATAAACCTAGAAAAGATTAAAGCTTTTAAGGATCGCATTTTACTTTTATCTACAATCAATGCTCATGGAAGCAGCCATCAAGAAATCCAAGGGCATATTGCATGTAGCAAATCTGCTGCAGAGTCTGTTTTAAATGTCAAAGAGCAATGATGTCATTTTGAGGACTAAGATGTGCTTGACCCAAGCCATGGTAACAAGCGGCCATCTAGCTCAGAAGCAACAAAGCCCACATGGAACAACATATCAACCTGTGTGATCACGGGGTGTCCAACGGATCACTGAAGACAAATGGGTGCATAAGCAAATGTGGCGAAGAAAGCTGATGGTGCCCGGCTATCAAAAAG
>NW_022103898.1:31096669-31098464 GCF_000313985.2 Echinops telfairi
AAAGTAAAAAAAAAAAAAATCATTTTATTGGAAGCTTTTACAGATATCATACTATTGCATAGTTCAATCACATCAAGCAGTATTATACAATTGTTACCACAATCTGTTTCAAAACATTTTCTTTCTTCTTAAACTCCTCGATATCAGCGCCTCTTTATCATCTCTCTCCACCACCCTGCCCCCTAGGAACCGTTATTTATTATTATTATTATTTTGTAGTATCTTGTACCTTCTAATATATCCATTCACACACAATTCTGTTTTGTGGGCTTATACAGTCATCAAAACTGTCAGCTCCCCCTCCTCCCCATTCCCCTCCCCTCTTCCAGCAGCCTCAGGGAACTCCTGTTACTATTTCTGAAGTTATCTAGCTTGTCTTTCATGAATCAATCTTAATTATACAAGTGAATATATGCAAGTCTAACATGATTAATGAAGTAAAAGAAATAAAAACCACAATAGTAAGGGAAGGGAATATTGAAGAACAAGAGGATAGTTATGTGTTTCATCAGTGTTATACCATACCCTGGATTATCTCTTCCATCTGACCCTTCTGAGAAGGAACGTCCAATGATCTTAGAGGTGGGTTTTGGGTCTTCACTACCTCCACACTCCTTCACATTAATTTGCTTGGTTTTGAAATTCTGACACCTTTTCCCATTGATACCTCCTGATCACACGGGCTGCTGTGCTTCTTCCATGTGGGCTTGCTTTGTTGCTTCCCTGCTAGATGGCCACTTGATAAACTACAAGCTTTAGGAACCCAGACGCTATACAGTAGAACACCAGACCTCGACGCTAATCCATTCTAAAAGGAACGTCAGGATGCAATGCAGTCAAGTTCCGAATCCATTTTTCCCATAAGAAATAAGTGAAAATGAATTAATCCATTATTGGACACCAAGTTTCTACCCTAACCTTGCCTTTTCATACAAAACATTACACTGAAATTTCAAAGTAAATAAATTCAGAGTTAAATAATATAATTTAAATAAGAAACAGAGCATTTTAAAAGGTTTTAACAAGTACAGTATGGCCCATACCTTGAGATCGATGAGGATCTGAATCTGTGGACACGGATGTGGAGAGGAGGTGTGGAGAGAGAGTCGTTGTTTGGAAGTGGAATCCCCTTCCAGCAAATCAACTGGTAGCTGATTTTCAGGAGTTTTTCCCCTTCTTTGTCTTTTTTCACTAGGACCTGGCTTGCTTTCTTAAAAAAAAAAAATCTATCGAATGTGGTCTGCTGTTGGCATTTCCTTAACTGTTTTCTAAAGGGGTTTACTAAATTACCATCAACAATATTGATAACATAGTTAACCAGTTCCTTATCATGATGATTCTTTAAAAAAACAAAAACTTCTTTCTTAGGACCCATGTTTTTTATCTAAAAACAATACCAAAAGCCACAAAAACTAAGAAAATTCTAGCAAAACGCTTGGGACACAGTTGCAAAAAGTTTAAACAACATGCACTAACAACGCCAACTAACTAAGGGGGCCAGCACTGGGGACACCGTGTGGGAGATGTGCCCCATCTGACCCCACCTCACCAGGGTGAACAATAAGAATGTACTGCGGAGCAGTAAGGGGAGCAAATCAACGAAGTCCTCAAGGAATGCCAAAGGTGGACTTGGGGGCCAGGGTGGGGCACCCCAGCAGGCTCAACTGGAAAACACTTATAAAGGTCAATGGACAGACTGGAACTGTTTGAGGACTTTTCAGGTTTTGCTGTTGGTCTTCCCTTTTTAATTTGTATTCTTGTTTTGCTGTATTAACTGTTGTTGATCTATTTTTGT
>NW_022103898.1:31099214-31105043 GCF_000313985.2 Echinops telfairi
TGTGATCATGAGGTGTTGATGGGATCTGGTATCAGACATCAAAGACCCAGATCAAAAAATAATATCCATGTGAATGAGTGGGGAGTGTGGAGTGGAGACCGAAAGCTCTTCTGTAGACAATTGAACATTCCCTTACAAAAACATCACAAGGGAGAGATGAGCCAGTCAGGGTGCAGAACAGCACACACAAAACACATAATCTTCCTCTAATTCTTTAATGTTTCCTCCCCTCCCACTACCATGGCCCCAATTCTATCTTACAAATCTGGATAGACCAGAACATGTACACTGGTACAGATAAGCACTTGCAACAGGGAATCCAGAACAGATAAACCCCTCATGACCAATAAGGGAGCAGCGATACTAGGCAGGTAAGGGGGACAGACAGAGTAAGGGGGAACCAATCACAATGATCAACGTATGGCCCCCCTCCTAGTAGAAAGAAAATGTTTTGAAAAAATGATGACAACATATGTACAGATGTGTTTGACACAATGGATATATGCATGGATTGTGATAAGAGCTCTAAGAGCCCCCAATAAAATAAAATTTAAAAATTACGTGCATAGTATTGGATGCCGATGTTTTCTTTGAGCTCCAATGCAAAATTTCATCATCATTTCACGTCAAATCGACATGATTTCATGTCGAGTACTGATGCAGTCAAGTATCGGGGTTCTACTGTATCTCTTAATAGCTGAGCACCATCAGCTTTCTTTGCTTATGCACCCATTTTGTCTTCAGTGATTGTAGTAGGAGGGTGTGTATCATGAGCTGCACACAATGCCACATTATTAGAACAAACCGTTCTTGTACTTAGGTAGGATTTAAGTTGAAGCCCAAAGTCCAACTGTTTCCTTGTTGTATTTACATATATAAACAAATACACCTGTGTATATATAAACAAATACACCTGTATATATAAACAAACACACCTATATTTATTTACACATATTCATATCTATATTTTTCCTTTTGTCTTCTTTCCTCTTTTTCTTTTTTCTTTCCTCCTGCCCCACTATCATGTATACCCATTGTTCACCTCTCAGTAATTCTTCTCAGATACCATTTGATTGATCAAACACCCTCTAAAGTATAATACCGATAAAACATACAACTTTCTTCTAGTTCTTTAATGCTCCCCCCCACACCCCACTTCACTATCATAATCTCAATTCTACCTTACAAATCCAGCTACACCAGAGGATGTACACTGGTACAGCTAAAAGCTGCAAACACAGGGAATCCAGATAACTCCCTCAGGACCAATAATGAGAGTATCAATACCAGGAGGTTAAAGGAAAGGTGGGGAGAGAAAGGGGGAACTAATAACAATGATCTACATATAACCCCCTCCCTGGGGGATGGACAACAGAAAAGTGGGTGAAGGGAGACATTGGTCAGTGTAAGTAAGACATGACAAAATAATAATAATTTATAAATTATTAAGGGTTGTGAGGGAGGGAGGGAGGATTGGGGAGGGAATGGAAAAAACGAGGAGCTGATACCAAGGGCTCAAGTAGAAAGAAAATGTTTTGAAAATGATGATGGCAAAAAATGTACAAATGTGCTTGACACAATGAATGGATATATGAATTGTGATAAGAGTTGTATGAGCCACCAATAAAATGATTTTTTTTAAGAGCTACACCTCCTCACCATCAATTTTAGAACTCTCTTTTTTTTCAATCATTTTATTAGGGGCTCATACAACTCTTATCATAATCCATACATACATCAATTGCATAAAACGCATTAGTACATTCATTGCCCTCATCATTCTCAAAACATTTCCTCTCCACTCTTACTGTTCCCTGTTGGCTCACCACTCACCTTCCCCGCCTCCTCCCCTCCCATGCCTGCCCCCCCATTAGTCCCATCACTGTCCCCATAGGATTACCTATCTTGCTTACCTTGTATATATATAAAAAAAACAAAAACAAAAAAAGGACCATCAAATAGTCCCAATAGTCCCAAATCTAACCGGGATCTGACACATAGCAGATGAATATCTCTGTTAAATAGCGAGAAGGACATGTTAAAACCCATCAGTCCAGTCCTCTTTTCTCCCAGGGTTCCATATCCCAGGACCACTTACTTAATACCACATACACCCTTTTAGTTTTCAGCTTTCATTCCAAAAGGCACGCATCCTGCAGTCAGGGATAGAGGGGTCTAGTGGTCTAGTGCCCTCCCACCCCCTACTCCCCTATTACACCGTTAGACTTTCAGTGTGGCCCCCTTGTGAGTAACCCTAAGCCAGTTCAGATGAGGTGCCAAGTGCTGCCCCCAAGTCAGAAGTCCACAATTGGGATCCCTTGGGGACTTCGTGGCTTTATTTCCATCACCGGTCTGTTGTACTCCCTTCTTAATTTGCCCCATGTGTGAGGGTCAGACCAGCCACTCTCCTCAAGCTGTATCTTCAGGGCTGTCCTCTGTAGCGCTGTCACCCAGGGAGAGGTTGTCATGTCCTTGAGCTGAGGCCAGTCCTACAGTCATCTCTGGGAATGAGCTGCTTCGAGCAGGAACATTGATCTCAAGGATTAGCACACCAGAATGAGGTCTACTCTCTTTCCCTTTACTGTGGAGATATAAACAATATCTTCCCCTTAGGTGACTCAGTGCCCTGACGCCCCATTGCCACCATTTTTCTTCCCCACCCCTCTGTGGGCCTTTAAGGCATATGAGAGTCAGGGAGCAGAGAGGCGGGTGGAGATGCCTTTCAGCACAGGAGCTATCTGCAACTTTTTTGATGATGTATGAATCATTGGGTTTGGTCTAGCTCATGCCAGAGTATCTGGTCCTCAGGCCAGGAATTGTGTGTTGTGTGCATTTTCCCTTATGCCTATTCTGCTATTTGAACTTACTCAGTGGATTGATGTTGTACTTGACCTTTTGTGATGGCTACCTTCACTCAGCATAATATTATCCAAGTCTTTCCACGAGATGAGGCGTTTCATCTGTCACTATTTTTTAGGGATGCGTAGTATTCTAATGTATGCATTTACCAGAGTTCAACAGTCTCATATGTATATGAAATTTGGATAATGAATAAGGAAACTTGGAGAAACTTGATGAATTTTAAATATGTGTTGTCAAAGAATATTGAAATCAACATGGACTTCCAGAACAACAAACAAATCTCCCTTGAAAAATGTACAACCAGACTTACACTGAGAAGGAAAGATGGTGAGACTTCATATCACTAACTTTAGACATGCTTGGTGACCCCAAGTATGTCATTTCCAGATTCCTGTCTGGGATATACTCCTCCCTCCCTTTTCACCTGTGTGTTGGTCCAGGTTGACTACAGAAGCAAATCTAGAGATATTCATATGTGTGTAAGAAAGAGCTTTATATGAAGAATAATTGTACATTAAGAAAACATCCCAGCCCAGACCAGATCAAGTCCATAAGTCCGATATTAGCCCATATGTCCAGTACCAGTCTGTAAATTCCTCTTTAGACTCACACAACACATGCAATGACACCAAATGCAGGAAAATTGTAAGCCAGTGGGTGGAAGCATCTTAATGCTGGCGTGGTTCTCTACGTGGCTCCTCCAGCTCCAAGGCTCTGGACGCCATCAGCATAGTTCACAGAAATGTTTCACAAGGAGTGTGTCTCCCATCTCCAGTGAGCTATTTATCTCCTTAGCGCCTCCTAATGAGGTCATCAAGCTGCCCCACTGATTGACTGGCTACACTCCACCCTTTCACTCTTAAGAGTCTCAAGTTGACAACAGGTCATTTAACTACCACAACCAGGTCTATTCCTGCTCTCCAAACCAACCTCACAGCCATTGAGTCAACTCTTACTTGTGGCGTCCCAGAGGACAGGGCAGAACGGCAGGTTTCTGCGACTGTAACTTTTTACAGGAGTAGAAAGCCTCATCTTTTCTCCCATCCCCATGAAGCAACGGGTGTTCAGTTTAACTGCTAATCTTGCTGCTAGGAGCCCAACTGATAACCACTACAGCCTCCTCAGTCAGGGATTATTACCTACAGGAAGCCTTCTTAGGTGATACTCTCCCTCCCCTGGTTGCAGCCCTTCTCTTCTGCCTCTATGATGCTCATTCCTACATGCCGATTCCCTGCCCTTAGCACACAATCATTTGTAAAACTGTCATTCCTGCTCCATGAAAGTGATTTTTAATATAAGCTCAAGTATTTAGTAAATTGGAGGTGTCTGGTATTCATTGGAAGGCCCCGAGAAATGAAAACACTTAAGGCACTGACTATGGAACAAAAATGGAAAGTTCAAGTATACCCAGAGGTATCTTGGAAGAAAGGCCTGCCCATCTTCTTCCCCCCAAAGCAGCCATTGGGATCCGGGGGAGCACACACACAGTTCTACTCTGACACACAGGGGGATGCCATGAGTCAGCGTCAGCTCAAGGACAAATGTTTTTTGTATTATTGTTCATTGAATGAAGGAAGGGAAAAAAGGAAAGTATGATAGAAAGCAAGTGATGAGCACGCAAAAATAGCCTTGTCTGTAGGAATACCTCTATACTGAGAGACAGACAGGTGCAATGCAGTCTTCTGTGGGATTTCCTGAAATGGGGAAATGCCTTCGTCCACTGCATCCCTCTAATCCTGAGCAGAACCCCAACAAAGCCTGCCTTTCAGATCTGGGTGTCCTACAGGCCAATCAGCATCACCCTCTGCTGCAACTTCACAGACACGCTTTCCTGAGGCTCAAAATGAGTATCCGCTGCACTGACCTACGAAGCTAAACATTTATTTTTAAGAGCCCACACACCTTCTAACAGGATTGGTGGGGACAAAGTCAGCCACAACCACCTGCTGCCATCAAAAACACTTACCAGAGGGATTGTACACTCTGTCCATGTTAGAGAAATTATCTCCAGGAAAGGGAGAGAGGGACCAGACCTCAATATGGTACACCAAGCCTTGAGGGCAACATACCAGCATGAAGCAGTGAACTAACAGAGAGGTCTGCCGGGCTGGCTCCAATCCCAGCTATGTTAACTCCCTCCCCTGAAGACTGCACTACAGAGGGCAGCACTGAAGATACAGCCCCCTTAGGGCTGGCCCCACCACAACACACGACATCCCTTCACTGACCCCGTGCTATAGGGAACAGCACTGGAGACACAATGAGGGAATTGTGCCCAGTCTGACTCCCGATAGCAGGGTGAAACAGTAAAGGCATGTAACAGAGCAGCTAGGGGCGCAAAGCAACAAAGTCTCTGAGGAATCCCCAAAATAGACTTCACACTCAGAGGGCAGGGCTTGGCACTGCATCAGATTCCATTTGGAAAATACATACTTCGGAAAATACATACTCCGGAGGAAAATACAGACAGACCTGGACCTTTTCTTCTTTCTTCTTCTTCTCCTTCTTCTCCTCCTCCTCCTCCTTCTTCTTTTCATATCTATCTATATAAGATAGGCAGGATACGCAATTCTGAGGAAAAAACAATGGAAGACACAGGGAAGACACAGGAGAGGGGGAGGTGAAGGAAAGGGGTTAGGTTGCCAACAAACCCAGGGATAAGGGAACAACAAGAGATCTAAAATTGATGGTAAGGGTGGAATAGAATGCCTGGTGGAGTTTGATCAAATGCAATGTAGCTGAGAGGAATTACTGAGAGTTGAATGAAGGTCGAACATGATAGTGGGGCAGGAGGAAAGTAAAAGGTACAAATATAGGCATGCTAATATGTAAACATGTTAATTATTAAGGAAGCAGACAAACATTGGACCTTTACTCAAGGGCTCCCTCAAGACAAGAACACTTTGTTCTAAGAACCTGGCATTCTGTGGCTCACCTGCCCAACAGGATCACTGAAGACAAAATGGG
>NW_022103898.1:31106598-31108603 GCF_000313985.2 Echinops telfairi
TATATTCAGAGAGGATTCTGAGATGGTGTGGGAAACCAACCCAAATGCAACTCACCATGCTTCTACAAGAATTGCACTAATAGTAGGAAATGAGTCTTTGGACACATGATGAAATTGTGATGACCTTTACTATGAGGCAGAACATCACAAAAGAAATGGCATGTGAGGAGTGTCCTGAAATATTTGTAGGCATTTACCAGGCAATGAAACGGAGCTGGGAAAGAACATAGCGCTCCCTGGGGCCTGAACTAGAACTCAGCGTGTGTGGGATAGCAGGAAACAAGTCTTCAGTAAAGGACACCAAAGACCCTGACCATGACCTATCAACAATTGGATTTGTCTTTCAGTGAAGACAGTTCTCAAAGTGTATACAATAGGCTAAAAGAAATAAAGGGAGAAGAACCAAAAACAGCTTCATTATAAAGCTCATACAAAAATCTAAGGAAGGAATAAAACTCTAGACCATAGGCAGCTGAAATGGAGGCAAATCAGCAATTAGTCACTTATCAATGCATTCTGAACAACCAATAAGATTTCAGGGGTACTACAGCAATGAACAAGTATTGGTAACAAGCCTGTGGATCAGCAGGAGCTGCACTAGACTAGGTAGCTTGGTTGAGGCAGCTTGGCTTGTCCTGTCTCTCCTCTCCCTCCAGGAATGTTGGGCATCTTTGGAATGTCCACGTTGGAAATCCGAGGAGGTGGAAACATACAAAACCTCTTGAAGCCTAGGCGTGGAAGTGGCATACCATCACTTCTGCCTGATTGAGCAAAGCAAGCAATATCCAAAGTCTCAGTAGAAAAGTACACTCTACCATTTTAGTAGAACTGTGAAGTCAAATGGCAAAGAGCAAGAATCCAGGTGAGGTGCCAATGGGTTGGTTATGATTCCCTGATCCATGGACAATAGAATAAATACAGCCCAGTCCTGCTCCAACCTCACGATTGCTGTGCTTGAGCTCATTGTTTCAGTCACTGTGTCGATGCATCTAGTTGAGACTCTTCCTCTTTTTTGCTGTCCCTCAACTTGACCAAGCATGATGTCCTTTTCCAGGAACTGGTCTCTCCAGATAGGATGCCCAAAGTACGTGAGAGGGAGCCTTGCCACCCTCTCTTCTAAGAAGCATTCTGGTTGTACTTCTTCCAAGACATATTTGTTATTATTCAAATGCATCAATTCTTCTGTGGTCTTCCAAATTCAATGTCCATGTCCAATGTTAATGGCATAAAGAGCCATGGAAAATACCATGGCTTGGGGCAGGTGCACCATAGTCCATAAAGTGACACCTTTGTTAGAGATCTTGTGCAGCAGATTTCCCCAATATTACACATTTTTTAAAAATTTCTTGCCTGCTGCTGCATAGGCACTAAGTGTGGATTTAAGTGAAAAGAAATCTTGAACAACTTCAATCTTTGCTATAATTTTAATCTCTTCTCCAGTTGGCATATTTTTCCACTTGTGAGGATTTTTTTTCTTTACGTTAGGTGTAATCTAGATAGACTATGCTCTGTTCTTCAGCAGTGTTTCAAATCCTCTTCAGTTTCAACAATCAAGGTTGTAATTCTGCATATCACAGGTTAGCAAGCCTTTCTCCAATCCTCATGCCTTGTTCTTAATTCATATGGTCTCGTTTCTCAGATTATTTTTATCAGTACAGATTAAATATGATATGTTGAAAGGCTACAATCCTCTTGCACATCTTTTATGATTCTGAACCATTATCCCTTTTTTCTATTTGAATGACTGGCTCTTGGTCCATGGAAAGGCTCCATGGGAGCACAATGAACTGTTCTGGAATTCCTATTCTCTATGTTATCCAGTTTATGATCCATACAGTTGAATGCCTGCGCATAGTCAATAGAACACAAGTAACATCTTTCTGGCACTCTCTGCTTGCAGCCAAAATCCACCTGTCAACAATAATATCCCTGATGACACAACCTCTCCGGAATCTGGTTTCAATTTCTGAAACTGCATTTGAATTTTCTTCAGCCAAATTTACTC
>NW_022103898.1:31109701-31110948 GCF_000313985.2 Echinops telfairi
CACACACACACACACACACACACACACACCCCTCGCCCGCAGGCTCTCTTGTGGCCAGTCCTGCATTTGCTCTCTGTCCCCAGGCTACAGGCTAATTTGGAAATATTTTGCAGCTCAAGAGCCTAGAGAAGAGAAAAATTGTATCTACTTACCTCTAAATTTTGCTTATAAATAAGTCAATTATTTTCTAAATGTCTCTTCCTTGAAGTACCTTAACATACGGATCTAAAAGAAAGTCAAGGCCATACTTTCCACAGCCTTCTGTGTCCATGTTGCTCTTGTCTACAAATGCATTAGGTAGACATCTTTCCTATCCAAGTCATTACAAGGAACAGTTATACCAATATTTCAACACTGAATAATACACCACTGTTTTATTAGGACTTCTCTAAGAGTTTGCTTACTGCACACTGCCTGGTCCCCCAACAAATGCTACCTATTTAAGATATTTGTGGCATGGCAGTAACTTGCTTCTGGAAATCAGTTCCCATGTCGGTCACTTATTCTTGCTTAACAAACATCCACAATATCTCAGTTCAAACCAGCACGAATCATCCAGTCTCATAGTCCTGGGAGTTAGCTGGGTGTGGACACAGGGAAATGAGAAGGGAACTACCACACAGAGATCAGTTCCTGGCCTTTGTGGTCAGTTTGAATTTGCATCCACAAATGGAGAAGGTAGGGATTATGTGTAAATCAGTTAACATGATTTTTGGCACATAGGGTGGGGTAAACCCCCCCCCCCAAAGCTATGTATGTTTTCAAAGCTATGTTTTTGGGTTTTTTTACAAAACTACCTTATAACCTTCAAAGTACTCTTCATGACACTTAATACATTTGTCAAATCTGCAATTACATTCTTGGAAACATTTTTCAGACATCTGTTTTGATGGCTGACAGCAACACACACTTGATTTTTCTTCACCTGTTCTACCTCCTCAAATCACTGTCCTCTCATGTCCCTCTTCATTCATGGAAACATAAAGAAGTTGCAGACTGAGGTCAGGTGAGTAGGGTGTGTGAAGCAAGAGACATGCTGTTTTTTGGCCCAAAACTAGCACACTGAGATGGTTGCATGAACAGGTGCACTGTCATGGTGGCAAAACCAGTGCCCTGTCTGGCAGGAATCTGGTTTCCTCCCCACCCCCAGAGATAATTTTATGAGGGGCACTTACAACAATCCATATATCAATTGTGTTTTTTGGGGGGTGTATTAGTCTAGGTACTTTGGGGAAACAAATCCACAG
>NW_022103898.1:31113439-31120837 GCF_000313985.2 Echinops telfairi
AGAAGCAAGAGGGAGTCTCCCGTGACCATCAAGATGTGATAGTACACAGAATGCTAAATTAGTACTGTAGCCAATCACTACATCTTATCTAAATTATTTCTTGTTATTATTTTAAATACCAAATTACCACATTCAGCAAACTAATTGTCCTTACAAGGAGCTTTTAAAAGCCATAAAAAGTGATATAAGATAATGTTTAGACTAACATTATTTGTGGGGAGGAAATGTCTTAGGAATTTAGGAATTGAATGACAATTCCATTTTTGGTGTAAGGTATCTGGTTACTTACATATTTTAATTTTGTAGCAAAAGAATGGAAGCTATCTGCCCCTCTAACCATCGAGATAAAACTAGAACACCTACACTAATATCAGGGAAAGTAAACTTCGAGACAAGGAATCCTACCAGAGACATAAAGAAAGACACTATGCACAGGGGTCCATTCTCCAAGAGGATACTACCATCCTAAACAGGCATGCATTTAAAAGCAGAGCTCCAAAATACATGAAGCAAAAGCCGGTAGAAATGAAAGCATGTAATCAAACCCACAACTAAGGAAATTTCAACACCACTCTCTCAGTGACTGGAAAAACAAGTAGAAAAAAGACACAACAGTATGAAAGGCATGAACCATACATCTAGATGTGCTTGATATTTAGGGCACATACCACCCACCAACACTCATCCTTTCCAAATATACACGGGACATTCATGAAGAATATTCTGGGCCATTCAAGACAAACCTTAACAAATATTTAAGAACGAAATTATATGAAGTACAAATAGAAGAAAATGAGCTGGAGGACGGCAAAGGAATAATTAGAATGATATTGTTATTTGGTTTTAAAGATGAATCCTTAGAGATTTTCTACCTTCTTGCATGCCTATCAATGTCTTACAAAGTATCATTTATCCATTTATAGCAGAAAGGCCTTCCAGAATTTGTTTGACCTTTTGTCTGAAGCAGGTCTCAATTACTGTTTGATCTTTATCTTTCTCCTTCTGTAGGCACCACCCTACTATAACTAGCTTCTGTGTTGCTATAATAGAAAAGGCTCATTGACATATTATCGCTGTACCAATTTTTAACATTTATCGAACATTTAGAGGTACTTAAAGCCCTTCATTTCTGTTTTAAGAGGTAAGGACTACAATCACCCTCATCTCACAGGAGGCACCGAGTGCTCAGAGAATATGCTATCCATCCAGATACACAGCAGTTCATTTTGGATCAAGGTATATTTAGAGAAACAGGCCAATACATCATTAATTCGGACTCTTAAAGGAGGATAAAACTGTCCTAATTCTATTGCAACCCCCAAATCTCAGCAGAAAACAAAAATTCAAAACTCTTTGGAGTGTACGTCCAATTTCCACCACCAATACCAGTTGTCAACTTATGGCTGACATTAAACTCATGATTTTCAATGGCAAATTTGGGGGCAGTAAATCATGCCTTTCTTCCATGGTACCTCCAGGTGAACTTAAAAGACTGCCAACTAGCAGTTGAATACACAACCATCTGTACTATCCAGGGACCCTTTGGAATTCTATCATATTCAGCATTAAAAAAAAAAAAAAGGTTCAACAATTGAAGATTATCAAACCTTCAAGGAAATGAGTGACCATTAGAGGGTTCAAAAGAAGAGGGCTGTGCCCTCTTCCCCATATCTTCAAATATTGGAATGATCAGATACAGGATTTAAAATACACACCTCAATGAAATGCATAAAGAAAGAAAACATGTAATTATGAAAATAAACAGGTTACAGAAATGATCTAAATTACTATGTAGGTATGAAAAGGAATTAGCTAAAAGCACAACATTGGGCAAGTTGACAGATGAAAAATTAAAGAATAGACTAAGCAAGCCAAATACTTGTTACAAACAACTGTCAAAAAATGAGAGACAACAGAAAGAATAATTTAAACACAAGGCTATAAATGTTCCAAAATTGGTGAAAGGCAAAAGTACACAGGTCCCGAAACAAGAAGGCAGAGAAGGTCTTAGAAAAAGAGTCAGGAAGTAAAATAGGTTACCAAATCTACTAGAATGTAAAACAGATTACCACAGGAATGACAATCACACTGGTAACTTCTCTACTTCAAAAATAGGATTTGGAAACCTGGACAAACATGTTCAACAGTATGTGACAAAATAACAGACAACCCAAACCATGTGCTCTGAAAATCGGTCTTTCAAGATGAAAATACAAGACAGACATTTAAAAATAAACACAGACTGGGTTTACCACACATAACAGATGGCCACATAATGTAGCAGGTTAAAAACAACAAATATGTATCATCTCAAGAGATTTCAGTCCACGGTCAACCAGGGGTGCCGTCATCAGAGACCTGACTGGGCTAAGAGGTCGGCTTCTCAGCTCACTCCCATCATTGTCAAACAGCCTCAGTTCCTCACGGACCTTTGGCCGAAGACTTCATTTCTACATTATGTGAGCATCTGCACACATCTGCTCACTTAGCAGCTGCTTCCCCCAAAGTGGGTTATCTAAGAAGGAAAAGAAATATCTCAAGGCAGATGTCAGTCTTTTATAACCCAAGCCTAGAGGTACCATCACATGACCTCTGACAGGTGCTGTTGTTCCCAAACACCAACTCAAGTAAGTCATATGCATTGTATTTTTTGCATATACTGTACCCATACATATAAGCACAAATGATGAAAACAACATGTTTTCCCCCAAAGAGCAATAGCTGTCAAGCCACAAGATTCAAAAAAAGCATTTGAGTCCTAAGCACAAAAAATTAAAACTACATTCATATATATACATACACATTTTAGTGAAGTGTCTGAAAACAAGGCAAAGAGAAGATGTGTAAGTGCATACAGGAATAGCAGACATCTGACTTTCACTTGCGCAACAAGGCTAACAGCAGAATTTCAGGAAGTCACTAGGCAATCTATAACATCTTCAAAATGATGAAAATATGTAACAATCTACATTTCCATATCCAGAGAAAATTCTCTTTTTAGAAATTAGAAGACATTTTAAGAGAAACAAATATTGAGAGTTTGTCATCAGCAGATCTATACTAACAGCAGAACAAAAACAATCCCGGAGTGTAGCTCAGACATAGAAAGAACTGAAAACCCGCACAAAGGATAACTATGTCTTCAAACCTAAAGGGATATTGACTGGATACAGCACGACTAACAGGCTGTAGTGAAGTGAAATTAGTTGGTCTGGCCCTTCTGTGTTTCTAATTCCCACCAAATGAATGGATGGGTCTATGCCAATAGGTTGTGTGGAAGAAGAATAGAGAGGGTTAGTAAGTTTTGCCATTCTCCTGGATATACCAGTGAGTCCTCTGAGAAGCAAGAGGGAGTCTCCCGTGACCATCAAGATAGAAGAGCCACCAGTGGAGTACTTGGGAGATCCCTGTCTGAAGGCGTAGAGGGAGCAGAAGCACCAGAGGCTGGAGCTCCTACATCATGAGACAAAGCAGAGGAGCTGTGCTGAGACCAAGAGGCAAAGAGTAGCAAGCAGACCGTGAGGCAGAATGGCCGACTTCCCTGCCCCTGGAAGGCGGCCAAGGGACCCCGTGGCTGCAAAGGTAAGGGCCAACATGCCTGTTAGCACAGCTAAAAAGCAGCATTTAAAGAACAGCTGTATCCTTAGCATTTTGAGACCTGTTAGTTTCTCTGAGAAACCCCATAATCATGAGTATTTTCTGTGAGTGTAGAGCCATTGCAGTAAGTTATCAAAACCCCGCACAGGAGTAGAAAGTACTGGAATGGATGGTTGGTGTTAGAATAGGGTAAAGAAGAAGGGGGGTGGGGGCATG
This sequence comes from Echinops telfairi, assembly GCF_000313985.2. Lineage (NCBI taxonomy): Eukaryota > Metazoa > Chordata > Mammalia > Afrosoricida > Tenrecidae > Echinops > Echinops telfairi. The sequence continues at coordinate 31,117,253 of NW_022103898.1, forward strand.
TCTGAGGCCTGCCTTGTAGCAATTGGTCTGGCTGGTGTGGAGCTAGATTCTCCTTCCCCTTTGTGTTCCCCTGGCACCCGCACCACTATCCTCAAATGTATATTGGGTAGAGAGAATGAAGAATACATGTACAATCGTACTTAAGACAGGGAGGATAAAAGTTTCAGATGAATTGTCCAGTAAGAGGAGTGCAGGTTTAGTTTAGACCTTAGAAGTCATGAGTACATGTTAATCAAAACACACACAACTACAATCGGAAGACCCTTACATCTCAGTTCTTTTTACCCCACACAGTATGCTCATCTTTCAGTCAAAACTTGTCAGGCATGCTAATAGGCAAAAGCAGTCTTAGGAGACTGAGTAAGGTTCAGAACTCGGAGCAGCGCCCATTCTTTCCCTCCCTCCACTCCTTCTTGAGGATGCATTTCACTCGGATGCACTATCCACACAAGACCTTATCTAATTATTTTTGCTTAAATAAACCACATTAAAGAAAATTCCAATAAGAAGAAAAATGGCTTTTATATTTGCTCACAAACTTACCTCTTCTGGTGTTATTTCTCTGCATAGATGGAGATTTCTATTTGGTATAGTTTCCTTTCAAGTCAAAGACATTCACTAATATTTCCTGCTAACAGTACAGTCCGCTTGGTTGGCGTCTTTCAGCATTGTTTTTGAGAGGTATCTTCATTGGGTATAGAATTCCCTGTTTCCTCCGTCAGCGCTCTCAAGGTGCTGCACTCCTGTCCCTGACATGCTTTAGCAGAGTTCTTTTTTTCCTCTGGCTACTTTTAAGAATTTTCCTTTGATACTTATTTCAAACTTTATTATTATTTTTTTTATGATGGCTTTGATGTTCATGGAGGTCTCACTTATTTCCTTCTCTTAGGGATCAATGTCCTGTGCCACTGTATGTCTAATAAGTGAAAACTACTTAACATATATATATATTTTTAGTTAAAGTGAGAAGCTATGTCCACCAAACTAAAACCCAACCCACTGTTATACAATCAACTCTCACAGCGACCCAAAGCACAGAATAGAACGACCATAGAGCTTCCTAGGTTGTAAATCTGTACAGAAGTTCATGTTTCTTCCATGATGCAGCTGGTGAGCTTGAACCACCAACCTCTTGGTTTGCAACCTGCTTTAGCCACTGACTTCCAGGGTTCCGACACTAAGTACCTACAGGACCTATTATATCATCCGGGCCAGAGGCAAAAGTCTAACTTCAAGACTCCCATTTCACCAAGTAACAATTCAGTTTTTGAGCTTGTTTTAGCTTTTAAATTCCATGACAAAATGATCTATGCAAATAAAGAAGTTACTAAAATTGTTTTATTTATCCCCTCCCTATTAGTACACATTATATGCATTCAGAAAAGACAATAGGAAAATATTACAATTGAATGCAGCACGTAAGCAGAACACACTCATATGTATGCCTTCTAAACTTGTTTGATAATGACATAAAAGAAACTTGTTACAAGTCATAATGCTCTAATGATCTATCGAGAAAGGGATCACATTAGCACCCTGTGTGCTTTAATACAAATGTATTCTCTTAGCCACACCAGAAAATGAAGTATTCTTGTTTCCATTTCTTTAAGCAATTATTAGTATGGTTAATTATTAAATATACATATATGATTTTTCTATCACTTTGGAAAACCAAAAAGCTAGTAAGCTAGGTTTTTTTTGTTTAGTAAATATTTTCATCTAAAAAGTAAAAATTGAACATGAGTGTTGTATTCAAAGAACATCGTTTAAATCTTTGGGGACAAAGAAATAGGAAAACCAGCAGCCCTCCTAATCTCACACCACAGAGAAACCACAGGCCACAGCAGGGAGATGCAGACACCTACCCACTGTGAAAGAGGGAAAGATCATTTTGAAAATGAATTTTCCCAGAGGAAGAAACAGTAAGGCCAGTAATATAAAAATAGTATATATACACACTGTACACAAAGGCTAAGAGAAAGTTAATGACAAACCAAACAATCCACACTTGGGACAGAAAAATAACAAGAACACTGTACTACTAAGTAGCCAATATCAAATGCTCACTGTTGATAAGCCGGGGCATTTTGATTGGAACTTTGTAGTACAACGTACACGTTATGAATTTGTGAGAGAACCCGCAGGCAGGCAGCTGAGGTTGCGTCTCAAAGCCCTTAAGTGTTTCACAGAGGTAAGCGCGTTTAACCAAAAAACAAGTGGGAGCAGAGATGTGACAGAAATGCAAAACAGAACATACGTGCAATAGATATAATTTAATCTGTGCAATGACGAATTCAAAATATTGTCTCGTCAAACGTACAAGTAATAAATAAGTCATACTTGACCACCTTGTTAACAGAATAATTACTAACCAAGCCTCGGCCTTATGATCCTGTTGCTCAGAACCACCAATTGCCATTTTGGAATTACTTTGTCCATAAAAATAGAAAGCATATCAAATTTTTTAGTTATCAAACACCTAAAAACATCTTGGAAGGCAATCTGTCAAACAAAAATAAATCCGTTGTAAAAAGATGATTAAGAAGTATACATAATCAATTACTTAACATACTTTTTTTTTCTTGTGAGAAAGGGCACTTAGTGTATAGCTAGTTTCCAGAAAATAAAGATCCTGCTGACTTTCCTATTACATATTGTATACAGGTTCCATATGGTACAGTTTTTAATATAAAAATAAAATACTTTTAAGTCAGAGAAGATGAAATAGCAATTTGCATAAAAGTCCATCATTACCCTTTTCATGAAAACAAAAGTTCCCAGAGGCCATAAAAATACTAATTTTGTTGCCAAAAACATCGCAAATCACCAGTGAAGCTGTGCACCGACAGATCAGTAGTGAGCACGGAGTCGTTTGTTCTCTTCTCGGAGCCTTTCGATTTCAGCCACCAGCCCTTCGTTCACCGAGTATCTTTCCAGCAGAGAGTGCATTTCATTCTGTAACAGGCAAGGGGCGTCCTGGTCACACTACTGCCACGTACCTGGCACGCTCAATTTTAGGTACACGCTTAACTATCATTTCTCTCAAATTTACTTCACTGGCTAGTGATGTGTGTTGCACTAAGCCACCCTTACTACTATGTTAATATAAATGAAAGCTCACGGGGGGCATTCACGTTCTTGAGAGGGGAGCTGCTGGGGGGTCAAATTGGGGACAGCCAATGATAGGTTAAAACAAGCATAAGCAATTTATGTCAATTTTATTTTTCTGTTTCTAAAATTTCCTTATTTACTTAGCTGGACAACAAGAGTAAACAACGAAGTAAAAGCATGATTTGCCAGATCCACACACCTATTTAAAATGAGGTGTCATACATACCAACTGCATGTGGAACTGCTTAATCATCTCCACCTGCAAATTCACAATGTCCCGATGGCATGCTTCTCTGGGGAAGGATGGAACATACTTGTTAGAATTTTAAGTACTGCTAATTTTAGAACATGTAAGAAATCGATGGAACGGTTTTCATTGTTTCGAATTACTGTATGTTAACCGTTAAGATTGCAAAGTAAAAATAACACCTGACATTTATTTACTATAACCTAGTCACTGTCTCTAGATATTTT
>NW_022103898.1:31121795-31126881 GCF_000313985.2 Echinops telfairi
GGACTGTCCCGCCAAAAGCAGGATGTCTGGTCACCTGATCATAGGTATGAGACAGATGTAATTTGTTCACTTTTACAAAACAATGCAAATGGTTTTCCAATGAGGCAATATCAATTGACACACCCATCATCAGTATGACAGCGTTCCTCTTGCTACACATTTTCCCCAGACTTAAATTGAAAGATTTTTAAATAATGTTTTCCCACCTAATGGATGTGATATGGCATCTACCGTATTTTCCGTTCTCATTAATTATGAGGTGAGCATCTTTTCTTACAGTCATACACTGCTTCTCTTCTGTGAAATGACTACTCATGCCTTTTAACTGTTTCAGACTGACTTTGATAACTTCATTATAAAGGTTCTTTTTATCCTTTGTTGATTATATGAGAACGACGATAGCTGTTGCAGATGAGTTCTTATTATGTACTGCAGTGGACAAACTACAGATTCCCAATAAAACCATAAGGCTTTTGTGAGTAGAGTCTTGACTTTTGTATCCTTAGCTCCAGGTACATATACTAGGCAGATTCTAAATGTTAAAATTATTATTCTTTTTATTATTTTCAACATTTAAATATATAATTTGAAATATTTTTAATGAAGAACAACTGCACAGATATATTTTCCAGCAATCCTACTCTTGGCAATATACATTGAAGCTACAATACTAATTGGCTGCACATTACGCAGAAAAAAGGTAAATGATCAATGGAAATTGAAAAAAAAAAAAGCTCCCAATATGTACTGAGAGATGATTAATAAAAGAAAGTAGTGTCCTTACAAGAATATATTCTTAGAATGTTCCAAATTAAAATATGAGAAAGACATGCACAGATCTGGGCAAGAATTCTTTTAAATCTAAGAGTTACATGCTGATACATTTTCGATAAGGTTCAGGATTCTTTAAAATGTGATATATATTACACACACACACACACACACACACACAGTAGACTTAACAAATGTATACATGTTGTATCTAAGAACCCCATTTGAGATTACAGAATCCGTTCATGCTGATACTTTAACAAGACTACACTAGCAGTTTGCCTGCTACACTGCTCCTGCCAAGTTATCAAAACCTGGGTGAACTTTTTTTCCTGACAGATAAGCAATAGGAGCAGCACATCAAGAACAACAAAATGCATCATGCTTTCTAGAATTTTATAGACACCAGAACATACACAAACCAGTCACCACCAAACATTACTGAAAGCTCTGGTTTGATATCTACCAAAAAGACAAAGAGTTATGGGTGAGACAAAGAGTCATTTCTCAACGACTACCTGAAGTCATCCAGTGTTTCCTGTATCATGTTCTGAATAAACTGTATCTGCACTGATGTGAGTGGTGCGTTCGGTCGGTGATTTCCAATCGTCTCGGCTATCTTCCCTGACAGTGAACTGGCAACTCCAGCCGTGACAGAGGATGCTGTGCTTGGATCTAAAACAGAAAAAGGAGAAAATATTAATAGTCAGCTTGGAAGAAGAGACATCAAACATTTCTGAATAAGATTTGTCAAGAGAACACTTGAAAAACCGGCAAACAACACTGGTCCTGTGACATGTAGAAAAATTCACTGTCTGAAAAGAAATCTTAAAAACTTTCTGAGATTATTCCTAAGAGTCATTTATCTATCTATCTAAATAAATTGCCAACTGTCTAATATGTGTAGTAATATATGACAGGGATTAATCTTGAAGAAGCTCTGAACCATTTCCTATATAAAGGATGAGTGTGCAAGCTGCACCACAAACTAGATAAACCACGACGGTCAGAAACAAAGCAGAAGGAACAGAGGGCAAGGGAGTGCGCAGACCTCGAGCCTAAGTGACCACAATACGTCCACAGAGGCCTTCGTGGAAGATGCAGAGATGCTCCTACGAAGAGGCGCTTTGTATACGTAATTCTTACAGTCGAACCTAAAACCCCTTTAAATGTGATCAAGATTGTAGGGGTCTGTGGCACTCTAAGACATTACTTCAATGTAAAAGGAAAAACGAAGTACTGGATAGTTAGAACCCCAACCAAAGTCAGGCCGAGGACTCCATCCGCGCACAGAGGCCCCCAGACGGAGCAGAACTGCAGCTGAGGGTTTCCCCGGCCTGGATCTGTATGGAGGCAGACTGGCTCATCGTCCTCCGATATAATCGCAGCTGGTGGATTCAAACTGTCAGCCTTCTGTTTAGTGGCTAAGCACCAATGACCCCTTTCTACAGGGTCCTAGATTATAATTTAATCCATACCCTACTACACGAAGCCAGGTAAGTATTAGATTGTGGATGAAATTCATGCAAAAATTATCAAAATAATGTAGGTAATTTCACCTTCCAACTAGCTATCACTGTCTACTAGGAAGAGTCACATTAGAACTTTTTTCCGTTCATAATCACATTTACTTACACATCGCAGGTTAAATCACTGTAAAATTTCTCCACTTAACACTTTGAAACATCCAGACACTTTATGTACATACTTGGGGTAGAGGATCCACCAACAGGGGGTTCAAACAGCAACTGGGTTTCCATTTCTTTCTCTGGCTTTTCCAATTTCTCAGGACGTCTTGCTTGGTTAGATGATGGAGAGGTATTTAAATTTCCAGTTTCAGCACCAGAGGAGATCAACTTTGCAAACTTTATATTTAAAACAAACAATTACTTTTATATATAATTTCTGAATTTATCCTTATTAAATTGCAACTACTCCCTCCCTGTAGCCCCATCCCAAGTAGAATCAAAGGAGGGTAAGAAGGAAGAAAGTAAAGGATATAGAAGAAGGGGGGCAATGCTGAAACTAATGGCAAAACAAATCAGTTCTAATGGAATATAACGTTGGTGATATAAGAAAAACTTTATACCTGCATATTGGTTGTTGAATATTATTTTAAAAGGACATCACTGGCAGGAAAAATTACCAAATAGTCATAGAAACTAGTCAGCAATGTTTGAAAAATAAATCACAAAATATTTTTTAATTTCCTGAATGATTCAAAACCTTTCTAAAAATTAGATATGGAACACACACATACACACACACATACACACACACAACATACTAAATAGTCTTTCCTGGTAATATCTGATCATTTTGAGCCTTTACAAAAGAAATCATATTCTCTATTAGACCCGGTGTTACAGCAGATGGCAATGACGATGAATTCCATTCTCAGCACCATCAATTTGATGTCAGACCTAGTGTAAATGCTTAGCCACCAATTTGGTGTGTTATGCTGAATGTAAATACATTTTAAGAGAATTCGGATGTTCTTGCATAGGCAAATAAATCAATTATCTTGTTTTGTGGCAACATATCCGAAGATAGAATTCCAGTGTTTGTTTCAGATTAATAAATGGCATCGTGATTTAAGAATATGTGTCAGCTCTTAAGTGGACCGCCACTGCCGGCTATACTCTGACTAGCTCCGCGTACTTGCCTGACAGACGGGCAGGCAGAGGCAGAGACAGAGAGATTCTAGTGCCCGTGTCAGGCAGGTACCTGTTTGAAAGCATCTTTAGGCTCGTGCTTGTCCAGATGGGCTTTCTTAGACTCCATCCCCAGATCGTGGTTGTCATGCTCCTCTTTCCCTGGGGAGCCCATGAAAATGCTGAGCGGACTGGAATGCAAACCCGAAGTGGCTGAAGTGACTGGGTTTTTTCTTGGAGGGAAGACTGAGTTTAGTTGTGGTAAGAAATCAAGGCCTGCAAGAATGGGGGGAGTTACGTTTGCACATAATGACCCCAATCTTGAATATTTAAGAAAAACATTTAGTAATTAGGCACATTAATATGGTAGGAAAAAAATATGGGATTTTGATTCAGAAGACTGGTTCATTTCCCTGCTCTCCCCCAGCCTTACTTGATATGCACCTTTTAGCAAAAATCATAAAACTCTCCTGATCTGTAAAAGTGATTGATGGCATCTATCTCCCAAGGTGGCAAGGCTGCAAAGATATGCACTAGCTGAGAAAATACTTTGGAAACCATAAACAAAATGAATGTTTTAGCTTTTGACAAATGAAATTGTTACCTTAGTATACAACTGAGGAATCTAAATCTTTGTAGGCAGCCTCTAAAGATGGTTCCTAATGAGCCCTGCCTCCTGGGTCGCATGTCCTTGTGTAATCCCCTTTTGAATGTGGGTTGTACCTAGTCATTTGCCTCTAACAAACAGGGGGATGAACTAACTGTCTTTCCAAGATTAGAAGATAGAAAGACTGCAATTTCTGCACTGGTGTCCTACATCACAATGGCTGACTTCCTCCGAGGGAAGCCAAGCTACCCTATCGGAGCTCACCTGGTAAGAAACGGAAATCTCCAGGTAAAAGCTACCTGAATTAGCCTGTACAGCCCTGAAAGTCCCTGTACCTTGTAGCTGGCATTGCCCTGAATAATCCTTACACAGCCTTGAGATACTACAGCTCTTGTTGTCACCCCTATTGAAACACTGTGAGGGACCTGAAGACAAAGGTATTCAACTAAATTATGTCTGGATTCTGAACCCCTAAAATAAATGTTTGTTCTGTTAAGCCGCAAAGTGTTATCCATTACTGCACAGCAATGGATAACTTGATATCCCTTTTTATTTTCATAAAAATAATTCTCAGTAATTCTTACCATCTCCTTTGACAATGGGCTCATCACCTCCCTTGTTAAGTATAGCATCTGTAACAAGATTAGAAAAGCAAGCTTTAAAATGGTAAAAAAGAAGCCAGAGCAGCATACGATTTCCTATTCATTACTCAAAGAGTTCAGAGATTAAAGATTTTAAGAAGGAAAATATGCATGGGTTTAAAATTAAGCTTCCCTTTGCATTCTTTTAGCATTATACATAGCAGTAATTAAAAATATTTCTACAATATACATTCATTTAATGAAGCAGCAAGGCAGAGCACAAACAGAGCTGGAGAAGACTAGTTGTCTATATTACTTAACACCTTTGTGATTATGGACAAGTCTTTAATGCAATTAAGCTTTTGTTTCCATATATGAGACATGGATAAAGACATGACCATTTCACAAGTATGATTTGAAGATCAACTGAAATAACCTAAAAATATTTTGCATGCATTACATTCTTATAAAAA
>NW_022103898.1:31127354-31139809 GCF_000313985.2 Echinops telfairi
CAACATAGAGCTGACCATAATGACTTGGATGGAGTAAAGCCTTTGGGACCTTCATTTGCTGGAGGAGTACAACTCAAAAGGAGACAAAAGAGATACAACCATCTCATAACAACTGGAACTTGGAATGTAAGATTTATGGCTCGAGGAAAATTAGAAGTAAAAAATGCAATGGAACGCATAATGATATATATCGTAGGCATTAGCCAAAAGGTCTGGTATTGGCCATTTTGAATTAGTCATGTGGTTCCCTAAGTCAGAAATGACAGATTCAAAAGAAATGGCATTGCATTGGTGGTTGAAACATTTCACATGCTTTCTTGAAGAACAATGCTGTCTGTGATAGGAAAATATCTATCCATACAAGAAAACTCAGGCAAGATTTTTGCACCAACCACAAAAGCTAGTGATGCCAAAATTGAAGAATTTTACCAACATCTTCAGTCTGAAATTGATTAAACATGCAATCAAGATACATTGATAAATTACTGGAGATCAAAAATAAGAAGACTGCTATTTGCATATCAAAACAGCCAAGATTTTGAGATTTATTTAGAATTAAATACAAGTAACAAATTACCTAAGGAGGAAAAACTTCTTTTAAAAACCTGTGGAAATCAAAATGCTAACTTGACAGCTATTTGCACAGCTCCTGTGTGAAAATTACCAGTATATTTTGGAATAACATTTGACACATCTTAATGACATAACTTTACTCAGGGGAAAGGAAGGTATCACTCCAGGGACTGAGAAAACAAAGAAACTGTCATAAATTATGTTAAAGTGCGGCTCTTACCCACATAGTTTAGAGAATAAAGAAACGGATAACTATCAGGAATAGAACATAAGTCTCCAACCTGAACACACTTACCTTCTCTAACAGGTGAGAACATGTCGCCTAAACTACTTTTCCTCGTATCATCAAAGCTGGAGAAATCTTGACTTTTCCCACTGTCTATTTCCTTGGATACAGTATCAGTGCTTATGCTCCGAGGCAAGCCTTACAAATCGGGAGGGTAGAGGGTGAAAAAAGAGTGTTATTACAGCTGAGTAACTATTACCATCAGAAGCTAGGTTCTAAAAAAATAAATGTAAGATTTGCCTGTATGGTCAGTAACATTCAATTTATGAAAGCAGAATCTAACAACATCTCAATTAACAAGCCTTCTCACGTAGTGATCGCCAGTTACCACTGAGTCCGTTTCTGCTCGTGGCAGGGCAGGCTTGTCCAAATAGAGAGAACCATGCTCCGCAGGTTGTCAACGGCCAGTCATCTCGAGAAGCAGGTTCCAGGCTCTTTCCGAGCCATCACTTGGTGGGCTCCAACTGTCAACCCCTTGGAACACATGCAGTGCTTGTACCACTCAGGGGTACGCCAGGGAACAAAGAGTTCCTCAGATGATTTGTTCACACAGCCACATGGTATTATAGCCATTTAAAAGAAAGTTTTCTAAATTGTACATGTATACTATTCCCTTAAAGTACACACAGTGCACCTTATTTACGTTACTGAGTGGCTCACCCTACAAATGATTATCTACATATATGACATCTAGCACAATACCAATCACAGAACGAATCAATATACACTAGCTCTCTTCCCTGACTTTTGTTCAGTCTTGGTCCTTCACGAACGGTGGAAGCCTAACATTGCCCTCAGCATTATCAATCTCATATAGCTCGACAGACCTTCCTGTAGTTTACTAAGAGAAAGAAAACTGGAATACCAAGCTCAGAGAGAACAGGACAGCAGACAAGATAGAGGCAGGCAGTAGTTGATTTTCTCTGACAGTGTGCGAGCAAGTACCCCCCAAAATCCTGGAATCCCTCTCCCAAAGCTATGTCTTTAAATTTTTTCACAAAACAACCTTACCACCTTCAAAGTACTCTCCATTACACTTAATGTATTAGTGTAATCTGCAATTCCATTCTTAAAAACAGTTTTTCTTTTTTCTCAGGCGGTAATCTTTATTTTTATATAAATTATTTTATTCAGGGCTTTTATAGCTCTTAAAACAATCCGTACATCAATTGTATCAAGCACATCAAGTACATATGTTGCTATCATCACTTTCAAAATATTTTCTTTCTACTTGAGTCCTTGGTACCAGTTCCCCCCACCCTACTCATTAACCCTTGAAAAATTATATATTATTTTTATTTTCATATCTTACACCGTCTACTGTCTCCCTTTACCCACATTTCTGTTGTTCGTCCCCCTGGAGCGTGGAGGGAGGTTAAATGTAGATGATTGCAATCAGTTGTCCCTTTCTTCCACCTACCCCTACCCCCATAGTATCACTGCTCCCATTACTGTTCCTCAGGGGGTTCTCTGTCTTGGAAACATTTTTCAAACTCATCTGCTTGGATGGCTGATAGCGCCTCCCTTGGTTTTTAATTCACCTCTTCTATGTCATCAAATCGCTGTCCTTTCATGTCCCTCTTCATTCACAGAAACAAAAATAAGTCACACAGAGCTAGGTCAGGTGAGTAAGGTGTGTGGAATAAGAGGCATACTGTTTTCTGCCAAAAAACGGCGCATTGAGATGGCTGCGTGACCATTATCGTAGTGGGAAAACCAGTCCCCTGTCCATCACAAAGCAGGCCTTTTTTGTCACACACTGTTATGCAATCTTTTCAGAACCCCAAAATAGGTGGAACAAACTCCAAATGCACTACAGGGTGACATTTTCACCTGTTTAGGAAGTTGGCATTCATCTAGAATGTGGTTTGTCATCAATTGACATTTCACCTTTATTGCAGTGAGAAAACCACTCACACTTGAGTTTTTCCCATAGTGCTGTCCTTGTAAGCTGTGTTCAAAAGCCCAACAGTTTCTGCAGCATTTTTCCCAAGCAGGAAACAAATTTCACAGCCATACGCCATCTCTTGGCCATAAAAAAAAAAAAAGAGGCTTGAACAAAACTGCTTTTACAAAAAAAATTCACTGTGACCAGAGATAACATTCCCAGGCAAGGCCACTGGGTGCACTGACTTACAGCAAGTTGCTCGATGCTCATCTAGCAGGAAAAATGTGTACGATGAAATCCCCACCCAGCGAAGCTTTTACCTGTGTGGTTTTTGTGTTTTTTTTGGGGGGGTACCCCCTTGTATGATGTGTGGCTTTAGGGCAGCAACACTGTAAAAGGAACTCTGCAAGCTCAGTAGCATTTTATGCATTTTAATTAAAGACTGGGTTCTAGAGATTCCAAAGATTTTATGAAAGCTTGGCATTGGGGATTAGCAGTATGTGTTAAGTCTTAAAAATGTTTTATTTGGCACCTAAGTTCCAAGTGAAAACTGAAAAGGCTGCAAAGAAAGCAAGGAACAGTTTGTCTAAAAACTGTCCAAGTCTGGCTAATGAAATGAACTTTCCTGCTACTATCTGTGAGAGCCCTGGTGGAGCACTGGCTAAGTGCCCACGGTTGGTAGAAAGGTCAGTGGTTCAAACCCACCAGCTGCTACATGGGAAAGAGATGTGGCATTCTATTTCTGCAAACATTTACTGCCTAGGCAACCCTATGGGGCAGCAGTTCTATCCTGCCATATAGATCACTAAGAGTAGGAATCAGCCCAAAGGCAATGGGCTTGGTGTTTTTGAACTAATACTTCGTAGAAATTAACATATAACGGAATCATTTGTGCAGCACTATCATGAAAGTGTGTTTATATCATGAGTTAACTATTACAAAGAAATTCTCTTGAAGCTTTCTCTGGGAGTTCAGGAATTCTTTCTATTATTCTCTCAACTTTTCTGGACCTTTACAATTATTTCAAAATAGGGACAGGAAACAAAAACTTCTAACTTTTGAGGGGCAGACTATACTGTCATTTTGCCAGAAATTTACTAATCACCTAAGAGTTATCACTAATCAGTGACCCTGCAAACCCAAGTTTCTGAGCTCCTAATTAATGCTGTCACACAGGAACCTCCTTATTTAAAAAAAAAAAAAAATAGTTACAGTAAGACTTCTGGGCGGTTATGTTAAATGAGAGCATCTTTATTTTGATTTGTGAAAGTTACTAAAATTGTGAACGGCAATTTTTCAACGTGGCTTATACTTTCTTTTGCCAATCATGCTCTCCCCTCCAGGTATATTCATAAGCATGAGATGCTACTTTTTTTAATACCAACAGAAGACAATTAACATTGTCTGCTTATGAAAATACTGGGGCCGAGGGTTGGCATGGGTGGCAAAAACAAAAAAACAAACCTGTAAAAGCCAAGTTATTTGTAGAAAAATAAGGCATAATTGTTTCTAGTAGGAGTCCTTAAATAAGGACCTAATTGTTTTTCCATATAATACACAATGACTCTTCAGGAATTATACAAATATTCAGAGGAAATTATAGGAAATATTTATCTTAATTTTTTTTTACACTACCAATAACAACAAATTAAAGCTGTGCTTCTGCTTAGAAATAGTAAACTCATACTGAAGAACACTAAAAAATATTTCTGTTCAAGACAAATACTTTTCTGGAAAGTTTAAAATGACAGGCACAAACATAGCTAACAAGCAGAGCATTTTGGAAACTTATTGGTATACCATGTAAGCTGACAGTACAGCCTATCTTTCAAAAATAAAAAAAGGTTTTAAGAAATTTACAGAACATAGATTTTATTGAATGTTCTCGATAGTAAGTATGGGGGAACTTATCCTATTTCACCTTCACAAAATCTAAATTAATTCTTCCTAACTACTTCATCAACATGATTAGCAATATAGAAGAAATCTTTAAGATATGGAAACATATGCATTTTTATTTAACAAATTAATGGCATACTGCTTATGTACATGTCAGGTACTATTAACTCAAATTATTATCATGTTAACTCTGACTCCTGGTGATCTTATATAGGTGTCCAAGGCTGGACATCATTATGGGAGCAGACAGTCTCATCTTTCTCCCTTGGAGCTGCTGTTGGGTTTGAACCACTGACGTTGCAGCTCGACAGAACCACCAGGGCTCTAGAACAGACAGACAAACTCACTACCAGTGAGTCAAGATCAGTTCATAGCGAGCCTTTGGACAGAACAGATCTGCCCTCATGGGTTTCTTAGGCTATAAATCATTACGGGAGCAGAAAGCTTCCTCTTCCTCCCACCCAGGCATAATTAGGCACTTAAAACTAGTTATGCACTTGGCGCACTTTCTATTCTGAAATATGAAATAAAAGGAACCAGGAAAAGCTTTCTTTTTTTAACTCAGGGATTAAATCAGAATGACTACAACAAATCATCATACTCCCAGATTCATCTGAGGATTCACTGGGACATCATCCCAACCTGGAGTAGTATTAATAAGGATTGATTTCTTTTGCTTTAACAAAAATCACTATTTCTCAATAGAAGTTCAGCTAAAGTGAGGAGGTGAAGTGCCTTTCATTAAACTTTGGCTTCATAGCTAAATTTAAAAGTTTAACTCAGTCTATGGTATCTTTTAATACCCAAAACAACAAACTCACTGCCATTAAGTCAATAGTGACATGACAGGGTAGAATTCCGCCATGGGAGTTTACAAGACTGCATCCATTTATGGGAGTAAAAGCCCCATCTATTAATAATTGGCCTTAAATATCCAGGTGAATGGGAGGTCTAGGTTCCTGAGGAAAGTGCTAATTATACATATTTGAAAGGAAAAACGATCCTAGAGATACACAACATTTACCTGTTTTCTCTTGAACTGCAACTTGACCTTTCCCCACGCCTGTTGTCATGGGGGGTGCTGTCACGGGCTGCGGTGGACCGGTGGCGATGGGAGGAGCCGTGGCTTCCCTGACAGTTCCAGAATTCGGAACGCCTCCACTGGGGTTGCTCACGTTGACAGTTCGTTTGTTCACTGCCAGGGGCTTATGTGAAGAACCTTTATTTAAACTTGACTGAAATGTAATGGAATATTTAAAAGCTCAGGTTACTAATGTCCCATACTATACATTAATATTTTATCCATTCCCTATTACATTAAATATATATAGTTTTAACCTTACAAATGGGAAGCTTTTGAATCTGGGAGATGCCCTGTAAACACTGTCCAAAAAAATCTTTAAAAGTATTTTAGGAGAGAAATATGAGGAGTACAAAATAATCGAAAAATATATATAAATAAAAACCCCTACAGTTTGAAAACTAAGTATTTAATGACTACAGAGCAAAATTATTTAAAATACCGAAATAAATAATGAAACAAAACTAAAATCTGTTTCATGAACAACAGACAAGTCATAAGTTCCAAGGCTATGTTTGTCTAATAAAATCAAAATGCCAGGAAAACATTCTCACCTTAGAAAGGACCGTGGAATACTGAAACGTGATACATTGCACAGATGTCTTGTGAGCACTGATGGTTTTTACTGGGGATTTCAGCATCCTTAGATCATATTGAGAGATTTTCCCACGGGAAGATCCAATAGCCAAAGTGGCTCCATCGGGCATGAAATCTACCGCCATTAGAGGGGCCTCGGCCACTAAAGTTTTCACGAGCCTTTGGAAAAGAGAAGCAAGCAAGCATATGTAGACATGTGAGTGCACGCAGTATAGATGTTTCTACGGCACATAAATCACCGACTACCAAGATCAACCTTACTTAGAAGCGGGCGAGTAACACCCACAACCCAGAAGTTTACGTTTTGAATTTGAGGTGTTCCTACGAAAACAGCATGCAAAAGCATTGCTAGATGCCCCATCTCGTTGTTCTACTCCCTCCTAGAGCAGCCACTATTTCTCCAATTATTGTTAGTTTGACAGTGAATGGGACAATTTCTACATTTTACTCCACAAACCAATGAACCCTTCTCAGGGCAGAGGAAGCTTTAAGTATCTCCTGCATTTATTGACCTGCCTAAGAGGCCTACAGAGACCCATGACCTTTCACAGGAGCGCAGCTGCTGCTACTTGGTTCTTAGCTGGGCATTGCTTGACCAAAAAGGTAAGAGGAACAGAATCCATGTAGCTTGATTCTCTGGAGAAGCTAATAGAGAACAGACACTAATCTGGTGAAGCTGAGAGCTTTGCTGGTGGTCTGATAGAAGGGAAGAATGGCTTCCTGACTATTAGGGTCCGTAGGAACTTATTTCAAAGACAAAAAAACAAAAAGCTTGAACTATGCAATAGCAACAATTCTAGCAACACAAGAAAAGCTCACAGTAGGACCTTTCCTAGTAGTAACATTCCCATTTTCTTCCATGTGAACCTAGCTATTGTTAAGCATCCTGAGTACAACTGCGGCACTCTTGTTGCTGTGTTTTAGTAAACACACCTACCCCGATTGTAAAAAGACAGCCCAGTGAGTCCAGATGCTTAGAAGATTATGTACCTTTAGCTCTAAATCAAGGAGCCCTGGTGGCAGAACAGTTACACAGTCAGCTACTAACCAAAAGGTTGGTGGTTAGAACTCACTGAGCTGCTCCACTGAGAAAGGCCTGACGATCTGCTTCTGAGGAGATTACGGCAAAGAAAACCCTGAGGCAGTTCTACTTGACTATGAAAACAAAAGAAAAACCAGAGTCCCTACCATCAGTAAATAGACTCATAGCAACCACAGAGGACAAGGTAAACTGTGCCTGTGAGTTTCCAAGGCTGTGACTCTATAGGAGTCAAAAGTTTTGTCCTTCTCCCTCAGAAAGGCTGGTGGTTTTGAACTGCTGACCCTGCAGATCCCAGCCCAATGAGTAAGCACTATGCCACCAGGGCTCGGTTACATGAGACCATTATGAGTTATAATCAACTCATGGGTATCACCCAACAGCAACAGCTCTAAATCTACAAACACACACACACACACACACCAATGTTTAGATGACAGTAGGTTGTAATTAGCATGTAATGGGTAAAGGCCAGAGATACTACTGCTATTCATCCTACAATGAGTGCCCAGCACAGCCCCCAACAATAAAGAATTATCAAGTCCAAATGTCAATCATTTAGAAACCCTACCCTAGGATAATGAACTAATTTTAAACCAAATAAATTATATTCCTTTTAAAATGCATCCATTAAGTTATACTTTTAAAAGAATCACACTAAGCTAATTAATTATGCCCGCTAAAATAAAAGATGTAGCATCACTAACATGCTATTTTTCTTGGTCATGATTCATACATAATCTAAGGTATACCCTCACCCCCAACTCCCATCTACACATACAAGAAGAAAACCAGACAATCCTATCTCATTGGATTAAATCATGTAGGCAAACTTTAGCTCTCCTGGACATTAATCAGAGGTCTATACACTTTACAAATCTATTGCTAATGAGTTATTTGTTATTAAGATAAGAAACAAGCATGATACACTTACTTCTTACTTGAGGTGTCATACAGAATGATCCTCTTATCCAGTCCTATGGTTACAAACAGCAGTTCATTGACAGGAGAAAAACAGATCCCTGAAGCTGGAGCTTTATGTGTACTTTCAAAGTTATGGTATGCACTCTGACTATTCACATCCCAAAGAGTTACCACCCCATTATCCGACACACTGCCCAGTAGTGATTTCTTAAATAAGGAGTACTTCAAGTGCCGAACAGACTATAAAAACAGAAGAAAAAAACTTCATGTAATTGTAAGCATTCATAAGATGTTCTATAAAAAGTATATAAATGTCAACCACCCACCACAATATTCACATGGGGATAGGAACATTCTGGTTTACAGAGCAGCAGGCTTCAATCATGACTACCACAAAATCATTTTAGTACACTGTATAATGATCTTAAAACATACCAGTACTGTAAATTAATATTCATCCTAGTTCTATAATCTTAGCAGATAAGCTGTCTCAATCTCCCTTTCTAAGGAAAAATACATCAAAGTAACATACATTAATCCACTGGAGTAAGATATCCATTGTAAATAAAAGGCCTAACCACAAACAAGTGCAATGGGCAGTGGAGGACAATAAGCAGTATTTTGCCTTCGTTATCTAAGTATATTTTGGATACTGGGATTGCATCGGATGCGCTGGCAATACAACAGATGGCGCACAACACAACATTCACTAAACCGCAGAGGAGAACTGGTCTTTCTCTTGACTAAGGGGGCACTGTATCCACTCTTTCAAAAGTGTCAGCCTGAAGGCAAGGCTAACCTTTCTCTAAACATTCCTCCCTGGGGACAGTGCAGACATTTCACTGTTCCAAAGTGAAAAACAACTTTGTAGTTTTGGCTGGACCAGAATAAACAAAAAACCGACTTGAGAAAGTAGATTCGAAACTACAAGCATTTGAATTTAACTACTTTTACAAGTGTTGCTTTCATATTTGTGCTAATATTTTCACTGACTGTGCTGAGAATTACATATTTTTAAATTAAAGATGATTTTTTTCCTTGTAAATTAGCAGCAATAAATATAGAAATTAATGTGAAGTAGAACCGGCATGTCTGAGAATCTCATAAAAGACATTGCAAACAGTTCAGTTACAGTCCTGTGGCATTCAACAGAGGAGCTCTGGTGGTGCGGTGGTTACAATGCCCAGCTGCTAATGGAAAGGCCAGGCACTCCACAGGAGAAAGATGGGCGTGTTTACTTCCAAACAGATTATAGCCTTGGAAACTCCAAGGGGAAGTTCAATTCTTCTACAGTTGCTTTGAGTTGGAATCAACACAAGGGCAACAGGGTTGTTTGGGGTTTTTTCAGTCAGTCAATCAGGGTGCAGTAGGTAGCTATGTACCAGATCTCAAAACCCAAATCAACTGCCATCAAGGAGATTCTGTCTCCTAGCCATCCTCTACAAGGTTTCCTGTAAACCTTTACAGGACCAGACAGCCTCGCCTTCCTTTCAGAGTGGCTAGCGGGTTTAAAACATTGCCTTTACAGCTAGCGCCCACAGAGGGTTCCCAAGCTTTACATAGGTAGGTCTGTGATTAAAACTGTCACAGAACACAAAAGTCATCTTTGAAGGTGATTTTGTACTTTATCTAATTTAATCACCCTCCAAAAGGATTTGAGCCCTTAGATAAAAAACAACACCAACATATCCTATTTACTTCTAAGATGTTTCAAAATAATATACTCAAGTCCCCAACAACAAAATGTTTAAGAATAGCACAAAACAATTTCTAGGAAGAAAAATAAATATCCATTACTAGGCATCTAAGTTAGGAGGTCTGATGGAATAGCGGGTTATGTATCAGGCTGCTAATGGCATGGTTCATCGTTCAAAGCCACCAGCTCCTCTGCTGGAGAAAGATGAGACTTTTTACTCCTCCAAAGATTTACAGTCTAAGATTGATTGTTGTAATGATTGCACAACTGATATGCAGATGAAGTGCCAATAAAACTGTTAATGTTAATGGCTAAGTAAGCTAATTAAAATATTTACCGTCTCAGAAACCCACAGGGACAGCTCTATTCTGTCCTATAGGGTCACAGTGAATTGGCAACAAACAACTTGATGGCAGTGAATTTGTTCCTTTGGAGGCATCTAATAGGGAGGGGCCCTGCAGGCGTAATGCTAAGTCAAAGGCTGGAGGTTTGAGCCCACTAGCTGCTCTACAGGACAAAACATCTAACAATCTGTTCCCATAAAGATTTCAGACTAGGAAACGCTATGGGGGTACTTCTGTTCTGATTTACTGGGTCACTGCAAATCAGAATGGACTCAATGGCACACAATAACCACCACCACATAAGTAAGGTAACATAATGATAGTGGACCTCTATTAAATTTGGCTCCTTGATTTCATTTGACCAAGGTCTAAGGAGAAAACATGGGTTTAGTTTCCTTTTTGTTGATGAAAAAATATAAAATACACATTTGAATAGACTCTTGAAAAAAACTACATGGCTCTTGACTATATAAAAGACATAGTTCTTTAGTTACTTATAATTAGAATTTAAATTTGGGTCATATACCAATCTATTCAACCTAAGACAATGCTTCAATTTAAAAGAGATTTCTACAGCACTTTATGAGTTTGTACAGTTATGATTCTTTCATATGATTTAAATTTGGATTAAATAAGCAAATAGAGCTTAAAAATAGCATCATAGATATCATAAGTTCAGAAAGTCCAAATGCTTAGCTACTGCAAATTTTAAAATGTCCTTAAAATATCCAGATTTTGTTTAAATATAACAGAGGAACTTATTTTATAAAATAGAACTTCATAAGGCTTTAAATGCATCTCTTAAGTCAAAACCTAGCTTCTGTAGATTGCTTTAAATTCTTTGAACCTGTATGGCAAAAATTCTTGAGATCTATATAGGAGCCCGGTGGTACAGTGGGCAGAGCATTGGGCTGCTAAGCATAAGGTTGGTGGTTCAAACCTACCGTCATTCTTTGAGACAAAGATGACCCCTTTATCCCAGATTCAAGCTATTTCTAAGGGAAAAAATATACAGTCAAGAAGCTTACAGAATTTTTTTTTCCAGTACTGAGTACATTATTATTATCATCCCTGTACTTATCACACATTGTTGTTGTATAAGGGCAATTACCTGAGAGGGTTGTTTCTAAGAATAAAAATATATATATGCCCTCTACAGATCGGGGGAGAATTTTACAGGCCTGGGGAACTTGTTATACATAAAATGTCTAAGAGTTGTAGCCATCTTGACCACATACACCGGGGCCTGGCAAGTGTTTTCTTCAAAGGTCAAGTAATAAGTATTTTAGGCAGCCGTACTACCAAAACAGCGATAAGCAACTCATAACCAAATAAGTATGGCCACATTCCAATAAACCTTATTTACACAAACAGGTAGCAAGGCAAGGGATCCTAGTTTCATGTATGTGAGGAAAAAAGCAATCACAAAAAGAAGGAAAAAAAATCCATAACCCCCCCCCACCTTGAGAAATACAAGTTATCATTTGGGGAGAAAGCTTTTAAATTGTTTCCTGTGTGTATTCAGGGTATCAACAGAGAGCCTGAGATCATACTTCATTACAATCAACAGCCGTGTCATTAATATTTTCTACTACATGATCTTAATAGCTGCATAAAATATGAATGCATGTTTATATCAATTTATCTAAATAATTTCCTAATGTTAGAAATTTAGGTAATATGCAACTGCCGAGGACCCTGATTAGTGTCATTTTTTCAAAATTGTTAATTTATGAGAATTTTTATTTCATTTTTCATGCTTTAAAGATTCATGGTTGAAAAATACTAGAAACTATTTGTCTTCCTTCCTTTGTGAGTTACCCATTAATTTACATTGCTTGTTTTCTATTGACCTATTAAGATTATTTTTCTAATTTGCCCTTGATTTAATATGAAAGCATTAACACTGTCATAGATTATAAATATTGTCCCCTTATCTTTTTATTTTAGGATTATTTTGTCTTGATCTTTGGCAGGTTTTCAGTTTTTATATATTGAACTTTCATTGCCTAATCTTATTTGGATCCACATTGCACACCCATGGAAACAACAGTCAAGTCAATGAATCAATCTGACATGCTGTATTGAGAAAACCTGCAGCAAAAGATCTCTTCAAAGTGCTGAAAAA
>NW_022103898.1:31141471-31152110 GCF_000313985.2 Echinops telfairi
CCGCGATAAACGAGGGTTCACTGTACTATGGACTGCCAGAAGAACAAACAAATCTGTCTTGGAAGAAGTACAGGCAGAATGTTCCTTAAAAGGAAGGTTGGCAAGGCTTCATTTCATGTACTGTGGACATCTCATCAGGAGGAACCATTCCCTGAGAACGTGGAAAGTCAGCAAAGAAAGAGGAAGACCGTTAAGGAAACATGGCGACAGTGGCTGCTCCCACGCGCTCAGCAAAGCAAGAACTGTGCGGACGGTACAATGTCTTCTGCGCTGTTGCACATCGGGCTGCTGGGAATCAGAGCGGACTCAATGGCGCCCAATGACAACTTCATCACACTTGCCTTCAGTGACCATCACTCTGATCCTATGTCTAGAAAAGCTTTCCCTGCCCCGAAATGAGAAGGAGGTACAGCTATGTTTTCTTTTTCTTTCTTTCGTGTTTTCTTAGTGCTGTAATGCTCCCAATTACCCATAAAAAAAAGAAAGGATCCATAAAGTATATCTAAGATCCTTTTGACTCCATCTCCCTCCTCATGACTTCCAGGATTTTATTCCAGGCATTAACCTCTCAGAATAACTGACCAGTTACCCTCTCCTGTGAGGAAAGATTCCTGTGAATTTGTACCTCTTTCCTTCAGACTCTGTCCCATGTTCGCTTTCTCTTTGCTGATTTTGCTTTGCATTCTTTCACCGTTGTCAACGACAGCCATGAGTTTAACTATACGCGGAGCCCTGTGAGTCCTAAAGAATCAGAAAAACTGGTCTTGGGGACCTGACATGATGTGCACGTGTATGTTTACAGATAGCAAACTAGAAAACAAAACCAAAATCCCACGGACAACATTTACAATAAAGCTAGATGATGAGGTATCTCCATAAGCCCCCAAACACCCAAATAAACAAGGGCAAGCACAAGTCTTCCAACAGTATCAGTGTCTCTGTGGGAAGGAGCAGAGGGAAACAACAATGTCTAAGACAGGTCTGAGTATTCACAGTCGTAGCGGGCGATTTCAGAACAGGAGCTAAAACCATGAAAACTCACCCACACTGGTCAACCAGGACACCTCCCAAATAGAATGGGTATAACAGAGCAGACAGAAGAAGGTATCCATGGAAATGAAGGAGGAAAAAAGTCAGGGAACCTCAGAAAGGAAGTTGTTGTTTTTAAACACTACCAGAAAAAAACAGATGTGGGACCTTTGTGAAGTTAGAAAAGCAACTCTGAACAACACCTCTGTCTAAAGAAAAATTTCACCAACAAATCCCACAGAAAGTTATTATACAACCAAAATGATCAAGGAACAAAATCTAGCATCCCAACGACAAGGAAATACACCAGAAACACATTCATCAAAGATGATCAAACAGATAATAAAACGATATGAGGCATGAAAAAGCAACATAAATCAGAATTAGAAAACTCATAAATGAGATTTCAGATCTTGGGGGGGAAAATAGATATAAAAAAAGGTTTTCAAAAATGACAGCTCAATTAGAAGGAATACAAGAATTAGTATAGCAGTTAATGGCACATAAATAGGTAAGAGAAAATAAGTAAAATTTCATTTTAATCAAATAATAGGGAATAAAACTATGAAAACAATTTCAAAAATAGTGATAAACCACTGAAGGTACCTTAAGAAGATTTAACAAGAAAACCAATGACTAGGGATAAGGGGGAAGGCACAACTGACTATTTTTTTTAAAATCACCACCAA
The DNA here is from genome assembly GCF_000313985.2 of Echinops telfairi. NCBI lineage: Eukaryota > Metazoa > Chordata > Mammalia > Afrosoricida > Tenrecidae > Echinops > Echinops telfairi. The sequence goes on from NW_022103898.1 coordinate 31,143,190, forward strand.
CAAAAGAATACTGCCAAAAAATATCTAAAACTTCTTATTAAATGAATATGCCATGTCCCCGAGAATAGCAACTCAGTGTGACCAATACCAAGACATAGCCTCGTAAAATTACTGGACTTCAAGGAAAAATAATTGCTTTAGACATTGAGAGGAAATAAGAATGAGTGACTTTAACAGAAAGAATACATCGTCATCTAACATTTGAGACCAAGCAAAGCGGCTAACACATTTATCTTCCTCAAGGGGGTGAAAAAATACAAATCTCCTAATAGATTACATTGAAGAATACACACAACCACAGAAAAACTAAAAATCAAAAGTGTAAGAGATATAGTTCTGAAATGAATACTAACAATGCTTATAATAACAAATGGAAAGAATTTAAAATAATCAATAAAAGTTTAGGTAAACAATGGCACATGAATAAGAAAATATACAAGCACAAATACTTCTAAATAACTTCCCACTAAAGACTTATAAGGAGAGAAAATAGAAGGAAAAGTTAGATTTTAAGAATATAGATTATTTTATACTTACATGTCAGCTGTGAAATTGTTCAAGACCACAATATACGGGCAGCTAGGCAATTCTACACAGTAAATTCAACAGTAAATATGTTGAGAAAATCAAAGCCATTCTGTTGTTGTTTGGTGCTATTCAGTTCCTTGCACTCATAGCAACCCACGCACAACAGACCAATCCATACCCAGTCCTGTACCAGTCACACTTTTGTTTTGCTGTGACTGTGAACACACTGTGGAACTATCATGTCAATCCATCGTGTTGAGGGTCTTCCTCATTCGTGGTCCAGCATATAAAGGCTTGAGTCAGGCACACTTTAGTTCTCAAAGGGACATCTTTGCTCTCTGATACTTAAAATACATCTTGTGCTGATTTGTCCAATATAATTGTTTGCTTCTTGATTGCTGTTTCCATGAGCACTGATTGTGGATCCAAGTAAAATGAAATCCTTGACAGTTTCAAACGGTTCTGTTTATCATGATGCTACTATCTATTGCTCCAGTTGTGGGGATTTTTGTTTTCCTTACATTCAGGTACAACACATTCTGAAGGCTGTAGTCTTTGATCTTTGTCAGCAAGGACTCCAGTCCTCTGCCCTTTCAGCAAACAAGGTTGTACTGTCTGTGTATTGTAGGTTGTTTGAGTCTTCCTCCACTTCTGATGCCGAGTTCTTATTCACATAGATCAGCTTCATGGAATTCTTGGTCACATATAGATGACGTACAGAGAGGGGATCCACTCCTGACATACATATTTCCTAATTCTTAAATCATGCAGTAACCACTTGTTCTATTCATACAACTGTCTCTTGTTCTAAGTATAAGTTCTTCATGAGCCCAATTAAGTGTTCTGTAATTCCACAATTTTATCCATGTTTAATAATTCCACAGTTATCCATAATTTACTAGGATCCACACAGTCAAATGCCTCTCATAGTCAATAAAGCACAAGTAAATATCTCTCTGGTATTTTCTGGTTTCAACCAAGTTCCCTTTCACATCATGTTGATATTCCTTATTCCAAGTCCTCTTCTGAATCTAACTCAAATCTCTGGCAGTCCCTGTCAATGTACTGCTGTAACTGTTTTAGAATTATCTTCAGCAAAAATCTATCTAAATGTGACACATGATATTGTTCAATAATTTCCACATTCTCTTAGAACACTTTTCTTTGAAACACACTTGAGTATACATCTCTTCCAGTTGCTTGACCAGGCAGCTGTCTTCCAAATTTCTTGGCACAGACAAGTGAGTACAGCCAGAGTTGCATCTGTTTGTCAGAACATTGTTCAGCAAACTGTACTTTATCTCAAACTTAGCATATTTTAAAAACTGACATACTACCTTGGAGCAAAGGCTGAAACATAGTTGTATGAGCAGTAAATGACTGCTATTCCAAGATTAGATAATTGGTGGCTATTGGACTTTGGTTTAGATCTCTTACTTTGAGGATGCCCAGTGAATGGTGGCCAGTGACTACCACATATTTTTTAATGTTCTCCTTACTTTCCTATGACATGTATTAGTCTGGTAGGCATGGATCTGCCTTTGTGAATAAGTGTCCAGTTTTTACTCTGTATAAGTCAAAAAATCATGTGTTTTTATGTTCTGAAAAGCTGGCCTATACTTGCACAATTTCCTTTTATCAACAGTGTTTTAAATTCTATACCATATCAATAGAATCACAGTGTGCCCCAAGGGAATGATTCATAATGTTCTCTATCATAAAATAATAACAATGTCTCTGAAGTAAACCAGAAAAATATTAGCCATAGCTATATGAATGGATTTGGGGATCACATTTAATTCCATCTCTAATCTAAAAACAAATAGTCCTTATGACATGGCCCTATTTGAATTCATGAAAAGATCACTGAAGATAATGGAAACTATAACAAAGTGGGAAGAAACTAGATGGTGCCCAGCTATCAGGAAGAATGTCTAGGACAGTGGTTCTCAACCTGTGGGTCACGACCCCTTTGGGGGGTCAAAAGACCCTTTCACAGGGGTCACCTAAGACCATCGGAAAACACATTATTTCCGATGGTCTTAAGAATCATGACACCACTCCTCTATCTGTCTCCAGGCGTGTCTGCCCAGGTGCAGATACGCCCACATATAAGAACCCAGTGTGAAGACATCATTGCGCCAACCCCATCACATACCAGCCATACAAATGCAGGTGTATGTGATAGGGTTGGCACCATAATGTACTTCTGCAGACCAGTCACACATATGTAGAGAGCAGCGACTGATTAGAGAGCAGCTACTGTGTAGAAAGCAGCTGCTGTGTTATAAGCAGCTACTCTTAAAAGTAGCTATTTGTGCTGCAAGCAGCAGGATTAGAGGTAAAATGACATTTCATGAATTATAATTACTGGGTAAATGTAAAATCATGTACTATAAAATCATCAACTACTGCAAAAAAAAAGTCTATACCATGGGAACTTAATCTAGATGCTGATCGGTCTTTTTATATTCAGCTATGGTTGACGTGAATACTGTCCCCTTGTGATAGTAACAGGTATGTAAAACTACAACACAGAGAATGGTATATCATAGGAAACTTTAATGAACTGTATTGACTAAACTATGCCATGTATCATCTTTTGTATTACTAATGCTATTTCTATTTATTATTTTCATTAGCAAACCATCCCATGACAATGGATCGTGTAGAGAAGAACGTTAAGAAAATATACTGAGGATTTTTTTACAGTATGGTTTTCCCTCAATAATTACAGCAGGAATTGAGAAACGGCAATGTGTTATTTGCTGTGAAGTTCTATCAGTAAAATCTATGAACAATCTAAAATGCCATTTTGATAGCAAGCATCCGAGCTTTACCAGCAAGGATACCAACTATTTTAGAAGCAAAGCTGATGGACTCAAGAAAGCCAGACTTGACACTGGTGGCAAGTACCACAAACAAAATGTAGCAGTCATTGAAGTTTCATATTTGGTGGCACTCAGAATTGCCAGAGCTATGAAACCTCACACCATTGCTGAGGATTTACTGTTGCCAGCAGCCAAAGACATTGTTCGAGTTATGATTGGAGACAAATTTGAGTGCAATTTCCTTATTTAACGACACTGTCCACATAAGAATAGATGACATATCTGCTGATGTTCTTGATCAGGTAATCCAGGAAATTAAATCTGCTCCACTTCCAATATTTAGCATCCAGCTTGATGAATCTACAGACATTGCAAACTGTTCACAGTTACTGGTTTACATGAGGTATATTGATTATGGCGCCTTTAAACATGAGGTTCTTTTTGCAAACTACTGCATGTGATATATTTGACACAATTGGTTCATTTCTGAAAGAGCATAAGATCTCTTGGGAAAAGGTTTGTGGTGTTTGCACAGATGGCAGATGGTGCTCCAGCTATGTATGCTAGGATGTCGATCTGGATTTCAACGTTTGGTACTGAATGAGTCATCAAAAGTCATCGGAACTCACTGTATGATTCATCAGCACATATTAACAACAAAGAAACTGCCAAAAGAGTTACAAACAGTAATGAAAAGCGTCATAAGTTCTGTCAATTTTGTAAAGACGAGCACTTTAAATAGTCGACTATTTTAGCAACTGTGCAAAGGTTGGATGCGCTGAACAATGCTCTGCTATTTCACACTGAGGTAAGATGGTTGTTAAGAGGAAAAGTTTTAAAATGTGTTTTTGAGCTTCATGATGAACTCAAAACTTTTTTTAATCAGAAAGCAAGACCGCAATTCAAAGTGAGCTGCAGAAAATAGCTTACTTGGTTAACATATTTGCCATCTTGAAGGAGTTAAATTTATCACTGCAAGGACCTAATTCAACATGCCTCCATTTGTCTGAAAAGATCCGATCATTCCAAATGAAACTTCAGCTTTGGCCAAAAAAAAAATGGATGAAAATAAAATGAACATGTTGTCTACCATATCTGCTTTTTTGAGGAACATGACATTGAACCAGACAAAAGGATTAGGATTTCTGTGAAAGAACACTTGCATGTGCTTGCAGACTAAATTTCATCATACTTCCCAAATCTACCTGACATCCCATTTGCACTTGCCAGAAGCGCATTCACGGTCAAAGTTGAAGATGTTCCTGAGACAACACAAGGGGAATTCATTGAACTTATTAACAGCGATGCAGTGAGAACTGATTTCTCTACAATGCCAGTTACAAAATTCTGGATCAAGTGTTTGTAGTCATATCCTGTTCTGAGACTGTGCTGTACGTTCTTCTTTCATTTCTAATAATATATCTTTGTGAAACAAGGTATTCCAGCTTGTTGGTTATCGAGTCTAAATACAGAAGTAGACTTGTTATAGAAGATGATCTTTGTTGTGCTCTTGCAAAGACTGCCCTGAGAATTTCTAATCTGGTGAGAAAGAAGCTATCTCCACCTTTGCACTGACGTTAGCTTTTTATGCATACTCTCGCAAAATGCAGCAATGTAGTTTACTGTTGTTATATTAAGACTGTTACCCATGCTACCCCATGGTTGAAGACAAAAATTTCATTTATTTATTATTAGAAATAAGTATTTCTCAATATGTAATTATATATTGTTTTTGTGATTAATCACTATGCTTTCATTATGTTTAATTTATAAAAATGAGAATACATCCCGCATATCAGATATTTACATTATGATTCATAACAGTTAACAAAATTAGTTATGAACTAGCAATGAAAATAATTTGATGGTTGGGGGTCACCACAACATGAGGAACTGTATTAAAGGGTCGTGGCATTAGGAAGGTTGAGAACCACTGGTCTAGGGTCTTAAAACAAGCAGCCATCTAAATGAGGCATCAATTGAGTCTACATGGATGGAGCACACTAACCTGTGTGATCTAAGGATTATCAATACTAAAGTCTAAATCCAAAGAACAGTATCAAAGCTTAAATTGTGAACACCCAGTTTGCAGAAAGCTATGGATGACAACAGAAGCCCCAAATCCATTTGCAGGGTCCCCACATGGATTAAGCCTCCAGTTAATCCCCTCTGACCATGTGAACAGCCTTGCTATCCAGTCAGACAAGATTGTAAAAGCAATTATGACAAATGTAGATAAATTAAACTATAACACCTTATCACCTGATCTCCTTTTTGACACACTTTAAAGTTTCAGCTTTTTAATACATTCTGCATGGTTTTCTATTGAGGTTTTTATGTTTTGTTTTGTCATTGTTATTGTTTGTGTCTTATGTGATTTTCTGTTTATGAAATCCAGGATAGGTAACCTATAGAAATAGTAACTAGATTAATAATCACCAAGGGGAGGAGTATGGAGGAAATGAGGAGCTAACAACAGTGTATACAAGAAAGAAAATATTCTGAAATTGTGTTGATGATTCTTCATAAGACTGAATGATTTAATTGTACATGTGAATCATATGACAATAAAATGATTTTAAAAATCTCAGTAGGTATTCTTCAATTCTTGTAGCCGTTTTTTGACAATACCTTCAGTTCAACTTGAACTTCTCCACCACTTCCACCACTGATCCTTGATCATATGCTACCTACCTCTTGAAATAGCTGAATGCTAATTCTTTGTGGTAAATTAGCTCTCTCTATATCCTCTCCATCTTCTTCTTTTTGATGATTCTTAAATCATTCAATAATTAACCGTAGATAGCAGCCTTCAATATTATAACTTGAGGTTTGAATTTTTTCCTCTGTCCTTCCAGCAATTTCTTCGTTTTTAGTTTTTTTAACTCCAAATATTTGCACATTATAATCACACTTTACTGTCTTCTCAAGTTGTCTTTTGAAATCTGAGTTTATACTTCAGCATTTTTTCCATTCATATCCTACATTCTAGAGCAAGTTTCCGAGTCTCTGCTGACATTCACTTTGGTATTTTTTTTCTTTCCTATCTTTTGAATGGCTTTTTGCTTTCGGCATCCTTGATGTCATTCCACTACTCATCTGGTCTTTGGTGATTAGTGTCCAAGGTGTCAAATCTATTCTTGAGATAGTCTCTAAATTCAGGTGGGCTACACCCAGGATAGTACGTTTGTTCTTATGAACTTGGTTTAATTATCCTCATCTTCAAGTTGAACTTGCATGTGCACAATGGAGGGTCTGTTCCACTGTCTGCCCTTAGCCTTGTTATGAGATGAAGCTTCTCCATAGTCTCTTTACACATATGAACTCAATTTTATTCTGGAGTATTCTACACTGTGAAGTCCATGTACATTGTTGTTTTCAGTTGCAGTGGAGTCAGTTCTGACCCCAGGTACAATAGAAAGGAAACAGTACCTGGTCCTGCACCAACCTCAAAATTGTTCCTGTCTGAGCCATTGTTGCTGCCACTCTATCAATTCATCTTGTTGAAGATCTTCCTCCACTTTACAAAGCATGATGTCCTTCTAAAAGGACTAATCTCTCCTGATAACATTTTCAAAAGTATATATATGGGACGAAGTCTTGCCATGCTTCATCCTAAGCAGCGTTATGGCTATACTGCTTCCAAGATGGATTTGGATAACCCTACGTTGTAGACAAAGTTATTGGTCTTGCATAATTCTACCATGCAATCTCTGGCTTTATTTCTATCACGAGGCCATTATTTCCCAACTATTGATTCATTACCTTGGTTTACAGATTTCACATTCCAAGCACTAGTAATTATTAATGCATCCTGATGTATGTTGCAACAAGCTCAGATTTCAGTCGTAAAACCTTCAATTTCTTTATTGTTAACATTAATGGTTGGTCCATAAATTTGAGTAATAGTTGTACTGATTGGTCATCCTTATAAGCACATGGATATTATCCTATTACTAACAGCATTGTACTTGGGGACAGTACTTGCAATGTCCCCTTCGATTTGTTATTCCCAGCATAGTAGTAGACCACATGATTGTCTGACTCAAAATGGTCAATACTAGTGCACTTCCATTCCTTACTGGTTAGGTGTTGGGCTGCAATCTGCATGATCATCAGTTCAAAACCACTAGCAACTCCGGGGAAGACAGACTGGGCTTCCTACTCCTACAGACCGTCAGTGTTGGAAACCCAGAGGTGAGTTGCGGTGAGTCGGCACTGACTTGAGGGCAGTGAGAATGTCTACCTGATCTAGTCTCAGCATTGTTTCATTCTGATAATGTCCACTTTTCCTAGACGCAGACTTCAGACTTTCCACATTGCAATTGTTACTGGATGCGTACAGCAGTTTCTTCTCGCCACAAGAGACAATGAAGTCTGTAAATGCTTTACCCCACGTCACTGCGGCTGGCTCTACTTTGAGGAGGAGGCAGCTCTTCCTTTGTCATCTATTGAGCATTTCATCTTCTAGCATTATATAAGAGAATGATCTGTGACTCTTCACTGGCTTATCACTGGCCAATTATTTTTCCTTCTTTAAAATGCAGATTGCCGAAATCTTCATTCTACTGTGTCTTAATCTGGAAGCTCCACTGAACTAATTCCATCAGTGGTGACCCCATTAGTATTTCTAACACAGGGAGAAGAGCATGTGGCATCACAGCAACACACAAACCACCAGAGCATGGCAAACTCACAAATGGTGGCAAAGACATGACGTGCAAACATTTTACACCAACATTTTTGTGGTCTTCTATACAACATAAAGGATCCCGCTACTCGAGAGCTAAAGCTCTGTATTCAGTCAAACTTTTGAGTGCCAAAATCCAGGTATATTCATAACTAGATCAACCAAGTAGACCAAATGAAGAAACCCTCTTGATGACATAATTCATTTTTAAAATGTCATGAATAACTATTTACATTTACCACATGTCTGTCCCAGTAGACTTATTAGTATTACTAAAATATACTCATAAACATAAAAATTTCAACATCAGTAAATGTATTTCATATATTGAACTGTTACCATTAAATTTTCACAAAAGCCCGCAACAGTTAAAGATAATTTCTGAGCTAAAGAACCAATAAAACCTGGGGGCAAATGGTTAAGCACTTGGTTGCAAACCCAAAGGCTGGGGCTCCACAGAAGAAAAGACCTGGCCATCAGTCTCCCTCAAGATTACAGCCTAGAAAACCCTGTGGGGCAGTTCTACTCTGGTCCTATTATGCTGCTAGATGCTAAAAACCTTGATGGCATCCAACATTTTTAACCACTTCGTAAAAGGCTTCATTTTTGAGAAAGGCAACACAGGTTAACCTAATTGTTAAGCCTAAGCTGCTGAACTTGCCAAACAGTGACACGCAATTAGAATCTACGAAGTCTGTCAGCCCTGGCAGTTCTGCAGAAGCAGCAAGGCTCTTTTCTCCCTGCAGGAAGACCTGTGATCCACATAAAACTAATAGCTTCAATTCAGTGCACACATTTCAAAGTACAATTCTAAATATATTCAGGCAGTCTCATTTCCACTATGAAATTTAGCAAGATGCAGATGCAGTGAG
>NW_022103898.1:31152960-31154585 GCF_000313985.2 Echinops telfairi
CCATCCGGTTAGCAGTCAAGCACTTAGTCCTTGCACCACCAGAGTGCTGCAAAGTCAGTTACAACTGGCAAACTAGAGGGAGCTTGGAGGGATTCAACTGAACCAAAAGTTATTCCCATTTGGGGAAGTAAATCAAAGGAGCGGTTTTAAATGAATTGATATGGTTATTCGCTAAAAGCTCCTGGCAGTAGTGAGCATTCATTGATCTCTTACTAAATGCTAGGCACTGTGTCAAACATGCATCCTCAGAGAAAACCCCACTGACATTGTATTGCCATTCCCACCTGATGAATAAGAAAAGGAAGCTTGAGAGTTCAGTAATATACCCAAGTGGACCCAGCTACCTAAGTGCTTCCCCAAAAGGGGCAGGAGTCATCATGAGACGCAATGCCAGACGATCCTAGAGAGAGGCACACTCCCCAAGCTGGAGGCAGCGCACACAGGAAGATCTCTTTCAGGTTTACCGGATGCTGGGAAGACTTATCATGTTGAGGTTTATTTTCCTAAACCAGGAGGTAAAATTAAATTCTGTTTTGGAAGCAGATTGCCAGGCTTTTCTCCTGAAATGCCACCGGTAAGTTAAAGCCACGTTTGCTAGTCATCAAATATTTAACCATAGGTCACCTTTTAAAAGGTTTCTTGGTTGTTGTTGTTTTTTTATGTAAGGATCAGATGTCATTAGGTGCCAAGAAAACTCACAAGAAATACCATGGAACAAGACAAAGCCATCTCAGATAATTTTCTAAACTTGAATCTTTATGGAAGCAGATGGCCAGATCTTCTCACATAGAACCACAAGGCAGGAAAGAAAAGCCACCTTCCAATTAGCCTAACCACTCACTGCACACCATGGTTCCCTTTCCCCACTCGTGGGCCCAAAATTGGGCTCCTAGACATTTACTCAAGATCAGAAAACACATGTCCACAAAAAGACTTGGATAAAAAGAATCATGGTAGCTCTATCCATAATAGGTAAAAAGCTAGAAGCAATCCAAATGACCATGAACCATAAAACATACATACACCAGCATCAAGCTGAACCCAACTCTTAGTGACCTTATATAAGACTTCCAAGAAGTAAATCTTATGGGACCAGCTATGCCTGTTTCTCTCTGTGGGAGCAGCTGGTAGATTTAAACCACAGTTTTCAACAGTGCTACCAGGGCACCTTCCATCCACTACACACAAAATTAGTTGTGGACCGCTATACAGCATACCCACTACTCACCTAGTGACATGGCTCTGTCCCCAAACCAAGGTTGGCATAGGGGAGTCAGGGGACATTCCTGTCTTCACAGTAACTGTCTTCAGCGCCAATGTCCCCCTTCCTCACTCCCCACTTCTCACACCCTAGTCAGTTGCTGGCCCTAAGTTCCTCTTCCCAACCACTGTGGAGCTTTCAGGGGTTGGGGGGACACGGTGGTTGGGTATTGCCTCTGCTCACTCTGGGTAGGGTTCCCAGCTGGGGTTTGGGCCTCCTGCACATTGTTCTGAGTGGAAACCCTGGCTGGGCCTGGTCACGAGCCTCATGGGGCCCAGACCATCAGACCATACACTTGATGACTGTTTGAAACTTGTCATAAACTCAAAATGTCAGTTTAACAAAACAGTCCGTAAGTGGGAAA
>NW_022103898.1:31168429-31169370 GCF_000313985.2 Echinops telfairi
TGACTTTACTATAATCTCTACTTATTATCGCTGTACAATTGCGCCTACCAAACCTGTGATGTTTTGTGGGGTTCCCTCTTACCCTTAACCCCACATTAGATGACTCTGGTGAACGCCAAGTCTTTCCAGGAGACTGAACTTCTTATTGATACTTGTAGCAATAGCCAGACACACAGAAAGTTTCCCAGGAGACCTCTGATAGGTAATTTTGTCTACCTTAAAGAATTCCCTTCAACTGACAAGTTTAACATTTAATGAGAGCTGGTTGTTATGAGAGGGCCTGCCCTTCGGAGTGTTACAGTTGACTAAAGACAGGATGTTTCAATTAACATGAAACAGAGCGCAGGCTAAGTGAGTGGGAGGTGCAAGGTGTCAGAGACCAGGGAAGGAGGGATCACAGGAACGCAGCTGGCAGAGGGTGCTTTACGGAGGGCAGAGCACTTTACTTATTCTGTAACTTCATCAAGGAGTTCTTCAAGCGTTTGGGGAGACTTTTTACATTCGTCATTTTTCTAAATCAAAAACACAAATGTTATCCTGAGGAAAAAATTATTAGAAGAAAAATGGACTAGCAATGTTTTATGCATCATTTCCATTTGGGAAATTAAGAACATGGGGTCCATTACATTATTCTAACTTTGTAACGAGGCACAAGCTTTCATTATTTCCACTGTGGAAACTCAGTCATCCGAGATACATTTACAAAGCATCAAACTAGCACCAGAAACGGTGCTACTTCCCTGGGACAGAAACTTGTAAGGAGAGGTCACGGGTGAAAGGGAAGGTCGTCTCTGCCCAATTAGTTAGGCAAATACTTTTTAGCTGAATGAACTGAAGAATGAAGCGTCCCAAGAATTTCAAACAACGAGAAAAGAACCACTAATGGAGTAATTGGGAAAGCTGAGTCTGAAACCGGGATTACAATCTTGCAATGCAGTAAG
>NW_022103898.1:31170005-31171988 GCF_000313985.2 Echinops telfairi
GTCTGTGCACAGGAATACTATTATCTGCTTTGCAGAGTTGTTGAGAGAAGCAGAACACGCATATGTTAAGCACAGTGGTGGCCATATAAACTCAATTACTTGATAACTTTTCAATTACACTTTCCAAAGCTGAAGATTTTAGAGTTAAAACTCTTTAAAATCTTTGCTAACACTTAAAACAATGAACTTCCAAAGGCACTATTTTAAGTAATCATAGGGTTGTGTCTGCAATCTGTCCTATGCATTTGCCAACTTTCACAAGCATAGGAGGCATTTGAAAATACCCCTGCCCGGTGTGGGTACCTCCTGGTCCTCTGGGTGCCATCTCTGGTCTTCAACACGTTACAGAGGTGTTATGCAGCAGATGTCCCCAATGCAACCACTGCCTGCTTTAACTGTGGGCCCAAGCAAACAGAAACCCTTGAAAACCTCAATCTTTTCTCCAATTACCAAGATGTTGACTATTGGTCTAGTAGAGTATGGCTTTGATTGAGATGTAATCTGAACTGAAGGTTGCAGTCCTTGATGTTCCTCTACAATCACTTCAAGTCCCCTTGCTTCAGTAAACAAAGTCGTGTCATCCACATATCACAAGTTTGTAATAAGCCTTCCCCTAATCACAACACCGCGTTCTTCTTAATATGGTTCATCTTCTCAGACTTTCTCAGCTTTCAGACTGAACAAGTACGATAAAGGGTTACAACCCTGACACACTCCTTTCCTGTTTTTAAACCATGCAATATTCCCTTGGTCTGTTCTAAGGACTGCCTCTAGCCCATTTGAAGGTCACAAAGAAGGGTTCTAGAACTCTCACTCTTCCCCATGTTACCCATAGTTGGTTCTGATAAGCCTTTGCATAGTTAATGCAATACAAGGAAACACTCTCTGCTAGTCTTTGTCAGTCAAGTTCCATCGGACATAACCAACGGAAACAATGCCTTCAGAAGTCTACAGACACAGATGGAGACTATGTCAAGAAACAATCACTTCACATTTTGCTATTTTTGTTTAATAAAGGTTTCTATGACCTTCAAGCAATACTTATGGACTTAACCTCACACACACACACACACACACACACACACACACACACATACGCACACTACCAAAAAATAGTAATCCAAGAAAAGGTGGGTTAACTAAATAGTTTGTGCAACTAAGAAAAACAAACACCAACACCAACACAAAAACAAGGGGCTTACCTTAAGAGATCGATGAACTCGCTTTGATTTTAAATCCCAAATATTAACAGTTTTATTGAGGCCTCCGCTTACCAAATACATAGATGTAGAATTTAAATCAACACATGTCTGCTTTTGCTATTTTAAAAAAGAAAAAAATTACTTTAATCCAGAATAACTGTCAGGTCTTATCCTAAGTAAGCACGATATATTATGCTGAATTAAAATGTGGAAAACCTACTAATACAAAAATTCATTTTTCACATGTATCCACCTAAATAATAAAGCTTAGAAACTGAGTTTAAAAGGCTTCAAGGAAATCAAACAGATTCTCATTTCTTCCCAGAGGAAGCTTAGAAAGCACCTGCAGGAGTCCCCCACCAGAGCTCACTTCCCCTTATTATCACTCTCAGTAAAACTTGTTCTTGTTACTGCCATTGAGTGTCTTAAAATAAAATCTCCACTCAGCTTAGAGAATGTTAAAGGTGAAAGAGGCTATTGCTGTGTACTGTAGAACATTGTATGGGTAAGAAAAGTTCCATAAAGAGGCCAAGACACTTAACTCAACACAGTAACTGTTCTCTAAGAAGCCCAAGTGTTAAACATCATTGAGCAAAACATAACCTCACATTATTTTGGTCTCTTTAAAGACACTATCCAGTTTCTTAAGTAAACATCCAGAATCATCCCCAATTTCTCTTTCTCCCTTCCCTCATTCTATTCCTAAATTCCTTAATTCCAATCCTAAAATAAATGCCACACTGGCCATCTTTCTCTAGGACTACAAGTAGAATTAAAAAAA
>NW_022103898.1:31172739-31174450 GCF_000313985.2 Echinops telfairi
GGACTCTCCAGTAAATACCTAAAAGTAGCCTAACGGTAGGGAGGTAGTTGTATATGTGGTGGTTCTGGATGCCCTCAACTAAAGGTGATGCATTACAAACTGGAATCAGACGATTTGCAATCCCAAGTTTTCACCACCTATTTTTTTTTTTGAAACACAAGCATTCCCTGGTTTTCACAAGTTCATTTTTCAGAAGACCTGTTGAATGCTTATTTTCTCTAACCAGGAGAAATCCAAAGACAAATTCCACCTTTATTTTTCTAAACATTGAGAAGTGACCCTAGTGCTGTCATTCTGCAGCGAGCCTTTGAAGGGGCAGCGTACAGCCAGCTGAGGTTGGTGCTGTCAGGGTCCTTCCTAGGGGACTGCATGCAGCATCTCCGCAGCAGGCTGCCAGAGATTCAGAATGGTGTCAGCAAACACTGGAAAGAGGTCTTATCTTAGGTTCTATGTACTACCTGGTAATTTCAGAGGTTATTTTTTTGGTTTGGGAACACTCAAAAAGTTTCCCATATTAAATTAATGATCATTGTTTCTTCATTTCCCCCTATTCTGGCTTATAAAGTCTCATCAGAACTCTCTACTTTCCAATAGGTCCTAGTCTGTACATTGACAGTCCAGATGTGGCTGCACAGAAGTACACTGGCCCAAAGGAAAACTTGAGTTGCCCACATGCAAGGTGAAAGATTCTTCCATTGAGCCAACACCTTGGCCGTGTATGCATTTGTGTGTTTGTGTGTATGAAGGTGGAAATCAAAACTGTTTTGGTGCTGACATTTAAATAAAATAATATAGTGTGTACTGGCTATATGTTGGGCTGCTTACCTCAAGGTCAACAGTTCAAAACCAAGAGACACTCCTTGGGAAAAAGAAGAGGCTTTCAGTTTCAGAAATTCACATGAGAGTTCTCCTCTGTCCTTTAGATTGCTATGAGTGAGCATGGACTCAATGGCAGTGAGATGGGTTTTTAAAAAAAATCTTTGTCAGAAGTTAAAGATCCAAATTATGACTACCATGTTGTTCCTGCTCTTGAAGAGGGCAGTCTGACTTTGTGGATCAGAGATATTCTCTGCCTCAACTTCATTTAATCCAGCTGTGATAGGCAGAGTGCTTCACCCTAATTCTAACCGTGACATGGTTTCTCTGACTGAGCCTCCTACGTCCATCCATTCATCACCTTTAGGAGATGGTGGATGAAACCTAAGTGCGCTTTGAATTAGATAAACTGCTAATCCTATTATTGTCCTCCTTTGTAACCGGACTGCCTATCCCAGTGAGTAAATCTATGACAATTCATAATGATTTAGGATCTGCTATGAAAACTTTGAAACAAAAACAAACAAAACAGTTTTTTATATTTTTCACTTGGACCTTAGCTTATTTGTTAAAAAATGAAGGAGGGGGGAGGAGGAGGGTGGCACGTGCTAAAAAAATGAAGCCAGTATTTTCCCTAAATCAAAAGGATTCTTTTGTAAAAATTAAAAGACAAAGAAACAATTTGCAATGAGAATTTATTTAAAATGCCCTGGGGTCAAAGCTCATTTTGATAAAGCCACCAGTTCAAGGAGAGCTGGGGGAAGGCTGCAGTAGGGCCCTTAATAAGGGGATACAAGATGAGCCAATGGGTTATCATCAGCTATGGGTCTTTTACGGATGGTCCAGAGCCAAGGGCAATAGGGTGAGTAAGGTTCCCAGGAAAACCTAAAAAGGT
>NW_022103898.1:31175309-31180567 GCF_000313985.2 Echinops telfairi
GAATAGTTCATACTGTAAGCTTTCAAAACTGACACAGGTTACTAATTGCTCATCCTTAATTCCCTTCACTACGGCTGCAGGGAGCACTATGCTTTCTGGCTTTGCCATCACTTGAAAGCTATTTGACCCCTGTGAAATACTACTCCTTCCCAGAGGGTTTTCCAGAAGGTCTAATTTTATCCTCGAGGAAGAGCGCACGATAAAAGCACCATCAGCAATGATCAGCCAGCCTTTTTCATCTGCAAAAACTGCTTGGGTTACTTCAGTGCATGGCAACGATTTCCGTTCGCAAGCAAAATTCTCATCGGTTTCATATTTTGTTCTTTGGAGAAAAAACAAATTAAGTCTGGTATTTTCTCAGGAACTATGGTGACAGAGTGCAACAGGATTAAATGTATTCTGCATGAACATTTACAGTCAGCACAGCAAATAAAGATAAGTGTGATTAAACAGCAACTGCTTAAGTGAAGGAAGAATTTTAGTTTAACTTCACATTAAAGTGATTCGATATAATAAGCAAAAATAAGTGTGGTTTTGAGAGTACCTATCAAATTGAAGCAGAAATTTCAATGTATGCTTTTGAGTCAACAGTCAACACGCAATGCAGAAAGGTCAGCTCTGAGAAGCCTGGCTATATTACTTTTAGGTGGTTTGAACAATATTCAGAGTCAGAAGAAAATCATTTCCACCTGTAGCTTTTCTTTTTCCTTGCTCCTTCCCATTTGCTACTTTTCTCCTTAGAATACAGAAAACAAGGACTGAAGGGAGATAAGAAAGTAGACTCTACTCATACCCCTCAGCTGTAGAAGGCATGAAAAAGTGAGAGGACAACTTGAAGGGTCAAAAAATCTATGAGAACTAACCCCCCTGGGCCTTGGCCAGGCACCTGCTCCCAACTTCTCTGCTGAGGGTCCACCATGTGCTAGAGCAGCTGTGTCCTTCATTAGCCAACCTCCACAGACAGGAATGGCCCTGTCACAAACAGGACTGAGTGACAGTTTCCAGTGCACACCTAATCATACTGTACACTACGAAGCACAGTGCCCCCTTCCTTAAGTCACAGCGCGCTCACTAGTGCAGCTACGCCAGTTTTCCTTGTGGACCTTCAGTAATAAAAACTCCTAGGAAAATCCTTTGGAAAAAACAAAAAAACGACAAATTTTGTTAAGAATTTCTACTTTTCTCTTATCAATAAGTAACAGAGGAAATTAAGCTTAAATGAACACCTAAAAATAAAGAGCAATCTGTAATTCCATCGCTTTCTTTAAAACCTTTCCTCCTGATATACAACTGGAGAGTCCTTCAAAAATGTAATCACTTTAACATGGGTTTAATTAATACAGCATCAAAGTAATTTAGTTTACCACTTTTACACAAAATCAAGGAGTGCTGAAGAGGTAAATTCATTACAGTAAGAAAATTCGTCACTATTACGTATTTGCAAGAATACATCAGAGTAGGCACAAAAACGTTTTTTGTTCATAAATCGGGAATCTGTTAGAGCTGATATTTTCCCTTTCATCAAAAAGCAGGATATTAATGCTGATAGCACTTATAGATCAGACATATGTTAAATAATTATTTGTTAACAAATTGAATAATTAGGAAAGCATTTTCATACAAAAAGGGGCAAGAATATTTTGCTTACAGCAGTGTTTTTTGTCTTTCAAGTGACAGTTGTCAATGTCTGGAAATATTTCTGGTTGTCACACCTGGGCTGGGCTGGGCTGGGGTGGCAGAGTGGGGAGAACGGGTATCAGTGTCTGAGTGTAGGCCAGGGAGGCGTCTAAATTTCCTCCCATTCATAGAACAGCCCTCACAGTCAAAGTTATCTGGCTCCCAAAGTGATCAAGGCTGAGAAACTCTGGTTTACAGGGTTCATGTCCTTATTTATTTCACCTACATTTACAAGTTGGTCACAAGGAGGGTGTGAACTAGAAGCATAGTTTATGCAATTCAACCTAAACAATTTATCTCTGTCTGCTTGAGAAATGATGTGATTTTCATCACAGAAAGGGAGAGGAAACAGTAAGATCGAGCCATGTTTCAACTCAGGGGTGAGGAACTTCTTGCCCATGGCTGTATACTGCTCTTGAAATTATTAATACCAGCTAATATCACACAGCTCATTAAAGAGAAGCAGTTCCAGCCATCACATTAGGAGTGAGTGAATTAGATGTTTGACCAGTATGGTCCAAAAATGATGTTATAAATATGCAAAGGGTCCCTGGCAGAAAAAATATCCGCCACTTGCTTTAACTCTTCCCCATCAATCTTTGCTTCTGCCTTTAGTTTCTGCTACAATTTTCAGACCAGATCAACAAATACCCAAATATACATACAAAGCCTCATTCCAAAATTTTTTGGCAAAATCTCCACCATTATCCTCTCCTATTTGGTTCCATGAAAAATTGTTTATACTTAAAAATACAATGGATTTGAGTGTGGAATCTTGCAATCATGTTTATTTAGACAGCTGTGTTTTCAAATACAGCAGATTCCACCTAAAAAATGAAATCTGCAAAAGCCAGAATACATTTAGATGGTGTACTGTTTATTAAATACAATCTGATTTAACCTGTCTTTAGTAGAAATGCAAAATACAAGGGGGCTTCAAAATATGAAAAGATGAGATCTTTCCATAAATGTTTGAAGCCCCCTCACAAGTTTCTCATGATAGTTCACACTCAAAAGTTTCATTGACACCGTTTTTTTTAACCTGATAAAAAATAGTTATGAGATAAAAAGGATACTATTGCTGCTCCAACACAATGAGCTGACTCCAGATGGTGATGTGTGGGGGCTGAATTTATCCACCAATGTCATAGATGAGGCATCCCATATTTTAATGTCATCTCCCGATGAAGCAAATCTGAAGTTTTCCTGCATGACTGCACCTACAGTTTAAAATGATACACTTAAAAAGCTACTGAGGCTAGGCAAAATAAAGGAAAGTTAAAAATGAAGCATCTCATATCAACAAGATCACGTAGTTTTACATTTTGTCCCACGGGCATCACTCAGCACAAAGCAGCTAGCATGGCCTTTTTAAAACACAACCAAGTCATTCTCAAGGTCCTTCTAGGGGCTCCTCATAGCAATGATAATGAAGCCCATTCTGGATGTCAACCCCAAACCGGCCTCTGTGCACCCTGTCACTGCACGCTCCCCTCCTCCACCAGTCTCCACATCCTCCAGCCTTCATTAGTCTCTGCAACAAACGAAGGTCGCTCTCTGCTCCCTCTGCCCACATATCTCTATCCCCAAATTTCCTGGAGCCATCACTCTCCGCTTCATTTAGGGATAGAACAGGTGTCTCCTGAGAAAGGCCTTCTTCAGGCACTGACTCAACCAGCCCATGACCTTTTACTTCAATACCTGGAGCCCTCTTGGCATAGTGGTTAGGTGTTGAGCTGCTACCCATTAGGCGAGCAGTTTGAACCCATTAGCTGCTCTATGGGAGAAAGATGAGGCTTTCTGATCCCATAAAACAGCCTGGAAAGCCCATAAATCCAGTTTTACTTTATCCTATTTACTCTTCTATCCCATAAGGTCACTATGAGTCAGAATTAACTCAATGGCAGTGGGTTTGGTTTGGGTTTAATGCTATCTGGAATTCGTATTTGTTCTGATCGTGTCTACCTCCCTAGACATGAATGAAACAGAGATTGTCCAGGGCACGGAATTATCTTGTTTATGATCAGCTTCTGGAAAAGTCCTTGGCACACAGTAAGTGCCCAAAAAATACCTACCGGATGGATAACGTCATCTTTTAAAATAATGTTATCAAACTAACACTTTTGGAGTTCTGAATCTAGCCTCCGCCCGCACCCCGTTTTTCCAAACAAATCTAAAATGAGCAAATATGGTCAAAGGAGACGTCACACTATACAATGGTCTACAATGTCATCCCCTGTATTATTTAGTCATGATATATAATACAAACACATAATCGAATTAAGTGATTTTCCTAAAGCAGACCAGCAGCTTGGCAGCTAAAGTCACCAAGAACAACAGATGGCAGGTCACGCACCAAAAAATGCTCAAATTTACCAAGGGAGAGAGCGGGAGGAGAGCACAGAAGCAAAGAAGCATACGCATTCCGGGTGTGGACAGGCCAAGACAAGCACAGCAATACTAATGCCACAAGCAGGCGCGGCCACCATCGTCAAAACATCACATTCAGAGCCCATCCCAGAAGGCTAGCAGAATGAATGACACTGAGCTCTCACTTCCAAGAGGCAAACAAAACCCAAACACACGTGCTTTCCAAAAGGCTAGCACTTGGGAAAACTGGAAAAACTCACTATGCCATTCAAGATGCTTCCCGACATCATCCAAATGAGATGCTACTAAGAGTAGTCGCAGTCCCCTGCTGAAATGCAAGGGTGTGTGGGCCAGGAGTCTTCCTGGATCCCCACTCAAGAACAAGGAAGTGCTGGAAAAGTCACTTCTAAAGCCAGGACACACAGCGGGCACTGCTGCCTGCTAAGACCTTGCACCATTCATTCCTCCTGAACAGTGTGAAGGAAGACTACACGCAGCAGGGATCAGAAAAACTGTTCAAGCCATCCACCCCAGCAGAATGGAGCACTAAACATCTCCTGGTGTGTGGTGGATCAAGGAAGACTGTCTCCTGAGAACTGAGCACATTTAAGGAACAAGCATCCCCCCAGCCCCGCACGGGGTCCCACTAAAAATAGACTGCTCTCACAGTTACCTAGGTATCCAGGCTGGGGCTAAAGGAAAGAAAACATTCCATTCCAACATGCAGCTGGAACATATAAAAGTCATCCAACTTTTTATTCGCTCCAAACGCATTTCACTTGCAAAGGAACTTCTGGGGTGAGGTCCCCCGGATAATGCATTTGCGTGCGCGCCAAACGATTGGCATCTGAGGGGGTGGTAAGAAGGGAGACAGACTTGTGAAGAGACGGCAAACTTTCGCGAAGCAGCACGTGCCTCAGAGTCACCATCCACCCACCCTAAGTGACCCGGGGGACCTCTCGGGCAGGGACGGAGGTCCCGAAGAACCTGGCCCGCGACTCCTGAGCCCGATCCAGGCCATTTCCGCGCCAAACGCGCCCCAGCCCGGCAACGGCCTGGGGAGTTGGGCCAGCCGGAGCGCGCCGCGCCCAGGGCCTCCGACTTGCCCCCTGAGGTGCCCGGTGGATGGGCGAGTTTCAGTGGGATACAAGGACGTGGTGGTCGGTGGCCCGCTGACCCCGGCCCTCCGGGACCTCACCTCTTAGAGCGGC
>NW_022103898.1:31182634-31205154 GCF_000313985.2 Echinops telfairi
ACAGAGCATGCGCTGTTACGCAAAAACCGCGATAGAGTGAAGCCGAGGAAGTCCGAAGCACGAAGTGGCGAGGGTTCACTGTATTTGATCCCATTGTTTCAGCCACTGTGTCAATCCATCTCTCCGCGGGCCTTCACCTTTTTCACTGTCCCTCACTGTTAGCAAGCATGATGCCCTTCTCCAGGGACAGTTCTATCCTGACATGTCCAAAATCCGTGAGATGAAGTCTTGCAATCTTTGCACTCTGGGCATACTTCTTCCAAAATCCTAAGAATGGGAGTGTACGTAGCAAAGTCTTCTCTGAAGACGAAACCATGAAAAGGTGGTAATACAGCATGCAGATCCCTAAAGAGTAAGCATTTGGGCTGTTAAACTATAAAACCGGTGGTCTTTCGTTTACAACGGACAACAGAGTCCGGTGGCCTTTCGTTTACAACGGACAACAGAGTCCGGTGGTCTTTCGTTTACAGTGGACTAAAGAGTCAGAGACAGCTGCCATCAAGTTATGAAGTCTTTTTTAAGTGGGTGGTTCTCGGGTGGAAAAAGAAGATCCCTAACTGAAATTTGAAATGCTATCATGTTGTTTTTTAGCCCGACTCATAATTCTAATAAATGTAAGTTGTTTCTTGTGCAAAAGGTGATATTCTTACACTACACATACATAACGATTGTGTTTCTATATAAAATGTGAAATAGCCTTAATGGAAATTTCTTATATGTGCAATATTATCTGAATAGAAAACATAGGCAAGTTCTGCAAGTTACTAAGAAATAGAAAAAGAAGAACGAGAGCAAGGTAATCACAAGTCTCCCCAGACCCCATACAAAAAAGCAAAGTGTTCCTGTGAAAACCTTTCTAAACTGAAATGTTGAAAAGTGAAGAAGCAACTATCATTAATTTATAGATTAAAAAAAAATTGACCCTCCCTAGGCCCCCCAAATAAACTACCAATTCATACCAAAACCATTTAAAGCCTAAAATAGTTTCTCCATATACTATTTGTGGACATAGTCCAGGAGTGTGGAAAGTTGGTGCTGAGATGTTTAGCATAGTTCCAGAAGGAGCGTGGCAAGGCCTTCGCTGGTCCAAATCTGACTGCCTCTTCAACAGAAAACCAGTTCCTCCTTTCGCCAGTTTTCATAAAGCTGAAAATCATTGTGGGATTTCCTTTGGCTAGTCAAAAGGAACTAAACTGCATATTTCATCATAATGAAGTGGTCTAAAACGAACTTTTGAAAAGTAGGGAATACCTGTATATATGGTTTACAGCACAGAAAATCGTTTTTAAAAAGACATTTTATAAACCCCTGAACTAATAAATTTAGTTTATTAGATTTATCAGGGTGAGAAGTAAAGAAGTAATTTTATCCCATGAACCTGGCCTTGGTCTTTGGTACCAGAGAGATAGCCTTTCAACCTCTGGAATTCCTGGAGTGTTTGAAGTACTTTAGTAATTCACAGTGGACCCCAAGACCACACCTGAACAGTTATGCTAATGAGATGACTGAGGGTGCATTTGGCTGTGCCAGGAAGACCCATCCCTAACTCTGGGAAAGAAATGGGAGACTAGAAATTGAGTCCAAACATGTGGCCAGTAGATCAAGAAATCATGTGTAGCTACTGAAACCCCACTAAAACTTCTGAACCCCAAAGCTTGAGTGAGCATCTTTGGTTGATAATGTACACTGATTGTTTTGTGTATCTCTCCCTTTCATTCAGTTCTGATTTATATCCTTTTTTGCTACAATAAAACTGTAATTGCAGTACAACACTCTCCTGAGTTCTGTGAGCTGCTCTAGTGAATTATCAAACCTGAGGGGGTAGAACAAGCTCTTACACTTGAAGTCAGCAGGTCAGAAGTGAAACTGTTGTAGGAGCCATGAGCTGACACAGAATGTCCTGAAGGAGTAGCAGGAACTGACAAATTTAGACTGGGAAGACCACAAGTGAAGGTGGCCCTGGAAACACCCGGACTTGTAGTTGGTGTCTGAGATTTTGTACAGACTTGGCAGCATGGGGAATTCCGCCCTTAACTCAGAAAGTTTAGCTTAGCATTTAGTAGTTAGTGCCAGAATTCATTATGATAAAGCCAGTGCAAGGTCAATACAACACACACAAAATCAAAAAACCTATCCTCACAACCGCCGAGTCAATTCTGACACATAGCTACCCTATAACGCAATGAGGAACTGGCCCTTTGGGTTAGCAAGGCTGCAAACCTTTACCAGAGCAAAAAGCCTCACCATTTGGAGCAGCAAGTAGGTTCAAACTGCTAATATTGTAATTAGCAGCCTTAATATATAATCCACTATACCAGGGTTCCATAGAAAAGTATTTCTATATACCAGCAATGAACAATTGGAAAATGAAGTAGAGGCTACAATTACGTTTATAGGAGAAAGCAAAAGTATAAAATAATTCATAGCCCTTTGTTGTTAAGCGCCATCCATTGGGTCGGACTCAGCAGTCCCCTGGACAACAGAAGGAAACACGGTTCCTTCATGCCCACATTCACAATGGTTCCCATCTTTGAGCCAATATGACAGCCACTATGGAAACCCCTTTTGATTATGGGTCCTCTTTTTCAGTGACCCACCAGGAAGGTGTGCCACAGGGTTGTATCACCACACTTACTGAATCCATGTGCTGAGAAAATAGTCAAATAAACTGGATTACATGAAGAAGAACTAGGCATCAGGATTGGAGGAAGGCTTATTAACAACCTGAGATATGCAGATAGCACAACCTTACTTGCCAAAAATAGGGAGGACGAAGCACTTGCTGATAAAGAATTGCAACCTTCATTATGGATTATGACTCAATGTAAAGGAGACCAAAATCCTCACAATTGGACCGATAGGTAACATTATGAACAATGGAGAAAAGGTGGAAGTTTTCAGGGATTTTGCCTTACCTTGTGTGGTAGTTACATAATCTGTTGTCAATTTGAGAGGATTAAGAGTGAAGGGGTGGAGTTTAGCCTGTCAATCAGGTCGCAGCTAGATGACCTCATTTGGAGGTGCTAAGGAGATAAATAGTGCACTGGAGGTGGGACACATGCTCACTCCCTGCAAGACAACCCATGAGAAGACACATGGAGCTAAGCTGATGGAGCTGGAGGAGCCACATGGAAACCAATGCCAGTGCTGAGATGCTTCCACCACCACTGGATCCACAAGACCTTCCATCCACTGGCCTGTGATCTTCCTGCATTCAGCATCATTGCATGTGTTGCATGAGTCTGAAGAGAACTTTATAGATTGGTATTGGACATATGGGCTAATATCAGACTTACGGACTTGATCTGGACTGGCTGGGATGTTTTCTCAACATTCAATTGCTCTTGTATATAAATCTCTTTCTTATACACATGAGTGCCTTTGAATTTGTTTCTCTAGTCTATCCAAACTAACACACATGGATCCACAATCAATGCGCATGGAAGCAGCAATCAAGAGATCAAAAAATGAGTTGCATTAGGTAAATCTGTTGCACAAGGTCTTTTTAGAATATTGAAAAGCAAGGGTATTACTTTGAGGATTCAGGGGTGCCTAACTCAAGCCATTTCATTCTCCATTGTCTCATATGCATGTGAAAGTTGGACATTGACTAAGGAAGACTTAAGAAGAATGGATGCATTTGAATTGTGGTGTTGGAGAAGAATATAGAAAGTACTATGGAATGCTAAAAGGACCAGCAGATCTATCATAGAAGTTCACCCAGAATGCTCCTTAGAGGCAATGATGGTGAGACTTTGGACATGTTATCAGGACAGACACTGGAAAAGAGAGTCCCTGGAAAAGAGCATCATGTTTGGGAAGGAAAACAGCGACAGCAGAAAGGCTGCAGCATATAAACAATTGTGAGGATGGGCCAGGACCAGCGGCGTTTTCTTCTGCTGTGTATAAGGCTGCTATGTCTCGGAACTGATTCCATGGCACCATGTTACCGAGCATGATGTCCTTCTCTAGGCACCGGTCATTCCTGATTATATGTTCAAAGTATATGAAACGAAGTATTGTCAACCTTGAATCTAAGAAATATTTTGGCTACATTTCCAAGGCATGTATGTTCTTTCATCTGGTAGTCCATGGCCTACTCTGGTATTTTTCCTCAACACTATAATTCTAAGGTATCGATTCTTCTCTGGGTTTTCTTGCATGCTTTGCATGCATATGAGATTATTGAAAATCCTGTGACTTTGATCAGGCACACTTTAGTCATCAAAATGGCATCTTTGTGAATTATTATTATAATTTATGATTGGGGGGTTGTATTAGAGCTTAAATTCTGAGCACCCTGATTCACAAAAGGTTCTGGGTGCAAGTGGTAGCCCCAAATCCATTTGTAGTGTCCCCCAATAGTTTAAGCCTCCCTGGAATGTTTTCTGATCATTGACCAAGGACACAGATAATCCTGACCTCAGGGAAATTGCCTTGGAAAGTGGCTTGCCTCTACCCTTCTCTGGCCAGACCAGAGAGGGCAGTCTGTCTTATACCAACTTGCCCCAGTGTATCCTTGCTGAAAGTCACTGTACTGGGGTAGGTAGGTACAGGGAACTGCATAGTCATGAGTCCTGCACTGTCAGTTGGGCCCTGACTGCCTTGGTGGGGAAGCCTTCAACCACTCTTGTAAACCTTTGTGTCTAACTATATATGTGTCCCAATCATCCTTCTGTAGTCCCACCTGCTGCTGTGATATATTGATCTACCAAACATGCTTTTGTGAGAGCTCCTCATGGGCCCCCACATACGCTATTTATCTTGAGTATCAACTGTGAACTGTCAGACGCCATTTCAACCTCTTGTTGGTGGACTCCCGCACCCGGATGACGTGCCTGCATCTTTGTGTTGTCTCTGTCTCTTTCAAGATTTCATAAATGTTCTCTTTAAATTAAACACATTTTTAAAAATTTAAGTGACATCTTTTCTCTTTAAAGTGATCTTTTGAAGCAGATTTGACTACTGGAATACATTGTTAGATTTCTGACTGCTGCTTCGATGGGCGTTGGTATTATATCTAAAGAAAGGAAATCCTTGACTTCAAAGATTAACCACATCAGTCTTTTGCCCACTTACTACGATGCTGCTTGTTGGTCCAGTTGCAAGGATTTGGAGGTTTTGTACATCGAAGTACAATCATACTGAAAGCTGTAGTGTTTTATCCTATCGCGAAGTGCTTCGAGCCCTCTTACCTTTCAGTAAGCAAGATGTTGTCATCTGTGAGTTGCAGGTTAATGAGTCTCCCTCTCACCTTAATGCTGCATTCTTCATAGAGTTCAGTTTGCTGCATTATTTTCTCAGTATAAAGATGGGTTAAGTATAGTGAAATATACACTGCAGATGCAAGTCTTCCCTAATTTTAAACCTAGCAGTATTCCTTTGTTCTGTTTAACTGTCTGCTTTTTGGTCAGGTTTTTCAGGAGCACAATTAAGGTCTCTGGAATTACTATCCTTAGTACTGTTGCCTATAATTTGTTAAGAACTACACAGTTGAATGTTTTTGCATAGTCTGTAAAACAGGTAAACATCTTGCTGGCATGCTCGGCTTTCAGCCGAGATTCTCCTGACATCAGCAATAATACACCACCACCACAACCACCACCACCACCCCTCACGCCCCGCCCCTCCCACCCCTCCCTGTCCATGTCCTCTTCTGAATTGGCTTGAATTTCTGGCAGTTCCCTATTGATGCACACTGCAACCATGAAGGCCGTGGAAGTTGGCAAGTCCCTAATCAGCAGTCAGGTCAGGCCAGAAGCTTCTTCTGACTCAATTGCAAAGGCTAACCCCCATCAAATTGGTAGGTCTGGCAGAAGGAAGCTTTCTGGCTTACGTGCCATGAACCATACTTCATAAAGAGATGCAGGAGAAGAGAGAGAGTGCTTTGTCAGTGTTTCTACATATGTTGAATGCAGGCCATTCCCCCCACCCCCCATCCCTAGAAAACTACCCTTTTCCATGATTATCTGATCATATCAGATCACCAGCGGGAAACGATTATATATCTGTGAGAACTCGAAGAATTGTGGCCTAGCTGACATGACACGTAATGTGTGTTAGTCCAGGTAGACTAGAGAAACAAATTCATAGCCATTCATATGTGTATAAGAAAGAGCTTTATATAAAGAGTAATTTTTATTAAGAAAACATCCCAGCCCAGTCCAGATCAAGCCCGTAAGTCCGATATTAGCCCATATGTTCAATAACAATCTATAAAGTCCTCTTCAGACTCCTGCAACACATGCAATGACGCCGAATGCAGGAAGATCACAGGCCAGTGGGTGGAAGGTCTTGTGGATCCAGTGGTGGTGGAAGCATCTCAGCACTGGCATGGGTCTCCATGTGGCTCCTTCAGCTCCAGGGCTCTGACTGCCATCAGCTTAGCTCAATGTGGCTTGTCAACAGGAATACCTCGCAAGGAGTGTGTGTGTCTCTGGCCTCCAGTGCACTATTTATCTTCCTAGCACCTCCAAATGAGGTCATCAAGCTACAACCTGATTAATGGGCTAAACCACCCCTTCACTCTTAATAGTCTCAAGTTGACACCAGATTATATAACTAGCACAGAGGGTTAACCTTAACCATCACACATGATCTCAAATGCTCTTCATAACCACCCTCTTGCTGACTCCCTCAGCTCTTCTCTGGCATGCACTCGGTCTTGCTGAATACCTCGTCTAGTGATGGCCTCTGTTTAAAATACCTCCTCCTGTCTGTTCACCAGATTCTAGGGACTGAGAAAAGCTTTGGCACAGAGGACATGCTTAATGAATATTTGATGTGTACGTGAATGAAAGAATCTGTTTCTTAGAATCTATTTGAAGAGTTTAACTGCAACGTGGAAAATCAATAGCTGGTGGAAAGCCTGCGAGCAGAATGACTAGGTTCAGCTACTTGACACATTCCAGACAAGATGAAGAGGTCCTGGACCCAAGCCGAGGCAATGGCAATGGAAATAAGAGTCAGAATCAGGAGACTTTTGTTCAAAAAAACAAAAGATCCTTTATGAGCAAATGCGATTGATGGAGCCCTGCGTGTTTTCTGAAGGATGGTTCGGGTATTTTAAATTTAGACAAAGGGCTGGAAAGTCAGACATGCCCCATGAGAAGCAATCAATCAACCAAACTTCATGAAAGTGAGAAGAGGTGTTTGAAGGAGACAAAGAGGTTAGCAAGGTACACAGAGTTTGTGATACAGAAATAAAGAGGGTTTTAACTGCTGAAGAATCCAGAGACAGACAAGGAGAGTGAAGATTTTAGTACAGAGGATATAATAACTGGAAAAGTTTGCTTCAACCCTTAATGTAGTCATAAAATTTATAGGCAGTCTAGGCTGCAATACTGGAATGGAAGGTATACATTATACAAGCTGTCTTCCATCTTGACGGGAAAGGTAAAAGTAGATAAGCAAGTTACTGAGATTTATTGGGGCCACAGGGAGGGTACATAGGGTATGTGTAACTTCAGTCTCAGCCCATTTACCCTTGACATGTCTCGAGCCATGTAACAGTGTCCCTATGCCATGCAAAGAGCTTATGATGACAACTTGTTCTACTGGCCAAAGTGTAGGGGAGGAAAAAGAGTGAATATTTTTATGAGCAGAACATTGTGTTTTCCATAACTATGTCCTTACCCTGACTTTTCAAAAATAAACATAAATTACTATGCTACCATAACTTACTTCAGAATATTGTTGGAAGGATAAAGACATTCTGGATATATATTGAATAAACATCATAAGACGTTTCATCCGTACAGAAAAGATAGTGCTAAATAGAAATCTTCTGTTGCTCGATTTTGAGCCCTGTTTCTTCTTTCCACATTAAATGTGCCTCTGTGATCGGTTTTGTGTCAATTTGGCTGGACTGGGATTCTCGGCGGTTTGGTAGGAATGTCCTATGATGTGATCTCACACAATGCAATCAGCTCCACCACGAGAACTAACAGAATCAACTCGGAGCAGCCAGCAGCTGTGGTGGGATGCAGTCCCCTTGACCCAGTCACAACCTTAGTGCAATGTAAAGAAAAATTCCTCAGGGGTATGCCCTGCTACCCTGATTCTGTTTGTTGACCTCCTGCCATACTGTCTGCCAATCCCAGGAGCCATCATTGGACCGCCAGCCTTGTATTTCACTGTGTGACCACCAACCTGTGGTCTTCCTGCTTCCTGCTCATCAGCCCCTGCAGCTACATAAGCCAGGAGAAACTTTCAGCTAACCCACAGACTTGAACCAGACTGGACATACCCAATTCTACAACTGTGTGAGTCATTTCTCATTATAACTCCCTTTCTATGTCCATACACATATGTCACTGACTTTGCTTTTCTACAGAACTCAGGCTAACAGAACATCCTTCTGGTGTCTTGTTTTCTTGTGTGTGTTATTACACACACACACACACACACACACACACACACACACACACACACACCCCACCATGTGGTAGTATCAAACTCATCTCTGTGGATATTTAAATAGAACACACACACACACACACACACACACACACACACACACACAGAACTGTGAAGTTGATTTGGCGACGGAAAGAAAGAAAGAAGGCAAAGGTAGAAAATAGTTTCAGAGATTTATTTCAGAGCTCCTGGGTAGGGAAGGGAGAGCAAAGAAAGGGAGGGGAGCATCCTGAACTCCCAGGTGAGGTTCACAGGATCCCAATTGGGGCCCCGCAAAGTCACACTGTCCAGGTGAGAGGTGGAGAGTTTTATAGCCTGGGTCTGGGGGGAGGGAGTAACTGGGGAATTTTCCACTGTAACTTTGTTGTCTGCAGGTCCAAAGCTAAGCAACAGAGTTCGAAGTTATCTGTAATGGTTAGTCTTCTGCACCTGGGCCTGAAGGCCACCGAAGGGGATGAGGAGGAAGGGGGAAAGAGGTCTGCCCTCTGATAGCATCCTGGGAGTGTTTTCACCAGCTTTATCTCCTAGCCCACCTGCCTTGCTAACTCCCACTTTTGACTGACAATAACTAAACACAAATGCCCAAATCCTCAAAACTGGACTAATAGGTAACACTATGATAAATGGAGGAAAGACTGAAATTGTCGACCATTTCATCTTGCTTGGATCCACAATCACAATCAATGCTCATGGAAGCAGCATGCGAGATATCAAAGGATGCATTTCATTTGGGTAAATCTGCAGCACAAGATCTCTTTAAGGAGTTGAAAAGCAAGGATGGTACCTTGAGCACTAAGGTGCATCTGACCCAAGCCATGTTGCTTTCCATCACTTCATGTGCACGTGAAAGTTGGATGTTGCATAAGGAAGACTGAAGAAGAATCGATGTATTTGGATTATGGTGCTGGTGAAAACTACTGAAAGTACCATGGACTGCCAAAAGAACAAACAAATCTATCTTAGAAGATAGAACAGCCAGCATGCTCCATAGAGGTAAAGATGGAGAGACTTTACCTCATGTACTTTGGGCATGTCATCAAGAGAGACCAGTCTCTGGAAAGCAGTGGGGAGTCATAGGCGAGGAAGGCCCTCAAACAAATGGATTGACGTCACTGCTGCAACAATGGGCTCACATAGAAGAACAATGGTGAGGCTGGCATGAGAAGGGATGGCGTTTTCCTCTCTTGTACGTAAGGTGACTATTAGAACCAGCTGGGCAGCAGCCAACAGCAAACACAAATACTAGCTTAATATGTATCTGTTCTCCACTCCTCTGGTTCCACTTACAAATATATCTTGGGGAGTTTCTCATTTTAGTAGATGTTGGCCCGTTCTTTTTTTAGTCATCTAATAAAGCATTTTGTGGATCTATCATAACAACATAGACTCTATGTGGATATATCGCTAATCATCTACTGGATAATATTAAAGTTATTTCTACAAATTCTTTTCATATGCATAATTTATCATATATGCAAGTAGAACTGTATATGTTAGCACTGTCCAATAGACAGATGTGAGCCACATGCAATTTGATGTTTTCTAGCAGCCACATTACAAAATTAAAATAAGTGAGAATAGTATATGCAACCCAATCGTATACCCAAAATATTACCATTTCAACTTGAAATCAATGTGAAAGAACACTGATTAGATATTTTACATATTTTATTTGTACTAAGTCTTGTAAATTAAGTGTTCACTTTAGGCTTAAAAATAATTTCTTTTTATGAGTTCAACTATATCCACTACATGAGTTTGTAGTCTTTACTTCATTTAACTTTTTTGAAAATCACGTCTCTCAATTATTTCCTCTTCCTTACTAACTTCGCTTACACAATGTTCTCTCCATTTTTAGCCCACCATTCTGGTTACACTCCCATGGATTCCTTGTGGCACTTGTCTTTCCCATGGGCTCCTCTGTGGTGTCCACCTGCACACTGGCCTTTGGAGTGAGTTCCACTGGGTAGCACCACATAAGAGGCCTGGTGGCATAGTGATTACGCATGGGGGTGGGGGTGGGGTCGTGATCTGCAACATACCTGCAAGGGAGAGACAGAGAGCTTTCCACTCTCTTAAAAAGGTGTAGTCTCAGAGACTCTCAGGGACAGCTCCATCCTGTCCTAAGGCTCCCCACGAGTCGGCATCAACCCAACGGCAGCGAGTTTGAGTGTACCACAACATATGCCCCATGGATTGAATTGTGCTGTACATCCCAACCTCTATGCTGTGGTTAGAATCTGACTTGGGAATAGGCAGTTTTTATTATGTTCATGATACAAGATTAGTGTAGGATGTATCAGGAGTCAATCACTTTTGAGAGAGCATTCAAACAAGCCAGTGAGAGGCAGAGACTGGGGCAGAGAGCTGTTGAGCCACGTGACGATAGCCCTGGAGCAGAAAGTCAAAGACACAAGGACCTGCCTCCAGAGTTAGCAGGAAGTAAGCCTTCTTCAAGAGCCTGTATCTACCTGTAGAGAGGGTACATTGGGATCACCATATGTACTGGCTTTGATTTGCATAAGAACAGCTGCTCTGTGTTAAACTAGAGGAAGAACTAGGGGTTCTATCAGAGGGAACAATCCTTCACCTCATAATCTACTAGGGCTTTTTTCCCTTCTAATTTGGCATAATGATTATATGTTGAGTTGCTGTCTACATGGTCAGCAGTTCAAAGCCACCTGCAGCTCCGAGGGAGAAAGACTGAACTTTTTCTCCTGTAAACAGTACACGCTAAGAAACCACTAGGGGTTTGCTATGAGTCAGCACTGCCATTGAGTCAGTGAGTTTTATTCCCTCCCAAATATGTCCTTGGGGGTAGGTGGGGCCATGTTATGGGAGGAATCTTTCTGGCTTTTAATGTGACAAATGGAAATTATTGCTCTGGTCTATCTGAACTTTCATCACTGATAGCAGCTTGGGGTGGGAGGGAGTTGTTTTAGAGAAACTATTTTTGAAGGCTGTCTAATCATGGTCTGAGGGTGACTCACCACACCGGAAGGTATCCATTAAGCTGACTGTTAAAATAGGAAATAACAAAAAAAGTTTATTTTCTTCCCAACGTTAAAGTATGAATCAGAAATACGCGTCCTGGGTGCTAGTAAAGTTGTGTCTTTATCTGGGCCCTGGATTCTAGGTGTATCATCATAGAAGATAAATATTAGTGAAAGATGGAGATTTCAAGGAATTGGCTCATGGATTGCAGTTCCTGACAAGTCTGAAATCCACAGGGCAGGCCAGCAGGCTAGCAGGCTAGAAAATTTGTCAGGTTTTCTATGTTACAATCTTAAGACAGAATCCCTGCTTTCTTTGAGAATCCTATCTTTGATCTATGACCTTTAGCTCATTCATACGATGAAGGTGATCTGCTTTCTTTAAACTCAATTGATTTAAATGTTAATTACATCCAAGGGGCACCATAGCTTAGCTAAACTGGCACAGAAAATGCCATCACAAGGTTGTTGCTAAAAGCCCATTATTGTCAAGCGGATTCTGGCTCATAGAGACCCTGCCTAAGTTGTTGTTGTTGTTGTTAGGTTCTGTCAAGCTGATGTTTGACTCACAGTAACCCCACGTGCCAACTGAGAACCACTCTATAGGACATTGTAGGCTGGACTCATTAGGGGGGGCAGATGGCCAAGTCTTTTGCTCACAGAGCCACTAGGTAGGTTCAAACCACCAAACTTTTGAGTAGCAATGAAATGCTAACTTCTCTTCTTTACCAGACTCTAAATTCCTTGGCAGGGGTGGGATGGGGGATGCTA
This sequence comes from Echinops telfairi, assembly GCF_000313985.2. Lineage (NCBI taxonomy): Eukaryota > Metazoa > Chordata > Mammalia > Afrosoricida > Tenrecidae > Echinops > Echinops telfairi. Next base: position 31,194,817 of record NW_022103898.1, read on the forward strand.
TTGTCTTAGTGTGTATTCTCTATTGTCACTGCTGTATAGAAGACACTTAGTATATGTACCTGGTCAGTGACTGAGTGGAAGCACAAACAAATTAAAGAAATTAGAACTGATAGGAATAATATAGTAACTTAATATGGTCTATGTCCACAATGACAGAGGCTGGCTGACTCAATGGTAGAATGTTTGCCTTTCAGATGGGAGACACAATTTCTGTTCTGGGCTGACACACTTCAGACACAGCCATCACCTGTCAGTCAGCAACATTGTGTCTGTTTATCTGGATCTTTCATCGTAGTTCAGTATATCCAGCCATTTCTTCTGAAACCAACTAGTCATTAAGCACTTACCATGTCCCAAGTGATGTCATAGATGCTCTACTTATAGGGATGAAAGCAAAAACAAAACTGTAGTATTTACCTGAAGGAACTCTTAATTTTGGTGATGTGTAATTGTTTGCATGTTGCTGAAAAGATTTCAGTGGAGTTCATTGTAAGCCAGCGTAGGAACTGATGATCTACTTTTAAAAATCAGTCAGTTGAAGCCCCATGGGCGGGGAACAAAAACACAACGTATGTTCATGGCTATCTAAGATACTGGCCAGGCTCCAAAAGCAGTTTGAATTTCATAATCCTGGTAGGTCTGAAATATAATGTTTGGTCACGCAAACCAGCCTATTCCTCCATGCTACAGATAAAATCCAGGAAGAATTAGTAAGATCGCTGTTATTTAGCAGTACTCTTCAAAGAATGTTCTAAGGATCAATTTTAGCACAGGATGGTTTTGGAGTTGGTATGGGGGACTATAACTTGTTACAGTAGCAACAGGAAACTAATCAACTCAAGCAGATTTTATCCTTCACAAAATGCCACGCTGGAAGAAACATCGACTCACGGGCACAGGAGCGACTAAGGCATGGTGTAAGTAAGGTCTCCTGTCTCCACCCTTCACCACAGGCAGGGTCTGCGGCTTCCAGGCTGACGTGCGCCACATAATTGGTTCTGAGGATGGACTCCTGGCGCATACAAAACTCTCCAAGAAGACCCAACCTGTACCCAGGCCACACAAGAAAGTCTAGTAAAATACTGCTCAAACAATAAAAGTAAATGAAAACAAGGAAGGAGAGAGAGGAGCTAGAACTAGATAGTTCCAGCCTAAACCAGATTAAGCCAACCAAAAAGCCTATCGCCATCAAGTGGATTCCAAACCACTGTGACCCTCCGGGATAGAGTAGAAGTGTTTCTTTGGGGGTTTTGAGACTGTCAGTCTCTATCTTTCACCCTCCAAGTGGCTAATGGATTTGAACAGCTGACCTTGCAGTTGGCAGCTCAAAGCTTATCCCACAGAGCCACGACCTCTCTTTAAACCAGATTAAACAGATATAAAAACAAGAATAATACCCATAGAACATCTATACTAGAAAAAGCTGCCGACATTTTGAGCACTACTCATTAAACATGTTTAAAATGATTGACAATATAAAAGATTTTTAAAAAACACAATGAGAACAGAGCTAGCATAGTTGATAAAGAAGTAAATAGAAATCCTAAAACTGAAAAATATACACTTCGTCATTTTAAAACTCTATGAATAGGTTAATCAATGAACTTGACAGAGCTAAAAAGAAAATTAGCACACAAAAAGAGAAATCTAAAGACACTATCTAGAATGTGGCTTAGAGAAGAAAAACAAATCAATCAACAATAGAGAATAGAAGACAGATTGAGACAGAGAAGATAAAATGAGAAGATTCAAAACATGAATTTTCTTATCTATTCTTCTATATACATATATATGAGGAAAACAGTGGGAGAAATACATTGCTCTGAGAGTATATTGTCTATATCTTAAAACCAGTGTCCAATATCAAGTATGTGCTGATAAGTAAAGCTTAATGGTGCCCATCCTTTTCCCCCATATGGTGTGTAAAGTAAATACCAACACCCCACATTGGATACTTAGTGTCATTTGTTTATATGTTTCATATAATAAGTTTGTCCCATCAACTTACTTTTGATAAAAATAATGTTCACCGTTAAAAGCATCATACTTATAAAATGTTGAAATAAGTACAGAACAAATCTTTTATTGAACTCATTAATTAGTGGGGGAACCTGTAAGATGCTATGGCTTATTCGAGGAGCAGTACAAAAATATTAGAGTCAGATTGCTAGGTTAAACATAAAGCCAGTCAAAGTCTCACAGTGTAATAAATATAATCTTTGAGTTATCTTCTCATCACTTACACCTCTTGGGTACAATTTTTTGGCCACTGGATATGCCTAAGAGTCATTTTATTGTTACCAGTTATTTACAAATTAATCTAGATCCTCAAAGAAATGTAAATTATTTTGCTGTTGTTGTTAGGTGCCATGGCATGGATACCATTAGCAGTTCAATTTTGCTAGAGCATAAGACTGAGGCAGCAGGATAGAGTCTGTGGGAGAGGAGACTGAAGAGGTACATCAGAGTCTCAGAAGTCATAAAACACAAAACACAATGGCATTGAGTTGATTCCAACCCATAATGGCCTTATATAGGGTTCTGTGACTGCAAATCTTTACAGAAATAGCTGCCCCTTCATTCTCCTGCAAAACAGCTGGTGGGTTTGAAAGACTGACTTTGTGGTTAGCATCCCAATGTCTCAGCCACAGTGTGACCACAGGAGAACTTGAATCCAGGGAATGACAAGGCCAGGTTTGCAGCTCAGCTAACTTTGAGTGCACTAAGGGCACTGGACTGAGCATGAGCAGGAAACATCTGCCAGGCAGTGCCTCCTTCTGTTGTCCACGGGGCTGTCATCACGACAGTGCGCCGACTCGTTCTTCAAGGATAGCCAGGGCTGCTCTCTGACAATTTCATTGGGAAACTTACTCTACCCACCCACATCCCCAATCTTACGCCTTCAAACTTCCCAAGCACAAAGAACATTGAAAAGGAACACAATTTGTGTCCAAGATGTAAAAACTGCCACTTTGACATTGTGTAAATCAAAGAGTGCATGGTGTAAATTAGAGACATCAGAATACTGCCTTCAAAAGTATATAGACCCAGGTGGAGCCTGTGTCAAGAAGCAATAGCACACACACACACACACACACACACACACACACACACGTAGCAATACTTTTTGACTTACCTATGTATATAGCTGAGTCTGAAAAGGGGGCCTGATGATGTAGTGTGTAAGTACTTTCCTGCTAACCACCAGAGCAAGAAGTGGCAGTCTGCTTCCATGGAAGATTACAGCCTGGGACAGCCCATGGGACGATTCTACTCTGTCCTACAGGGTGACTGTGAATTGGAATGATCCCACAGCACACATCAACAGCAGTAGTTTAAAAGTCATCCAATCATAGGCTTCCTGGACAACAGAGCCTCGGGCAAAGAAAATAAGTACTGATGCTTTACAGAAGGGGATGGGAGTATGATGTATAATCCTAAGAGCAGCACGTGAGTAAAAATCGAGTGAAGAATGTGAAGCGTTGTGAAATGTGGAGGGCCTTGAAGAGATCTATTGATTTGGTCAGCAACTGTGTCTGCTAGGTGTTTGGGATTTCTCAGGATGGCTGCACTGCAAAACCCTGTCTCAGAATGAGAGGAAGGAGGAAAGGAAATCTATTTGCCCTGATCTCGCCTGTCTCTTGTCCATTGGACAAAGTTTACCCATGTGAAGCTAGCTCCACTGTTCTTCCAAATGGCATCTTCTGGTCCAGGCGTACCAGATCCTATCCCAAATGTTATTGCCAGCAGCTGCAGGCAGAGCACTGGAATGAGGATTGATGTTCCCTGGGCTAGAGGTTGTCATGGAAGTTGGCGCATATGCGTCCTGCCTACAGAACTCTGAAGATGAGGGGCCGACTGGAGCTTCCTCCAAGAACAGGGCATGGAGAAAGGGCAGTCAGACAATCTGCACACTTGGTGTTTGGTGGGGCAGGATGCCATGGAAAGGAATAGACTTCAAGCATCTTGAAAGAATGCCAGTCAGGAGGAAGCCTCCGTGAGGCTAGATATCCCACAGTAAGAGGCTGTGGGTATATCACAGAGTAGGGATGCAAGAGCTGAGGGGCATTGCAAGAGGTGACTTGGAGAGTGCATGCTTATCCCTGGAAACATGACCAGGTCCTCAAGGATCCGTAGATGAAACCGAGGATTGCATTCTGGCTCCCCAGGGCTTTGGGTTATTGAGTGTCTGGGGGGGGGTCATGGAAGTCATGGTGAGGTCATCTGAGAGATTCACGTGGGGAGGGTAGCACCCAGTAGGCATGAACATATATCGTAAGTAGTACAAGCAACATGAAACTGTTCATTTATCTCACCAGCCTTCCTCCTGAGCCTCACAAATCCAAGAAAGAAGAAACACCCCAAAGCGATGGATTGAACTGATAAGAGGAAGTGAAAAGGCATCGAAGATACGAAAAAATAGACCTTTTCCCTTCCTCGATCCATCTTGTAGGTGGTAGATCTGTTGGGAGAGGAATGGGAACAAGTCTTTGAAATGGATGTTAGATGGAAAGTTTTATATGTACTTATAACTGGGCTGGACTCCACAACCCTTGGGTGAGACTCTCAGCTTCCCAAATGGTACTTTGTCCAGATATCAACAGTAACTCGAATACAACAAGGACATTCTGGGAAGAAAAGTATCTCAGGTGAAAAAGAGAAATTCAACAGAGCTTTTTTGAAACCAGTGATTAAAGGAAAATAACTGGTAACAAATGACATCTTTTGGGGGCTTCAAGGGAAGAAATAGAAATAACAGCATATTTAAACAAATAAAACTACTATTCAAATTTCCATTTTAGATGCCATGAGATAATTTTTCTTACATTTAAAACACATGTTAGGAAAAGCACATACCGTATATACTCGAGTATAAGCCAACACGAATATCAGCGGAGGCACTTAATTTTACCACAAAACTGCATTAAAAATGTGCTGAAAAAACTTGGCATATACATGAGTATATACAGTGTGTGGTAATCCCTGTTTTCTGTAAGGATTTCCAGAATGCAACATTGTTAAAGCAACAGTGCCTTTACAAGATTGTACCAGCTGTTTAGGAGAATTCAGGTATCTTCTACATGTGCCTGAGAACAGTATTTCTAATTGGTCTAACTTCCTGGTTCTTGGGACTTGAGCTGGCTGGCTGTTGTCTCTCTTGCCTGCTCTCTGACCTTCTAATAGGAGGTGTGTCAGCCTTGCAAGGCCGTTTATCAGGAGAAACCTCCAGACTGATGCTTGATCTATGCTTTTGGGATTTTCTAGCCTCCCCCACAGGAAGAGCTATTTTCTTGAGATAAATCTCAATCTCTCTCTCTTTCTTTCTCCACTTGTTTTGCTTCTGTAAAGGACCCTGCCAGAGACAATGAAGGATGCCCTTTTCTTTGAATCAGATGCCGCTTTTGGTTTTAAATACGTTTTTGGCCTTTTGATTTCACATCTGTTATGTGAATGACTGCCAGACACATTTAATAAAGCAGTCTCCCCTAATCATTAATTATGACACCAATATACCAGTCGTATTGTATTCTAATGCGATTTGTGCATGCAGATTTCAAAGAGCTTCCCCAGATTTAATTAATCTTCAGTGTTACTAATGAAAACGCATCTACCCGGCATGAGTTTAGGTTTCCAATCTGTTCTTTAAGGGCAGCTCATTTTATAAAGGTACATTTATAACAGCATTTCAGAGGTTACACATTCCTTAGTAAGCAATTGTTTTGATTACTTCATTATCTTTTTTTTCCCTTCCCCTGGATGATTTCAGTTGGTTTCTTCTTACCATCAGCCAAGTGTAATTCCGACCTTCCCGCTCCCTCCCTTTCTTAGCATGGTCTGCATTAGCAAGGGAGCCATTTCCATTCTGAAGACTGAAAACAATTTCATTATCTGATAAAAATTCTTTTCTCACATGCCTAAGAAGCAAATCTCCTCATTTATGGTCTCATTAAGCATTTCATCTACCCAGTAAATCTTCTCCATAACCCTCCTTCTGGAAGTAATCATTCGTGTGGCTCAACCCACACCATCTTGGGATGGGGGTGGGGGTAGGGGTGCAGGGGGAACAGCTATAGAGTCTCCTTTTGGCCTTCCCGCCCTCTTCTTCTTTTCCCCTGCAACGTCGCAGCCACATCAGCTCCTCTGTGTGCCCATGCTAACGTCCTCCTTTCTTCAGACACACTGTAGCATCTACACCGTCACTTTGTGAATTGTCCGTGTTCTTTTCTCTGCTCCTTAACAAGCATTTGAAGGGTAGAGGTCGCAAGTTAGGAGTTTGGGTGTTTTTACGCCTGGGAATGAATACCCGCTGTATATGCCGTTGTCAGCTGCAGTCAAGCCAGCCCCTGGCTCCTGGTAGTCGCATGCACAGAGCAACTAAACACTGTTTGCTCCTGGGTTAACCTCTTCACCAGTTACATGTAGGACCATTGGTGTGACTGGTTTTCGGAAGTAGAGGCAAGGCCTCTCTTTCTAGTCTTAGTCTGAAAGCTCTGCGGAAGCCTGTCTCACATCTACTGCACGTCCCGAGGCACTTCCGACCGACGAGTAAGAGTGCATTGAGTCAGGTCCCCCATTAGAAAGGTGGGGATTCTACCGCTGGGCCATCACTACCCTTGTCAGGTGCTCGGCAGAGCTCAAAAATAGAGATCGTGAAGAAATGAAGGACTGAAAAGCACAGGGTTACTCATTTTAAAAATCAGATTATGATTTTAATGGACTTGAAAAAAAATTTTTTCCCCAGAACACAGGGAAAGTGGAGAAGCCAAAGTGACTTGTATGAGAACATAGATCAGTTGATCAAACTGAGGGCAAGTTGAAGAGCTATATGGATCTGTCCGTGACTGAAAAGAAAGTAGTTAAACTCTCCCAGCGGGAGCTAAAACTTGAAGCTACAGAAGGGCAGGTGAAAAAGAGAAAAACTCAAAGCAATATCTGGAATACTTGGAAAAATATCAGTAGTGATCAGATGGGGCAAGGTCCACGTCTGTGGGTCCTCTGCACAAGTGAAATGCACAGAATTATAACTATTTCTTCTTATCAAATCTCCAAAGGGTGAAAGATACTGCTACACAATTTCTCAGTCTGCTGTCACACTCTTGATTTAATTTTCAGTTTTTCTTTCTTCATCCCTAGTGGAAGAAAGGGGGAGGCATTAGAATACTTATTCACTGCATCATGATTGTGTCAGAAAAATAAGGATGCAAAACACCCCTAGAGAGCACTGAGTGAATCCCACGGGAACACCAACCACGCCCTGCCTGCTGCTTGGAGCTGGACCATCGACAAGGAAACAAAAGTGCGCTCAGAGGTTTTGATGATGTTATAGTTGACACGCTATTACACCTCTAAATAGAGATAGTAAGTAGACAGCTAGCGACAGGAGTCTGGAGTTCATGGGAACACTCTAGAATAAAGATAAACAGTAGGAGAATTTGGGCATATACAAGGTGCTTAGATAGGAAATTGGCTGGGAATATCTTCACGGGGATTCTGAACTCAAAAACTCACTGCCATCAAGTCGATGCTGACTCTTAGCAACCCGAGCGCACAGGGTAGAACTGGCCCTGTGAGATCCCCGAACTGCAGCTCTGAGGGAGTAGAAAGCCCCATCTTTCTCCAGCAGTGTGGCAAGTGGTTTCAAACTGCTGACTTTGGGTTGGAAGCCCAGCTTGTAACCTTTACGCCACCAGGGTTCCTCATAAGAGTCTAGAGAAGGAGAAAGGGAACATCTACCAGGAGAGAGAATGGTTATTTGCTTAAAACTCTGGTCAGATCATCAGTTATTCTAGGGGTCAGTCCACTATGACCTATGGGTCCTATCTAGTCCACCACCGACTTCTCTTTGGCTCTTGAGTGAAAATAGGTTTTACATTTTAGAATCATTTTATATTTTACATTTACATGTTCACATTTTAAAAATGGTTTTTACATTTCAAATGGTTAGAAATTAACCAAAAGCAGATGGGTATCAGATATATAAAACATAAAATAAAAGTGGAGAAGTAAAGTTCTGTGGGAACATCGGCCATACCATGCTCGTTTGTTGACTGCTCACTTGTTGCCTCCAGGGCAGGCTGCTTTCACACTAGGACAGAGTTGAGTAGTTGCAGAACAGACTCGGACCCACAAAGCCTAAAGCAATCAATGTCTGCACTTTTACAGCTAAAGGTGGATGACCTGTGGTATGTGAGAATGTGAGTCCTGGAACAGCTATGGCCACTGGTACTACCATGAGGAAAATTATCTTGAAGATAAAATGTTATGGAGAAGACGGTTTCTAAGATATTTTCTGAGAAATGGAGCCAGAACCCAGAAGTGATCCTGAACTTCAGGACTAAGTCAGGACTGAAGTCTACTTCACCTGTCTAATTATCAGTTACCTGTATGAACACAATTCCTTATTCTATGATCTGGTTGAGGGAGACTTGCTATTCAAAACCCAAACACTCGTGACCAATTTAATTATAAGAATCAGGTATAATTAGTCCTTTTCCGACTTAAATCCCTAACAGCTTATGTTCTCATGGTCTTCGCCCCACAAATACCATGTGCACAACAGATGCTGTTGACTTGTCATCCATTCTACCCTGTCACTAGTTTTCAAACATACACACGCACTCTGCACGCCTAACATTTTAAAATATTTTTTACACCTCTCACTTTTCAGTTTAATTTGACTTGAGTTTGGAAGGATCATTGAAAGGGTTCATTTTATCTACTGCATAACCTCCAACCATCCGAAGCCATCAATTCTGCTTTCCTCCTCTATAATTTCTCTTCCTAAAATTCCAAAGCAAATGAATTCCTCTGTTGTAGGACGGGCATCTATTCCAATATACCTGGAACTATCCAAGGTTTAGTACTGAAACTTCACATCTCAAGAAACAAATAAGCCAGGGGAAAACTGGGAAGGTTAGTGACCCTATCTCCTTGTCTCAAGTAAGTTGGTTTCGCATGATTTTTCTGAAGCATCACCATCATTCCACATCGATGGCCCACAGTGATCATTTGGTCCTGTAGACCTTTCCAAACATCTTCCTAGTCAAGATGGCTCTCTCCTTAAAGCCAACTACCGTTCCATATGCTTACAAATTAAATGTTTCTTATCGTTAAATGAATACACACTTAGGATTGTTATGAATTGGTATTCTTATTGTAGATTTAGTCTTGAAATCTACTTTGAAAATAGCCAAACCAGGTTTTTCATGTTTAGTGTTTTTGTGATATATATTCCTCATCCCTTTATTTTTTATCTATTTATGTCTCATTGAAAATCCACACCATCACGCTCCTTTTATTGAAGGTTTTTGTAATTTTACATTGAACCTAATTGATGATATGGTTGACAAAAGATGAATGGATACATTTGAATTACGGTGCTGGTGAAGAACATTGAAAGTACAGTGGACTGCCAAGAGAACAAACACACCTGTCTTAGAAGTACAGCCAAATACTCTTTAGAAGCAAGGATGGTGAGACTTTGTCTCATGTACTTTGGACATGTTGTCAGGAGAGACCAGTCCTTGGAAGAAGACATCATGCTTGGTAAAGAGGAGCAGCGGTGAAACACAGGAAGACTCTTGACAAGATGGATTGACGCAGTGGCTGCAACAAGGGGCTCCTACATAAGCATAATTGTCAGGGTGCCCCAGGACTGGGCAGAGCTTCATCGGGATGTGCATAGGGTTGTATGTACTGACTTAACAGAACCTAACAATAACAATGATATAGTTGAGAGTAGGTCTGTCATCTAGAATTCCAGAAGGACCTTGTTTATTGTTGTTGCTTTTTCTTTCAATACTTTAAAGGCAATCCATTGTCCTTTACCCTTCCATGTTTTATTCCTATAATTGTCCCTTTGCTTAGTACTTTATAATGGTCTTCTTTCTCTGGCTGGTATTAAGGGTTTTTTCTCCCTTGTGTTAGTCTGGGTACTTTAGAGAAACAAATCCACAGAAACTCATATGTGTAAGAGAGAGTTTTATATAAAGGTTAAGTGCATATCAAGAAAACATCCCAACCCAGTGCTGTCCAAGCTCACAAGTCCAACATTAACCCATATGTCCGACACCAATCCACAAAGTCTTCCTCCGTCTCACAAACCACACACTATGACACCGACTGCAGGAGGAAAACCGAGTCAGTGAATGTGTAAGCATCTCAGCGCTGGAAGGGTCTCCACATGGCTGCTCCAGCACCCAGGGCTGCATCGGGGTAGTTCCATGTGGCTTCTCCTTGGGGATGTCTCACAGGAAGTGAGCCTTGCCAGCTGAAGCAGGGAACTGGCTAAGGCATCCTGGTCCAACCCTGGTCCGACCATCACAAAACCTGAGAACT
>NW_022103898.1:31205254-31211688 GCF_000313985.2 Echinops telfairi
AACTAGAAAGGTGAGGCTCACTGAGCCATTTATCCCTCCACCTTTCAATTAACCCCACATGTGTTTATTGGCCAGGTTGGTGCAATAAACTAACTCATCCCTATTTTTAATTTTCAGAAATTTTACTATAATTTCCCTGGGTACACCTTTCTTTTTATTTATCACATTTGGGTTCAGTGAGATTCCTAAATTTGAAGCTTAAAGTTTTTAATAAAATTTGATCATTAAAAATATATGTATCCCCCTCCCCCATTCTCCCTTGCGTTTTTTTGGGGGACTTCAGTTCCACATTTGTTAAAATGCATTATGTTGCTACATTGCCATTACAGTTCTGCAATTAAAATAACATATCTCTCTCTTTGTTTTTCATATATCTCTTTATGCTTCAGTTTACTGTTGATTTGTTTCTAAGTTTACTGATTCTTTCCTCTGCAGTGCCTAATTTTCAGTTAGGTCTGTCCAATGCCTTTTAAAATTTCAGATTTTATAGGTTTCAGTTCTAGAGTTTCCATATGGTTCCTTTCAGGTTTCCTGATAGTCTCTAGAGTTTTACATAATATATTAGTCTTTCACAGTATATATATTCATGTATACCATAGTCATTTAAAATCATTATCTGTTAATTCTATGATCTCAGACTTCTGTGGATCTGTTTATTTAGACTATTCTTTCCCTTGATTGTGGGTATCATTTTTTTAGGTTTTGTTTTATACAGATAGTAATTTTTTTTATATACACTGTGCAATGTGTGTGGATATGTTATTTTCCTTTGAGAAATTTTTGAGTTTTACTCCACCAGACAAGTAAGATTCTGAAGAATCACCTGGGTTATTTGGAGGCTAGATAACCAATCAACCACCCCACTGCCATTGAATCAATCCCGATTCATAGTGACCCAGTGGGATGGAATGAAACTGCTCCTTGGGGTTCTCAGCCTGTAGAGATCTTTGTGAGAGCATAGTTTTATCTTTCTCCCAAGTCTGATCACATGTCTAGACAATTTGAGGGGCTCTTGTGCACAGATTTTGGGACCCCCTCATTCTGTGGTTCCCTCTTTTATGAGCTAGTCCATCTTAATTTCCAGTTGCCTAGAACCTCAAACTTCGGCTTCTGAATCCTCAATCTAGCCAGTCAACTTCTCCCTGGTGAGGTTACATACCTTGCAAGATGAGAATGCTTTCAGAGAAAAAGGTTGTATGAATTTGGAACTCATCAAGTTCGGTCATCATGTTCCCTCCTTTTTCTGCCTCCTTTTGTTAGTTCCAGGGCTTTAACAATATTTGAAACCCAATCTTACGATTGTTGACAATTATAATATTCTTTCATCCAGAGTTCAGAATTTCTATCAGCAGATGCTAGTTCAAAAAAAGCTAGTTTGCTATGATCAGAAATAGAGCTTCCATCATTACTTAAAAACAACACAAAGCTCTGATCCTTTCAGGATAGGTCTAGGCAGATCTCAACTTGAGAAGCATATGTAATAATAAAGTAATATAATAAAGTAAGAACTTACTTATAAGAAAAAATAAGTTACTAAGAACTTAACTATTCTTGAGCAGCCAGTAGGTGCCCAACACTGTTCTACTTGTTTTACCTGTCCCCAATTTACAGATGAGGAAACTGATGTGTAGACCAATGAAGAGACTTGCTCAAGTTCATGTAGCTGGCCAATGGGAAAGCCAGGACTCCAACTCAGCCTGTCAGATCTCAGATCAACCTCTGTTAAACACTGGCCTACACTGTTATCCAAGTGCAGACAGCTTACTTCTTGGTGCAGGTGGTTTAAGGAAGCTTTAATCTTGTTGTAGATAATGAAACAAAATCACCCCTAAGGTTCCTTTTAAAGTTATAAATCTAAAATGCTACAAAAGTTGTAATCCCCAAGCAGAAAATAATTCATTTTCATCTCAGAAAAATTATTTCCCTTCTAGCCAAACTCCAGAACATGTACACATAAAACAGCCTTTCATTCCCATGTACGCTTCCCTGGCTCACTTCTCCTTTAGGCTTCTAGGACCTTGAGCTGAACTGTACGACGTGCCGGCCGGGTTGCTCCAGCACCATCGCAGGTTGAGTCCATTCTGAGTGCACCGTCAAGATTGAGAAACCGCTCTCTTCAAAACAGATGGAAGCATCACCTTTGAAGGCTTGGACATCAGCCATTCTGGTCGTGTTTCTGTGCCACCCTCGTTCTACTGGGAAATATTTTTGACCAGTTTAAAATGCTCTAAGAAACAATTTCACAAGTGGATCAGTTCATGCCCAAACAAAACTGTTTATAAGACCAATACATCTTTTCTTTCATATCTCTCCCTGGATACACACCCTCCAAATTGTTGTAAGCTAATTAATCAGAATATGGATAGGGGTTTGGGAAATATTAAAGAAAAGAGAGATCCTTGAAAGAATAGCCTAGAATCCTTGAAGTAACCTATGAAAGGTGTCACCGTTTACGGCAGGTAAATGCAGATTCATCCACAGGGTATTTGTAGGAGGAGCCAGGGGAAAAACTGTCCCTGGAATTTGTCCTAGGAATACCCAGATTTCTCAGGCACATATACTGCTGATCTTGGAATGCATTGTATCTACTTGTCAGTCCATGCAGTAAGAGTGCACCTAGTCCGATCTGTAGCAGGCCCCTAGAGAGTATAATGGATTTAATTATCTCTATCTTTTAAATTAACCTAACTAATGGCTCCATCTTAATTTCCTACCTTTACTTTTTTCTTTACCCAATTCTTCTTATCTAGTTTCCATTATTCTTATCTTTTTATTGGATGCATACTTGTAAACTGCCTTAAATCCTCTCTTGAACACATTTGAATATAAATAACAACTCTTCAGAAAGAAAGAAAAAAGAACCATTGAAATATATATATGAAAATTGAGAGGCAAAAGAAGAACTTGAGAAAATAGTCACAAAATGTAGGGAAACTGTTAATATCTTTCATATTAAGGTCTCTTGCAGGGTGCCGAAAGGGTTATAAGTGTGGCTACTGTGTTAGGCCCGGTTGACTAGAGAAATAAATCCAGGGACACTCATAAGAGACAGCTTTATATCAAGAAGTACCATATATACTTGTGCATAAGCTGAGTTTTCAGCACATTTTTAATGCATTTTTGTGGTAAAATTAGGTGCCTCGGCTGATATTTGGGTCGGCTTATCCGCGAGTATAAGTATACGGTAGTTATATATCAAGCAAACATCCCATCGCAGTCCATAGCAAGTCCATAAGTCCAATGCTAGTCCTTAAATCCCTCTTCAGACTCGTGCAGTCACAAGTAATGAAGCAGAATGCAGGAGTATCACAGGCCAGTGGGTGAAAAAGTCTTGCAGAGCCAATAGCGGTGGATGCATTTCCAGGGCACTGGTCCCCATCAGGGTCAGGCAGCAGGAAGGTGAAGGCAGAGCGTGGAGAGGTTCTTTAGAGCCCCCCTTATGAGAAGGCCAGGCCCACATGGAGTCACCATCAGGCTGTGACCGGATTGACAGGCTAGACTCCACCCCTACATTTTTATTAGATCTTCAAGTTGACATGAAATTATGTCACCACCATAGCTACTAACTACAAAGCTGGACGTGCTAATCGGCACAGAGGCACCTCTGAAGAAAGGCCAGGTGCTCTGTCTCCAAAAGTTCACAGCCATTGAATACACTATGAACTGTGTCTATTCTGACACACACAGGACCTCTAGGAGCTGGAACCAATTAAACTGCAACTGGTTTGAGGGAATCTGGCAATCAACAAGAAAAAGATAAACACACAAGTGAAAAGAAAAACTTTGAGAGCAAAGGTTCTGCAAACCCAAACTTCTCCGGTGCCATTGAGTCCTTTCCGACCCAGAGTGACTTACACAGGGCACGGAAGCAGACCGCCTCGTCTTCCTCCTATGGAGCGGCTGGTGAGCTTGAACTGCTAAACTGCTAAACTGCTAGGTTAGCAACCTAACCCACTGTGCCAGTAGGGCTCCTCAAAGATCCAGAAGCTGTATGGGGATAGAAAAATGGCAAGGGGCCAACTGAGAGCTGACAAAAGTTCAACATCAGTGGTCAGTAAAAGCAAATAAAGCTTTAATGAAGAACTTCTGCAAGAAAATGGGAACCCCAGTTGATTGTTTCCACAAGATCCTCCTCATTTGGTCTCTCACCTCAAGAGGAAAACAGACAACACAAATAACCATATGCAAGACAGAGTGAGCATGATACGACTGGCCTCATTTTCTTGCGGGTACCAGGGAGGCTACAATAGAGAACCAGCCTGGGATAGTGGAGATGCCCGGACAGATTCTGGAACAATGAGATGGATGAAGCTTCTAGAAGGACGGCACTGTCTAGCAGCCCTTCTGTGGGAACAGTCCCTGGTAGACGGCTGGCCAGCTGATAAATATCTTTTAACCAGAGTGAGTGAGAATGGGCATTTTTTACTAAAATGTAAAGGTGCCATCATGACTAAAATCTGTCCACTGAATAAAAGCATGCGGGAAGGAAGATGCCAAGTTTGCTAGGGGAGTATTACGTTCCCTATGGAAAAGAGAATAAATGACCAGCCCCAAACGGCAGGATTAAGGATTTCATAAATTTGCAATAGGATTTCATACAATTTTCTCTTACTATTCAGTCCATTGTTGTTGACTCACAACAGCCCCACATATGTCTGCATAGAAATGTGCCCTCCCCTGGCCCCCACCACGAGTTTTTAATGTCTGGCTTTCTAAAAGGAGGTCACCAGACTCTTCTTCCGAGACTCTGCGTGGACTCGGACCCCCAACTTTTAGTTAACAGCTGGGCACTTTAACCATCTCCATGACTCAGACGGACTACGAGCTTACCCTTGATTGCCAGAAGAGGAATTCTGGACAATTCCTTTGGATCAAATCACAACCTGGCTTTTTTAATGAAGTTTCATGCATAACACCAGGTCCAGACATTGTCAACTTGAGCATTTTCTTGGCTAATAGGCGCAGTTTGTTCTATTTGGGGGATTTAGAGCATTTCTACAAGCCGCTGTACTGGTCAGTGTGGACATTATTATTTTCTGGTCTATTAGGGATGACGACTAATATTATACAGAAAATACATTGAAATGTTAACCTTGGAGGTTTCAGAGTGGTGGACGTCGGGGTAACATGTATTCTCTGCTTGGCAGTTTTCAGCCTTTTGCAAATTCTCTACGAGAGTTCTTAATGGCTTTTGTAAATGATGAGAAAAAAATCAGTTCAGGAGATTCTTTTTATAACTGAGTGTGCTCTGAGAGAGACATAAATTGGGGAAATTGGGAAACTACTGAAACATCTTCAAGTTACTCAGAATCCACTGAGCTTTCAATGTGGTGGCTAATTTAAAGAAATGATCAAGGGTGGTTTATTCTTGGGCAACATCTGGTTTAAAAACTGCTTGATCCTCAGCTATTAAATGTAAAGTATTATCTTAAATATCAAACAACACCGAAAGCAATTTCTTTGTAATTAATTTTGTGTTGTCTCCAAAGCTCCAGTGGAAAATGTTGCACTTATTGTAATAAAATTCCTATGCCTCTGTACACAGCTTTTTTTAACTAATGAGTTTAATTATGAAGAAAACTGCTGTCACTAAAGCCTTCTTCTTAATCATGCCTGCGTTTATGACAAAAAAATCATTTGTTGCCATGGAAATCTTGGTGTCAAAGTTTCAACTCATAAGCTCTATTGAAGTGTAAAGCAAGAATAAGAAATGAGTCTCCAATAAAGAGAAACATTTTCCTTAATATAGTCTTAAAAATATTGAAGTTATAGATGGTTGAAAGATTTCACAAGTGAACCTCATTTGGCATAACAGGCAGTCACATAAAAAGTTTGCCATGCATCTAATTTTGGAAATTCACATCTTTCTAAAGTATAACTAGGGAGCTTATAATTGATAGGGACTGCACAGGGAATCATCTCAATTTAATTAAACATTTATTGAGACTCCACTATCCTATATTAAAAATGAATACTTCCATACAGTGATTTTTCAGAAACTGGGCACAGGTATAGTTTAACATCAGTTTCAAATGGTTTCTAGTTGTCATTAAAAACCAAACTAATGGAACCGGATGTGAACTACTCACTTAAAGTCATATAATGAGATGAAAATCCAAATTCAAATTTAAGAGTTAACTCATAGGTGCACCAACTGAAAGCCAAACACACTGCCATCGAGTTGAATTTGACTCATAGAAACCCTTCGTTTTTTTGTTGTTGCTGCTTTGTTTTGCTCTGTCTTGTTATTGTGCATATTATTATCTCTGCAGGTGTATCTAGATAAGCTAGACTGGATAAACAATCTGGAGGAGAAAACAATGGGATTGATGCTCTGGGGGACATGGGAGAGGGGGAGGTGGGGGAAAGGAAGTGGTGTTAACAAACCCAGGGACAAGGGAACAACAAGTGATCCATAATCTGTGGCGAGGAGG
>NW_022103898.1:31212562-31218160 GCF_000313985.2 Echinops telfairi
GACAACAGAATAGTGGGTGAAAGGAGATGTTGGACAGCGTAAGGCATGACAAAACAATAATAATTTATAAATTATCAAGGGTTTGTGAGGGAGGTGGGTGGGGAGGGAGAGGAAAAAGTGAGGAGCTGATGCCAAGGACTCAAGTAGAAAGCAAATGTTTTGAGAATGATGAGAGCAAAAAATGTACAAATGTGCTTGACACAATGGATGGATGGATTGTGATGAGTTGTGCGAGCCCCAATACAATGCTTTAAAAAGAATAAGAGAATGAGTAGAACTGCTCCTTTGTATTTTCCAGACTGTAAACCTTTATGGGAACAGAGAGTCAAATTTTTTTTCTCTCTCTTGAAGTGGCTGAAGAGTTTGAACTGCTGATGTTGGGACTAGCAGTCCATTGACTAGCCTACTGTGCCACCAGGGCTTCTCCAGGTGAACCAATGACCCTACAAAGTATATTATCCAACAAAGTAAGGGAGGTAATTGCTGAGTTTGCTATTTATCTATAAAATATACCACATATGCAGGACCCCACATTTGGTGATCCACAGGATCTCTGTGAGTCAGAAAGAACACAACAATAGCAATCATCAGAGTAAGACAATGGTGGAGATCAAGATCACAAACCCCCTGTTTCAGAAAGAAAATCTCACCACTGCAAAGAAAATCTCTGGTGTGTTCTTCCTATACCTCACTTTTCCTTTTCCTTCCAAGAGGTGACTGCAAGTCTGATTTTGGTGTCACCACTTAACCGGACTAAAGAAATACAGTTTTAATACATACATATGCATCAATAAATAGTAGAGTTATTGTTTTATATAAACTTTACATAAGTATATAAAGTATATAAACTTTATAAAAGGCATGCCTTCCTATGTAGTGCTCCTTCTGCATCACTTAAAAAATTTATTTTTTTGCTCAACCTGTTATTACAGTGTATCTGGTCAAACCATGCCTCTTTCACTAATTGGGGTGCAGCTGCTATGTAGAGTTTTATCTAGACCCAGCTGCCGTGGAGTTGATTCCACATCATCAGGACTCTAGATGATCAGAGCCTTGCCCCACGGGGAGTCTCATGGCTGACTTTTCGGAAGCAGTTCCCCTGGACCTTCTTCCCACGTCCCTCCCGGTGGACTCAAACCTTAAACCTTTCAGCTAGCAGTTGAGAGTGTCAACCATTCATGCATCCTTCCTTTATAACTGTTGTGTAATATCTTATTATATAGGTATCATGGGATTATTTATTTAAAATTCTTCAACCGAGGAATATTTAGTAAGTCTTCTTTTGTGTGTGCTACTCATCTCTTTATCGGTGAGCACTTTTGTACATGGCCCCTTGAGTACATGGGTGGGCACCCCTCTGTAGAGCGAACTACCACATTTCAACTTGAGAAACTGGTAAAGAGTGGTTCAGCAAAGGACTCCTGGGACCAATAGCTTCTCTAGTCAATCCATGGTGAGGGTTTTTCCCAATCACATACATGTTGATGGTGTCATTGCTTGGTGCCTTCGAGTTGACCCTAGCTCATTGCGACCCCCTGCAACACAACAGAACTGCCCCAGAGGGTTTTCTTGGCTGTAATCTTTACAGAAACAGATCGCTAGGTCTTTCTTCCACTGAGCCACGGGGTGAGGTCAACACTCTACCATTTCAATCGTGCCATCAGGACTCCCATGGATGCTTGATAATAATTTAATTTTGTCCACAGCTTGAAGACGCCCTAGACGGCATTGTGTATTCTTCATCTAAGGTTCCAGGCTTTACAGACACATAGAAAATGACAGACTCAAGCTGAAGGAGCCCAGAGGAGTGAGAAGCTGCTTCACTCTCATAAGACACCCGTGAGCTAAAGTTGTGGGGCTGCAATGTGAAATGTAATAAGAAACAACTCTATGCCAAAGGGATATGGTGAAGTCCTCTGGGACTTTCAAGAGGCACATATCTCTATGCCTACTCATTTGACTGGCACTGAGGGGTTTGTGAAGTTTTGTCTGGAAGGAAAGGCAAGAGCAATGGAAACCAGAGACAAAGACCAACTTTCCTGTTCTCTCCAGAATGGACAGAGAGAGACTTTCCCGCCAATTGTCTGAAGGACAACACTTCAATTGGGCAATGTGTCAAGGGTTCACACATGAAGTGAACAGAGACCATTGCATTTGAAACTCAATTTCCAAAGCTCTCTGGGAGATGGATGGGGGAAAGACGTGGCAAACAAGCGCTGGGGCTTTGTTACCTACCACTTAGCTGTTGGTTCTCTCCCCTCCTGTCCCCTGCTTCCTCCTCAGTTTCCCTCCTGTCCTGTCCTTCTCTGCTACAATGAAAACCAGTAGAAGACACTGCTGGTGTCTGCTATTGAGCATGTCCAGATCTTGCACATAGCACGAGGAGAAGACAAGGATGAAGCAGGTGGGGAGGAAAGCAGCTGTGAATTGTGTAGCTTGGTTTTCAAAAGAAATCCTGATAGACGTTTCTGGAAATAGACATATCTTTCATCCTGGTAGATTTTTAAATTTCTTTATGTTTCTCCTTCAGCTCGGTTCACCATTTCCTCATTGCCTCCCAATAGAAAATTCCAGCCTTTATGAGTGAATGCTATTTTTCCTTGTGAAGACATGTGGGAAGATTTGGAAGAGATTCTGGAAAGATTACTAGAAACTGGAAAACTGAATGCAGAGTCTGGGGAAGTTTTAGGTGGTGTTTCTCTCAGTTAAAACAATCCCCAAGAAAATAGCATTTGGAAGTAACTCTGAAAGTGGAGAAGTTAAAATGCCACGCAAACTTTCCTACAGCAGGGAAGGGAGCCCGTTTTCCTCAGAAGAAACGATCCCATTGGCACAGATAAAATGGAGGTACACTTTCTTAAAGACACCCTGGTGGCTCAGTGGCTTTAACCTGGGGCTGTTCAAACCCACCATCTGCTCCGTGGGAGGGAGAGGAAGCTGTGGAGGGTATTGCGTTTATTCTTGTTATTGTTTTCCACCCCCTTCTTTTCTAATTTCATTTATTTCCCAAACCATTTTATTGGGAGCTAATATCGATTCCGTAGTTCAATCACATCAAGCAGGATTGTACAATTGCTACCACAATCCGTTTCAAAGCATTCTCTTTCTTCTTAAACTCTGTGACATCAGCTCCCTTTTATGCGCCCGCCCCACGACACCTCCTAGAAATCCTTATTCTACTTGCTATCCCTATAGATTCATCAATGCTGCATTTCATATACTGGAAAGCAGAAAAACATACCACAAAAATTCAAGAGGGTTACTCCAATGACAAAATACATGAGATAACCCCCAGTATGAACAACAAAATACAGAATATGCTGAAAACCAGATCAGACGCAACATGCATCTGTTTTAACTGGTTTAACAAGGTTTTAACTGTTCAAGTTTACAATTTTGATTTCTTATAGTTATCTCTCCAATCCACTCTATTTGGTAATCTGTTTCTTCCCATCTTTCTATTATGGATGGAGGGAAAGCACCTGAGCCTTATTTCCTATGTAAATCTCAGATATGTACTTTGGGCTTCCACTGTCATTCATAGCCTCCTGCAAACCAGAATCTCACAATTTAGGCTTTGATACTATTCCCTTCTTCGACTTTGGATTATAGGATTTACAATGCTTCAGCCATTGATGTTTGTGTGCTTCTTCCATGTGGACTTAGTTGACATCTCACTTACATGGCTGCTTGTTTGGAAACAATCTTCTACAAACACCATCTAATTTCTTCACCACTCTTTGATGTAACACCCATTTCTTCTGTGTTCCCTTCTGAGGGCAAGTACTGATGGAATAACTAATTGTTCTTAATTTGGAGCTTGGATTTAGTGAGAGTCCAAAACCCATTCCTGGATCTATATTTTTAAATCTGAGGTTGGCTCACTCTAGCGATCTCCTAGTCTATTTATGGTAGAGAATCTTATCTATCTGTAGTATGTGTATTTCATCTAAGTTTTAGGGTTTACAGATGCTCTGCAAATTTCAGGAGCCCTGGGGGCATGATAGGTTATGTGTTGAGCTGCTAATCACAAGGTCAGTAGTTTGTATCTACGAGCTACTTCACAGGGGAACGATGAGGCTTTCTGCTCCCATGAAGATTTACAACCCCGGAAACCCTGTGGAGCAGTTCTGCTCTGCAGGGTTGAATCTCCATGAATTGGAATCATTTACATGGCAGTGAGGTCATATGCTTTCTTGGCCCACACACCATTTAAAAAAATGATTCATGGAGACTCTGTGTGTGTGTGTGTGTGTGTGTGTGTGTGTGTGTGTGTGTGTGTAGAATCACATTCCCTAGGGTTTTCAATGGCTATAATCTTACCAGTACCACTAGGTAGAGCTGAACCACTAAGGTTTCCATTATCAGCTGAGCACGGATCTATCATGTTATCATGGATCTCTGATCCCAGAGACAAGGAGAGACATTCCAGCTTGAGTACAAAGCTCAGCTCTTCTTCTTCTCCTCCACTAAAATTCAAGTTTCTCAAGCAGCAGAGTGGGTGCAAGGGCAAGGGAAGCCATTTAGGTCTTGGAAAGACCTGGGATTTAAATCCTAGCTCTACCTAGGGATTACTGTGATTGTTGGACAAAGTAATGCCGTGCCCTAAGCCTCTCTTGCTTCATCTGTAGAATGGGGCAATGCTGTATGTTTCATGGTCATAATCCTCATGAAGGAAGAATGGAGAAACATGTGCAATAGTTATTAATATAGTGCCTAGACTGGTCAATACTCCAAACATGAGTGGGGACAGAGAACTTGGTCAACACTCCAGAAAAGAGTGGTCATAGTAGTGATGGTGGGGCTGGCAGGAAAACTTTTCTTCTCCTTTTAAGTTCTTGTAGCCCTATCTTGCCTGGGTTTCATCTATGTATCCATCCATTCAACACATATTTATAGACCTCTTCATGCATGCTAAACCAGAGGGCCAAGGAAAATGAGAAAATCATTCCACAAGGTAGATTCACACGTCGAATACAATTTATCAAACATACCAATGATTATGACTATGACAAAGGTCTGAGCATTGTTCCCTTCTGCTACTTATTAAGGTCATTGCTGTGGATTAGCACCCCTGGATGGCAACAACAACAACTGTGTCAAGTATTGCGCCAGGGTTCTATAAAACAGTACATGGCTTCCCAGCCACTAATGATCAAAGTAAAAAAAAATAAAAAGAAAAACTTAACAGTTAATGACAACAAATGGAAGATGGGCATATAGATTCCTGAAAAATTAGCATTAGGTTGAAGTGAATGGCCCAGTTATTAGTTATGCTACATTTCACCCCTGCATTCAACATGTAGGTAATTTTCATGCCTTTCTTCCTTCTGGTGGTGAAACTTTGCATAATGAATTAAACTTCTCCTGTTGAGAAATACAAATCCCTGAAAGATATGTTCTATCTTGTGCAAAAACTTATAAACCCCAGCCACAAGGCAAAGGACAAACATGAAACTCGCATCATAAGACCCTTTGCTCCACAGAGAAGAAGCACACAAGCCTGTGCGAACACGAGGTGTTGAAGGGAACAGGCAGCAGACACCAAAGAACAAAAACCATCATTGTGTGACCACCTACCCCACATAAACGCTGAAG
>NW_022103898.1:31219068-31225740 GCF_000313985.2 Echinops telfairi
TGATTAAAAAAAATAAAAAGACCCTTTGCTATTCGATTGGCCTTTTGGCTGAACTTCATTTGCTGTTCAGTTTTCTAAGGTCACCATAGAAAAATACCACCAAGTGGTTGGCTTTAAAGAACAGGCGTTTCCTCACTGTTCTGGGGGCTGGAACTCCAGTTCAGGGCTTTGGCAGGGCTATGGTCTCTTTGGATGTGTTCTAGAAGTGAGGATGGCGAGACCTAGTTTCATGTAGTTTGGACATGTTATCAGGAGAGAAGAGTCCCCTAGAAAAGAATATGATGTTTGGTGAAGCAGAAGAGGACACCCCTCAATGAGTGGTATGACACAGTGACTGCAATAATGGGCTCAAACATGACACGTGTGAGGCTGACACAGGACCTAGCAGTGTTTAATAGGGGCACCAAATGCTCAAACTCACTGCTATCAAGCTGATTCTGACTCACAATGACCCTAGAGGGCAGAGGCAGATCTGCCCATGTGGGTTTCCTAATTGGGAGCAGAAAGCTAGATATTCTCCTGTGGAGTTGCTAGTGGTTTCTGTTATCAGCCCAGTGTGTAACCACTAAGCCATAAGGCCTAGGGAAAGTTATTCTTCATCTCCTTTAGCTTCGTGTAGCTCTGGGCATTTCTTGGCTTTGCTTGGCTTGTGGTGAGATTCTCGCAGGCTGTCTCCCCTTGTGTGGCTCCGGTTCTGAAGGAATTAGGCCTCATCCTACTCCAGCATGATGTCATTATTTAGCAGATAATATTTCCAAAGAAAAGCCCAATTTCCACAAAAAATTTCACATTCACTAGTACGAGGGCCTATCTTGTTGGAGTGGACAGTTCAAGGCAGAAAATGAGCATACAGTCACCAGGCAGACATTTTTGTGATTTCACTAGTGAATTCTTTTCTTTCCTCTTTTACTACAACTTAGTTTCCAGCTGGTCTTCTTTCTCCCGGTTTCTTCCCCTTCCGTTGTATCCTGAACATCTTCCTTCCCCGGCAGCCAGGCCCCAACCAAGCCAATCAACCCTTTCACTGACTCAACACTGATCGCAGGGCTGCCAGTATCAGGAACTTGCCACTCTCCTCCTCAATCATGTGTAATGGTGCTCTATCACCTTCTGCCCTGTTTCCCAAAGGGGGGCGATAACCCCCTCTTGGAGGTGCGAGATCAATCCAAACTCGAAACCCAATCTCGCTGCCATCAGTCAGTTCTGACTCATCGAGACCCTAAAGGGCAGGGTAGATCTGCCACTGAGGGTTTCTGGCACTGTGACTCTTAATGCCTCATCTTTCCTTCAGACAAAACCGGGTACTTTATTTCAGTGGCGGGGGGGAGGCAGAAAGTGCTGAGTAATGATCTACTGAAACACAAAAGCTAAAGACACTAAGAAAACAGAGGAAAACCTCAATGGAAAAGAAAGCAGGAAATATTAAAAACTAGAACTTTAAAATGGGTCCAAAGGGAGATCAAATGATAAGGTGTCAACTTTTAGCTTATCTACATCTGCCCTACACCACTTCCAAGGGCATTCTACATGTTAACAAGGCTGTTCACATCCCTGGTCTGTGGTCAGAGGGAATTCACCAGAGGCTTCATCCACGCGTATTTATCCCTCAGTTATTCTTTTAAACTGACATAACTTTCAAATGGGTCAAAAGGGGATCAAATAAGATGTTACATTTTAACCTAACTATATCTACTATAATGGTTTCTACAATACTCTCTCTCTGATAATAAAGTCATTCCCATTCCTAGACTATGGCCAGAGGGGATTCATCAGAGCTTAATCCACGAGTGGACCCTGCAAATGCTGTGGGGCCTCCGCCATCATCCACAGCTTTCTGAAAACTGAGTGCTCACAAGGTCAGCTCTGATACCATTCCCTCTTTCAGATTTCGAATATATTATTTACAAGAGTCTATCTTTTGTATCATTTTACTGGGGGCTCATTACAACTCTTATCACAATCCATACAGCCATGTCTGTGTCAAGCACATTTGTACATTTGTTGCCATCATCATTCTCAAAACACTTGCTTTCTGCGAGTCTATCTTATTTTTAATCATGATTGTCTACTCCAGATAGATACTAAGCAAGCCCTTTGCATGTACACAATGTTCATTTTAATTTTTTTATATCTGTGTACTCCTAATACAATCTTCCTTCCAGCAAATTTCCAACCCTCAGTCTTTTTATCAAAATCTCACCAAGATTCACTTCTTCTATGTGGGATTCCAGGACAATTCGACCTTGGTTATGCCATGACTTAGGGAGCACCAGAACCAAATGGAAACATAGGGAGCAGCATAAGGGTTTTTCTTTTCTTTCTGTATCATTAAGGAATGATCCTGGCATGGCACAAATGGTTTACGCTTCACTACTAGCCAGAAGGTTGGCAGTTCTTCCATGGAAGAGAGGCCTGGTGATCTGCTCCCATAAAGATTATATCTAAGAAAGCCAGACGGAGCGGTTCTGTTCTCCTGGAAGCTGATGTTCATGTGTTCCACTAGTCCTTTCAACTGTTCCCATGTGTTTTTTATTTTCTTCACTCTTTTTTGCTCCAGAGAGTAAAGACCAGTCCGTACCTTACATGGTCACTTTCAAGCTGTTAGACTCTGGTTGCTACTCATCAAAGTAAGATGTCTATGTGAACTGTGTGATGCTAGTTCACCTTGATTTACCTGGAAATTATGGTCCTGAGCCTCCAAACCCAGTAATTCATGTCCTCAATGCATAGGGTTATAGCTAAGGTGTTTTCATAACATTGCCCTAATATGCCCTACAATAACCATGGGTGCATTTGTATCACATGCAAACATATATAGGGAAATATTCTCTGTCAAACCGCAAGTCATCCCATTGGCCTTTCCATACCTGTTCAGCTTGAGTGTCTATCTATGGACCCACTCATATATTATTGTAATTACTGTTAGTGCCGGATTGCATATTTAATAGTATTTACTTTTGTTGCCTTTACCTCTGGTGGTCCTCTCAGTGTCTCATTTTGTCTTAATCATGTCATGATAACTTCCTCCTTATTGTATATCGCTTTCTCTGCACCCAAGTTAACATGTGCTTGCCATCATCCCCGGCATCACCTTGAGGAGATTGAGTTAAGAGATCTGAGTCTGTATGGAAGCTGTCTGCTACACCTCTCTGCTTTGGAATGACACCTGGGTGCAAACATCCATCCCAGGGGGGCATCCTACTACGTCCTACTGGGTTGCTATAGTCTGAATCAATGGGGTTGGGTTTTTGAAACTCTGCAACAGGTTTCTTCCATAGTCTTGTCAGGAAACAAAGTCAGAGCAACCACATACTGAGGTTTAAACCAAAGTTTCTCCATCCAGGCACTATTAACAGTTTGGGCTGGATGCTTCTTGGATGTGAAAGACTTCCCTTTGCATTGTAAGATATTTCTCAGCATCCCTCGGCTTAGCTCGTTAAATACCAGAAGCACTGCCTACCCCATTAGAAGACCCATAAAAGGACTCTATATCTAAAGAGAACTAGGCATAAAGGACCCTGAGCCTGGGAAGAGTTCCACAAACATACTGTCGTATGAGCAATTCTGCAAGGCTCATTTAATAAGCAACAGCATTGTGACTTAATCCAAATACAATTGAAAATGCCCCCAAAGCTATTATTTAAAAGTAAACTTAGCTTGTTAAGAAAACAGTGAGAGTAGAGATACCAGGAGGATTAGGGGAGGGTGGGGAAAGAAACGGGAAATCAGTCACAAGGATCCATCTATAACCCCCTCCCAGGGGAACAAACAACAGAGAAGTGGGTGAGGGGCAACAGAGGACAATGTAAGATATGAAAATAATAATCTATAACTTATCAAGGGTTTGTGAGGGAGGACAGGCAGGGGGAGGGAGGGGGAAGAAATGAGGAACTGATATCAGGGGCTCAAGTGGGAAGAGAATGCTTTGAAAATGATGATGGCGGCACATGTGCAAATGTGCTTGACACACTGGATGAATGTATGGATTGTGATAAGAGATGTAGGAGCTCCCAATAAAAATATTTAATTATAATAAAAAAGAAAACAATTGAATTTGAAGACAGTTCCTAAAACACTTTTTCTAAGACAATTAAAAAATAATGAAATCATTTAAAAGGTTACCATATACAAAAAGTTCAGGAAATAATTGACACAATCCAGTCGAAAAGACTTCCTGCTGGTATGACACAACCATTTGCCAGGTCAAAAAGCTTCTCAAGATTCAATATAGCTGGCATTGCAAGATCGAATGGAACCTAAGGAAAAGCACAGAAATTATTTATAAAAATGCATTGTTTGAAACTACTGACTGAAGTACAATCCCACATTATCATTTTCTATAAAAGATAATTAACTCCCCGTTGATGATGATGAGGATGATGATGATGATTATGACCCCATTGGTGATGAAGTGATTACCGGTTGAGCTGCTAACAGCAAGGTCCACAGTTCAAAACCAAGGGGCTTTCTTTCCACTATTGTAACTCTCAGAAACTCACACGGGCAGTTCTACCCCACCATATAGGGTTGCTATGAGTTGGCATCGACTCAATGACAATGAGTTTTGTTTTGGTTTTAAGGTAAGTCACAAGGAGCCCTGGTGGTGCTATGGAATAGCAATGGCTGCTAACTCAATGGGTCAGCGGTTCAAACCCACCAGCCATTCTGTGACAGAAAGATGAGGCCGTCTGTTGCTGTAAAATTGAAAGTCTCGCTGTGAGTTGAAATTGGCTTGATGGCAGTGGGTTTGGTTTCAGGCTGAAGATAAGTCACAATGCTTAATATTGCTATACTACTGAGATGGCACCTATATAGTTCTATATCCTATTAAGATTCATATGATAAGCTACACACAGAAGCGAAACCCTGGTGGCATAGTGGATTACAGGTTTGGTTGCTAACTGAATGGTCAGCAGTTCAAAACTACCAGCTGTTCCAAAGGAGAGAGATGAAGCGTTCCTCTCTCATAGAGTCACAGTCCTGGAAACTCACTGGGGCAGTTCTGCTCCGGGTTGTTATGAGTCACAACCCCCTCCATAGCAAGGAATGAGTGTGAGAAAAAATTACAACATACTTTGAAATTATGATTTCTTTTTTGCATTTCCATAATCCTTGTACATGATTCTACATGTAGCA
This sequence comes from Echinops telfairi, assembly GCF_000313985.2. Taxonomy (NCBI): domain Eukaryota; kingdom Metazoa; phylum Chordata; class Mammalia; order Afrosoricida; family Tenrecidae; genus Echinops; species Echinops telfairi. Next base: position 31,224,205 of record NW_022103898.1, read on the forward strand.
TTTTTGGCCTTGATGCTAATGAAATGCTTCCCTTCATAACAGATTGACCTCTTGGCAAAACTTTACCTCCTTCATTCTGTCCTGTTTGGAGTTCACTGTCTACAAGAGACACCGAGTTACCATGACCCAAGACAAGTTAGCTGAAGTCATCCTGAGAAGGCTAAAAACTAGAAACTGAAGACTGCTTTAGTGGTGATTTGATTGAAGGAAGGACTGGGAGACTAACACAAGAATAATGAAAAGAAAATAGATGTTTATGGGGGAACCACTTCATTCCAGTCTAAATAAATACTTTGGAAGATGAATGAGCAAATACCATTTAAATCAATCACAATGAATTAGATTCTGTGGGTCTGAGTCATGGTAAGAAATTAGAGGGCAAGTTTTATTAATTTCTTATTAAGTTATTAAATGAACTACTCATTCCTTTTCTTCTTGAGAAAGCATAATGAAACCCATAAGTGAAGCCTTGATTTGTTACCTTTTAAAATCTACTTTATTTATTTATTTATTATTTTTTCAATTTACTTTTTTTGTTTAGAAAAATAAGCAAAAAGCATTCCAGCACTTTTCATAACTTCAAACAACACAAAGATGAATAAATAAAAACAATATAGTTTCCTTTCCTTGTTCAAGCTTGATGTAATCGGTGTTATCAATCTGGGGAACATCCTTTAATATTATTTTTCTTTCTTAAAAAAACTTAAACAGTTTTGTTGGCATATAATTCACACCCATACGATTCAATGGCTTTATACATGACAGAGTTGTGTAACCTTCACCACCATCAACTTTGGAATAGTCCCTTCGTTTTTGTACTCCTTACTATTAGTTCTCCACTTCTCTCCAACCTACCCTACCAGAACCCAAAGAAAATATTAATCTAGTTACAGTTTCTATAGACTCACCTGTCCTGGGTTTGATATATAGAAAATCATCCCAACTCCTCCCCTTCCAACAGCAACAAGCACACAAAACACAGGGAAACCTCAATAGAAACAAAGCAGATAATAATAAAACCTACAACAAACTGAAAATGAGTCAAAAGGGATGACAAGGTGGTAACATTTAACCTGGTTCTAGCTACACTAACTCATTTTCTGATGCACTCTGTCTAGAGCAAGACTGTTCACAACACTGGTCAATGGTCCCAGGGAATGGAGTGCAGGCTTAATCCCTATGGTTTAATCTCAATTTACTCTGGAAATGGATTTGGGGTTTCCTATGTCATCCATAGCCTTTTGCTAACTAGGTACTCAAAATTTAAGCTTTAATACAATCCTCCTCTGATGCTGGACTTCATTATTTACAGTCCAGGCTGGTGTGCTTCTTTCAAGCTGGTGGACTTAGCTGACACCTTACTTAGCTGGCTGCTTGTTTTAAGGCTTCTGAGACCCAAGACACTATTTTTCTTGATAGACAGGCTATATCTGCTCTCTTCCCCATACTTTTCTATAACACGCATATTTTCAGTGATCCCTTCTTGAGAGTAAGTATCAATCAGGGTTGAATCAGACTGTTCTTACATTAGGGCAC
>NW_022103898.1:31225997-31249180 GCF_000313985.2 Echinops telfairi
ACATACATCAATTGTGTAAAGCACATTTGTACATTCATTGCCCTCATCATTCTCAAAACATTTGCTCTCCACTTAAGGCCCTGAAATCAGGTCCTCATTTTATCCCCTCCCGAATCTTTGGTAATTCTAATAGTAGTATCATTAAACGAACCAATGGTTTTGATATTATTTTTCAATCCTCACACAAATGTGCATGCATATGAGTTTTCCTCTTTGTTTAGTCATTCTGTCTTAAATGGGATAATCATGCTTCCTTTATTTGCTTTTTAATAAATGATATGTAAGAGATATCCCACTTTGAATCAATTCATGAAAGCACAAGAGCTGCATAGAGATTAACAGAATGCATTCTGAAGTAATACTTTCTGATTCAAATCCAGACCTATCTATCACCCATCCAGACCTATCACCTGTGAGTTATGCTGGGTACAATATCTGTGTGATATAACCTGGATTTCCTTGTCTGTAAAATGGAAATCAAGGTAGTTCCTGCATCGTATTGTTGTTGTGAGAGGCTATGAGCTGGAATCAACTTGATAGCAGCAAGGTTTTTTGTGGTGGTTTTTTCCCTGCCTTATCTGTGAAGTGTCACTAAATGGGAAACATGAAAATTGTTGATCAGCAAATTCCGATGATATCTATAGCTAAACAACAAAAATAAAAAAGCATTGTATCCTCTTTTGAGCTCTCTTTTATTGTGAAAACGTTTCCCATGTTAAAAATAAGAACGGCTTTGAGAACAATGAAGTGGCCAGGTTAGTTTTACTTAACATCAGAGTTCGCTACCTTTGGGACATGATTTATATACTAGATACAAAGAGAGCATTTTGGCCTCTGACTTTTATTATTTAACCTCCTGAAAAAGTGGTCATTTGTCAAAGGATGAAGATTAATTGCTAAGTTTATTTTATGGAGGTCACAAATGAAAACTTCAGTTCAAGAAGAAAGATAGAAATAGTGGTCACCCAGTTGTTATTAGTCCTTGTTTTTCCGTGGGAGAAGACAAATAACCTTAAAATGTCAGGACCCACCTCTGTATGATTAGCCCCTCATTCCTAGACACAGCAGGCCTTTTGAACCATATGGTAAACGTTCAATAGAGGGAGCTCCCAGGTTATGAATGAAACCAATCCTAACGTGGCTCTTTAAATTGAATTCATAGGTCAGTCAGAACAAGGGCATACAGTTCTTATTTAGCACTAAATCAGTGATTTAAAACTTGTATGTGCAGCAAGCAAAGGTGATTGTGATAAAGAATTTGTTTTGAGGAGGAATTAGTTCAATCATTTCAAAGCTAGGGCCAATTTACATAGCATTAAAGGGCACGTATGAATGTAAATCGAACACTTGTAACCCAGGGGCATACTATACTTCAAATTGCAGTCATTATTTTATCATTATACAACACAGCAGTCTATATTTTCCTATTGCTGAGCATATTCTCTTAAGTAAACTTTTTATTGAAGTATAACATTCAGACCAGGAAAAGAAGGTAGAAAAATCATAATTTCACAACGTGATATTATTATTGGTTGTTTTTTTTTGCAAAATGAGCATATCCATATTAAACCAACACCCAGGTAAAACATAGAACCTGAAAATTCTCCCTGGTACTCATGACTATTCACTAACTCTCCTTCCCCCATTCTGGTTTCTTTACAAATAGTTTAGAAATATGTAAGGGAGCTTCAAAATGCTTGCCGAAAAATTCCATTACTTTTAGCTTTATTTTTTCATAAAAATTTTGAACCCCACCCCCTCGTATATACCCTGCATGTAAATAGAATTAAACAACATGTGTTCTTTTTCTATATGAATTTATTTGCTCAACATTCTGTGAGATTTATACATGCTGTTGCAGGTAGAATCTGCAGGTTGCAGGTTCATTTTCATTGATGTCACTAGTTTCTATTATATGAACCGATCAGAAGTTACTCATTTTCTCATTGGTGGGCATATCAATGATTTCCATTTTTCATCTATGAATAAGCTATAATAAGAATTCTCATGGATGTTTTTTGGTTGTTGTATTGTCTAAAGTGCACCTGATCCAAACCATGGTATTTTCAATCACCACACATGCATGTGAAAGTTGGACACTGACTAAAGAAGACAGAAGAATGGCTAGTTTGAATTATGGTGCTGACAAAGGGTATTTAAAGCACTGTAGACTACCAAAAGGACAGGTCTGTCTCGGGAGAAGTACAACCTGAGTGCTTCTGAAAGGCAAGGATGGCCAAACCTCATCTTGCACACTTTGGGCATGCTGTCAGGAGACACCAGAGAAGGACATCATTCTCGGTAAAGCAGAGGTGCAGGAAAAAAGAGGCAGCCCCTCAAGGAGCTGGATTGGCACAGTGGCTGCAACAGTGGGCTCAAGCCTAAGCACACTTGTGAGGCTGGCACAGGACTGGGCAGTGTTTTGTTTTGTTGTGCATGGGATCTCTGTGAGTTGGAACTGACTGGATGGCACCCAACACGTACAACATGTAAAGATTTGTGCTGAGTATATATCTAAAATTTTAATGTCCTGTATTATTAGATATGCATATAATTATCTCTAAGTTAATCTAGCAAACAATTTTCTAAAGAGTTTGGTTAATTGACAATTCCACCAGCAATGCTTAAGGCTTCCAGTTAGTCCATACATTTACAAAAACGTGATTATCTTAGTTTTGGTTCTCAGCAATTCTGCTGTAGATGCTGTAGTATCTTGACACTTTTAATTTTGCATCCCTGACAAGTGGTAATAATGAATACAGGCTTATTGGTCTCTCCTTTGAAGGGCAGGTCTTTTTAGTTATATTGAGCTGTTATTTTTCTTCACCCAACAGAAACAAGGTGGCCAATCTTATAACCCTAGAGATGGTTTTTTTTTTTTTTTGCTCTTTTCCTCCTCCATAGTAATAAGCCTAAACTGTCCAGAAGGAGTTCCCAGGAAATTCTAGTTCTTTCTGGAACCAGGAAAGATTTGGTAGAAAGACAAGAAGAGCATGGCTCGGCAGATAGCAGACTATAAATCAGTTCAAGTGGTCATGCATTAAGGAGCAGTAGCAAAGAAATGGGGATGATTTTTCTACCTATAAAGGAGCCTGGGTGACCTAGTGGTTAAGCATTGGGCTGCGATCCCCCAGGTCAGTAGGAAGACAGGCTCTCTACTCCCCATAAGCAGTTATAGTCTCAGAAACTCACAGGGGAAGTTCTGCCCAGTCCTGTAGGTTTGCTTTGAGTCAGCAGTGAGGTTTTAGGTTTTGTTTTTAACATAAAGTGTTAAAGTCTGAATGGTGAGAGGAAGTAAAGGGAAGTTAAGAGAGTTGGAGAACATTGAAAGGGTTTATTAAATCCAGGTCTGGATTTGAACTTATTGTGGAAAGTTTTTTTTTTTTTTTGTAAATTAATCCTTTTATTCGGGGACTTTTACAATCCTTATGACAATCTATCATTCAATAGTATTAAACATACTTGTATGTATGTTGCCATCAACATTTCCAAAACAATTTCTTTCTACTTGAGCCATTGGTATCAGATCCTCTTTTCTTCCCCTCCCTCCTCCACTCGCCCACCCATGTGAATCCTTGATCAATTACATGTTATTACTGTTATTTTGTGTTTTACACCATCCATTGTCTCCCTTCACCCACCTTTCTGTTATTCATCCCCCGAAGGGGGGCACGATATATCCAACCTTGTGATGGGTTCCATTGTGGAAAGTTTTGAAAACCATTGGAGAGTTAATGGGTTTTTTCCAATGCTATATTTTATGAGTTTTGTAAGAAAACTAGATTCTATATTAATGAAAGATTTTGACTTCTGTTCTTTTGTTCCAGTAACTTTCCTTGGCTTAAGGGCAAATTAAAAGTACCTATAATCTTGTGTTTTATTGGCTATTCAAAGGCATTAGACTTTGTTTGTATCCATAATAAAAACTACGGATGGCCTTGAGAAGAATGAGGATTCCAGAAGACTTCGTTATGCTCATGTGGAACGTATATATTGATCAAGAGGGAGTTGTGCAAACAGAACAAGGGAATATTGCATGGTTTAAAATCAGGAGAGGTGTGCATCAGGGTTGTATTGTCTCACCCTATTTCTTCGATCTGTATGATAAGCAAATAATCAGAGAAGCTGGACTATATGAAAACTCAGCGTCGGAATTGGAGGAAGGCTTATTAATAACTTTCAATATGCTGATGACACAACCTTACTTGCTGAAAAAGTGAGGCGGACTTAAAGCACTTACTGGTGAAGATCAAGGATTGCAGGCTTCATTACGGCTTACAACTCAATATAATGAAAATTAAAATCCTCTGAATTGGACCAATAGTAACATCATGAGAAATGAAGAAAAGATTGAAGCTGTCAAGGATTTAATCTTCTTGGATCCACAATCAGTGCTCACGGAAGCAGCCGTCAAGAGATAAAACAGTACATTTCATTGGATAAATCTGCTGCACCAGAACTCTTTAACGTGTTGGAAAGCAAGGATGTTACTTTGAGCACTGAAATACACACCTGACTGAAGGCCTGGTCATTTCAAGTGCCTCATATGCATGTGAAAGTTGGACATTAAAAAAAGATGACTGACCAAAAAAATGGATACATTGGAATTACAGTGCTGGCAGAGAATATTGAAAGTACCATGAACTGCCAAAAGAACAAGCAAATCTCTCTTGGAAGAAGTACAGCCAGAATTCTCCTTAAAAACAAGGATGGCCAGACTTTGTCTCATGTACTTTGGCCATGCTATCAGGACAGACCAGTCCCTGGAAAAGGACATCATGCTTGGAGAGTCGGAGCAAAAGAGGCAGCCCCTCAACAAGATGAACTAACACGGTGGCTACAGTGAAGAGCTGCACCATCCCACCTGAGAGGATGGTGCAGGACGGGCAGTGTTTTGTTCGGTTGTACATGGGGTCATTGTGAGTCAGAACCAACTCTACGGCACCTAATGACAGCAACAGGATCTTTCTCATCCCAGGGAGTCTTTGTTGAGCAACTAGTTTGGGTCCTCTGCCTGACCCCATCTCTCAGGACACTCTCAGTGGGTGTTTAGCATTGAAGTGACCACACACAAAAAAGGGAGGAAGCAAGACTGCCATCAGGTAGGCTTTCTCTCTTGTAGCCCTTGTTTAATTCCCAATGTTTTTTGTTCTAGGCAAAATGTCTACCTGCTCTCTTAAATGGTAAGTAGGAAATCAAACAATCGAGTTTTGTGATTGGAATTGATTTAACTTTACCTTGTTTCAAGAACCTCATAACACAGAGAGAATAAGCCATGAAAAGATGAAACACACACACACACACACACACACACAAACAACTTCAAGACCTTCAAGGTAGGAAAGCTGTTTTCGCCCAGCATTCACATAGATACGTTTTTCAACCTTGTTATCTGTTTCTTCTTACGATGCAACCTGAGTCTTTGAAGTAAATGATGTATTCGTTTTTGTTTTATATTTCTTTGGGGGAGGGGGAGCTGAGGACAGACACGATTTCAAAGGTTGAAAGGAGAATATGAGACTCACTCATTTAAGAAGCAATATCATGAATGACTGGTGACCCATCTAATAGAAGTTCCAGATGACAGGGGACGAGATGTATTTGTTTTCACTGTACTTTATAAGATGAAGAGAATCTCAGACCAGAGATAACAGATATGATTCTATAATAGAAACAGCACCCAACTCTTAAGAAGGTGAAAAGGAACAATAGTTCTGCACCACAGGGGATTTCACACTTGGCTCAGAATATCTTTTCATCACTCTTAAACTTTTTGTGTTAGAAAACTTTAAGGGTAGCAGAAATGCTTTTAAAAATCCCAATATGAAATCAAATGGTTATTTAGCGAGATGGTGGAAATCTCTGAAACTTAAAATGTCAAAGAAGTAACATTTGATAATAGACATTTTGCCTAGAATAAAAAACATTGGGAATTAAACATGGGATACAAGAGAGAAAGTGAGGTAGCTCAGATGTTACATTGTCTAAGACCAGAAGGACAGATTTTTCTAAAATCAACATCCTCATCACGGATATTGGCACGGTCACATTTAAAAGACTGGCCGCTGGCTGTGCCTGGGTTTTCCATGGGCTCTTGAGCAGTTTACAGGGTTGTGTAAAAGATCACTCTGGCTCGGGCGGTCACTCTGTGGCACATGCACTGAAAAACCATTTCAGTCAAACAAAATTCAACAACCCAAGGGGCCCTGCCTCCCTTCTCTTATCCAAGTGGAAGTCGAAAATGTTTTGAGCATTAGCTGCCTGGTTGGAATACATGAGCAGCGCCTCCGTGAGAGGAGAGAAAGCGAGGGAGACGATAGTCGGTGGGATGGATTCTTATAAATCAACCTGTATGTTGTGTTTGTAGCTTAATGCCACACCTGTGTTGTAAAATTCAGACAGTGCTCAGTCAGTATATGTCTTTGGGCCCATTTGTGCCTTCATCTACCCTCCTCCTGCTCCCTGGCGTCCATCCTGCACACGCTCACCTGCTTTCCACACTGCAGCCCAGATCCTGAGTGTGTCAGTCAAGGTACATAAAGAAACAAATCCACAGAAACGCATATGTATGAGAGTTTTATATACAGGTGGGGCGTACATTAAGAAAGCATCCCAATCCAGTTGCTGCCCAAGCCCTTACGTCCATCATTAGCCCATATGTCCGACACCAATCTACAAAGTCCTCCTCAGTCCGACAAAACACACGCAATGATGCTGAATGCAGGAAGAAAGCTGAATCAGTGAGTGTGTAAGCATCTCAGTGCTGGCAGGGGTCTCCACACGGCTGCTCCAGCACCCAGAGCTGCATCAGGGTAGGTCCATGTGGCTTCTCCACAGGGATGTCTTGCTGGAAATGAGCCTTGCCAGCTGAAGCAGGGACCTGGCTAAGGCAGCTGCTCCCTGGTTCGACCATCACAATGCAAGAGACCCGCGAACTAGAAAGGTGAGGCTCACTGAGCCATTTATCTCTCCGCCCTTCAATTGATCCCACTGTGTTTATCGGCCAGGTGGGCACAATAAACCTTACCTGTCTCAATGAGCAATCATACCTTGAAGACAAGTGGCAGAATGGGATTATGTGTTTTATAAGGAACTACTTAAGGAAGAAGGAGGAGGACTTGGCAAGCTACTTCTGACAAGCAGCCACGGAAACCCTGTGGATCACAGCAGACGATTGTCGGATGGAGTGTTAGAAGATAGCCCTCCTGGATTCGCCTCACCTCACTGCCATTCAATTGATTCTGGCTCATAGCGACACAAGAGGGCAGGCAAAAGCTTTCCAGGTGGGTTTCTGAAACTGGAACTCTTCACAGGAGTGAAAAGCCACCTCTTTCTCCAGCAGAACAGCTGGTGGTTTCAAACTGCTAACCTTGCAGTTAGCAACTCAACGCCTAACCCACGAGATCAGAAGGCAGTCAAAAAACCCACAGTGGCTGCAACAGTGGACTTCATCAAACCCTGGCTGTGAGGAGAGAGCAGGAGTGGGCCACGTCACACTTTGTTCTGTGACACGAGGTTGCCGTGCGTTGGACCGGACTCCATGGCAACAAACAAGATCGATAATATAACAATACCTGCAGACAGACGAAAACGGACCCTTAAGTCCAGGCTCCCAAGGAAATGAGCCTTTCAAACCAGACATCCTATTTTATGGAAAGAACAGCTGTTCTCTCTCCAAGATAGAAGATTTCAACTTAAAAGGAACAAATACATGGGGAAATCTGGATGAATCTTTAAATATCAAAAACTTTAATTAGAATAAGAAAGCATAAGTTGCACAACCAACAAAGAAGTGCGTAGGGCAGGAAGGCTGGGTGCAAGCCCGTGGTCAGAAGTTCAATGCTGGGGGGCTAGTGCGGGGGAAGTTTCTTGGATAGAGGATTTAACTGGAAAAACAAAACTCAGACTCACTGCCGACTCTTGGTGGCACAGTGCGTTCCATGGGGGGTTGCCAACACCAAGTCAGCAGGTGGGCTGCTAACCACCAGCTGTTCTATAGGAGACAGATGAGGCTCTCTACTCTTTTTTTTCTTTTTTTGCCAAGAAATTTTTTAAAAAATCAATTTATTGGGGCTCATACAATTCATCACAATACATAGATCAATTGTGTAAAGCACATCTATACATTTGTTGCCCTCATTATTCCCAAAATTCGCTGTCCTCTTGGTTTCCCAGAAACAGCTCATTTTCCTTGAGGCTGTCTACTCTTGTAAAAAGTTACAGTCTTAGGAACCCACAAGGGGCAGTTCTACTCTGTCCTATAGGGTCTCTCTCTGGGATTTAACAGAAGTGCCCATATTCAATGGGCTGCAAAACTGTTCTTCATACTCTTGTGAAGGTATCGAGGATATAAATTCTGATAGAGTAGCTATATATTGTTACATTTTCATTTTAAATCATTGCCTTTACTTTCAGATAATGACTTTAAAACTTTGTTAAGTCCTCAACCTCTTGTAATCCGGAAAAGGAGACAAAATAGACAATGTTTATTAAGGATCTGATATGTACGGTGGGCGGGGTGTTCTGCTTTATGGAGTTGAGTTATTTTGCAAATGCGTTGCTGTATGGAGGTCAGAAGAAGATGTGACTGAACTATAGGTCACATTGTACAATGGATTTTAGTCAGGAGTGTGGGATTGTGTGTGTGTGTGTGTTTTTTCCCCTTACATATACATCAGGAAGTCAATTTTATGCCAGAAAAAAAGTTTCTAGTGGCTTTGTAACTCTTAATTACAGAGAAGAAACAGAAAGACGAGGACGACGACGAGTTGGGTACTTTGTATGTGATCACCACCAGTTACAGATCTTCATTGATTTTACCCTATTCTCGCAGGTTAGGTTCCTGGAGAGGAGACTACGATGGAACTAGCTTTCAGGAAATTTATTAGGGAATACAATTGAGATCAACAGCTGTGGGAAAACTTATCAGCGAATAAATAGTCTTCAGATAAGGCTATGCAGCGGGAAGAGTTAGGGAACAATACAATCACGACAAAGGACTTGGGCAGCCTCACAAAGAACACGGAGTTGAGACAGCCTTTCTGAGTTGTTCTGCACTGTGAGCACAGGGCTGGGTCTCTGCTTCTATTGCTTCTCCATGTTTTCCCAAATCGTTTTATGAGGCGCTAATCCAGATATCATACCATTCCATAGTTTACTCACATAAAACACTATTGTACCATGGCTACCAAGATCCCATCCTTAATCTGAATTGGATATAGGCTTCCCCAGGAAGGGGCCCTGTCTTCCAACCAAGGATATTTCCAAGAGTGGGCTGAGAGCTGAGGGCCACTGTGCAATACATCCTAAGAACTACACGGATAAGGTCTGTTTTGAAGGAGCCGCCTGGGCGACTCAGTGCAGGGTATTTAAATTAATGGTCAACGACAGAACTGATGAGAAAATGGTAACATGGTAACAAAATATGCAACATGTATATTTTGCAGAGCCAATACAGACTAATGGAAGCTTTAAAGTAATGACTAAGTAAGAAATCTTATACCAGATTTCCAGATGCTTCCTTTCTGGGTCACGTTAAACAAGTTTAATAATACTTTTTCATCATCCCTTCTAATAATCACTCCTTTTGATTACCCTCAGGATCATTCCCCTGGAGAATGAGGAGGAGAACTGGAGATTAGAGATGCATATGAAATAGACCCAGTAATCATATCTTTTCACATACCATCTCCCTAGAAACTTGAAATATGAAGGAACTCAATAATTACACCTGTAGCCTAACTTTGCTGGAGGAATTCCCTATGGGATCCTTAATATCTTCTATAAAGTTTCTGAAAGCTGAGGTTGGAGCAGCCTAAATGTTAGAATGCTATCTAGCCAATGGGAGGCTCAAGGATTAAAGGCACATAGACATGGTATCAGGGGCCTATCGGAGCAGATGCATTCATAAAGAGCCTCAGGCTTGCAGTTCAGAGGACAGGTAGTTGGGGACCAGGGTAGAGGCAGTGCCACAGCTTATGAAAGTGCTCTGTGGACCTGGTTGGTGTTAGCTCTGCCTGGGAAAAATGTTTAAAAGTCTCTAAGATTCAATTTCCTTATTGGAAAAAATATAGATACTAATAGTACCTACCTCAAAGTGTTAGGTGAATCATTCTTTATGAAAAGAACAGTGTTTGGCTCCTAATACCATATATACTCGAGTATAAGCCAACCCAACTATCAGCCCAGTCACTCAATTTTAACCACAAAAACTGCATTAAAAAGGTGCTGAAGTACAGAGTGGGGACCCAAAGCTATCTGCAGGCAACTGGACATCCCCTTACAGAAGGGTCACAGGGAGGAGACAAGTGTCCTTTAATGCAACAATGAAACACATAACATTCCTCTAGTTCTTTAATGCTTCCTCCCCCCACTATTATGACCCCAATTCTACCCAAATCTGGCTAGACCAGAGGATGTACACTTGTACAGATAGGAACTGGAAACACAGGGAATCCAGGACAGATGAACCCCTCAGGACCAGTGATGAGAGTGGCAATACCAGGAGGGTGGAGGGAAGGTGTGGTAGAAAAGGGGAACTGATCACAAAGATCTACTTATAACCCCCTCACTGGGAGATGGACAACAGAGAAGTGGGTGAAGGGAAACATCGGACAGTGTTAAGACATGATAAAATAATAATAATTTATAAATTATCAAAGGTTCGTGAGGGAGGGGGCCGGGAGGGAGGAGGAAAATGAGGAGCTTGATACCAAGGGCTCAGGCTGAAAGCAAATGTTTTGAGAATGATGAGGGCAACAAATGTGCAAATGTGCTTGACATAATGGATGGATGTGTGGATTGGGATAAGAATTGTATGAGCCCCCAATAAAATGATTTTTTTAAATGTGTTGAAAAAAAGCTTTTCCATGAGTATTATATATTTATTTGTTTCTTGCTGTGCAATAACAGTGATATTATTTTTCTTAATGTATAAAAAAAGATGTAGATATGGAGGTAGCTCTTAATACCTCCTGTAACTGTAACTAGAAATGTTCATCTGAAGTTAAATGTTGACTTCAGAATATGCATGTATATTTCCTGTCACTACTGTAGCAAATTTATCACAAACTAAGTGGTTTCCAGCAACATATGAGGCGGTACTAAAAAAAAAAAAAGACAACAAAAAAACCCAGAATTCTCCCCAAAGCTATGTATTTAATTTTTTTTTAACAAAACCACTTTATCACCTTTAAAGTAATATCCATTCCAAACAATACATTTGTTAAATCTGCTATTCCATTCTTGGGGAAAAAAACATTTTTTGTTCGTATGGCTGACAGTACCTCCCTCGTTTCTTTCTTCACCTCTTCTACATCATTAAAGCACTGTCCTTTCATGTCCCTCTTCATTCAAAGAAACAAAAAGAAGTTGCACACAGAGATTAGGTGAGTAAGGTGCATGGGGCAAGACAGGTATGCTGGTTTTTGCCCAAAACTGGCACACTGAGATAACTGTGTGAGCAGGTGCCATGGTGGCAAAAACAGTTCCCCGTCTTCCACAAATCAGGCCTCCCTGCCCGCCCGCCCCCCACCCAAGTCCTTTTCTGTCACACACTGTTACTCAATCTTTTCAGAACCTCTCAATATAAAGCTTGATTCACAGTGTGACCTGGTGGAAGGAACTCCAAATGCACAGGAGACAACCTTTTTGTCTGTTCAGGAAGTTGACAGACGTCAAGAAAGAGGTTTGTCACCAATCAACATTTCACCTTTTGTGAAAGTGGAAACCACTCATACACTTGAGTTCTTCCCATAGTGCTGTGCTTATATGCTGTGTTCAACATGACAATGGTTTCTGCTCTGCGGCATTTTTCCCTGAGCAGGAAACAAAATTTCACAGTTGCACGCTATTCTCTTAAATCAGTCATCAAAAACCAACAACAACAAAAAACCCCCAAGGTTCAAGAGAAACTGCTTTCACAAGCAGAACAATTCACTGTCACCAGAGAGGACCTTCCCAAGTGATGCCACTGCATGCAGTAATTCAGAGTGAGCTTCTGGATGCTTGCCTACTGTGAAAAATGCATACTACGAAAGCTCCACTCCACCCAGAGCAATTCCAGTTGTTGTTTTGTGTTGGGTTTTTTTTTGGGGGGGGGGGGGGGGTACCCGCCCTCGTAAGTGGACTCTTACAGCATGGAAATCTCAACTCCCTCTCACTGGGTTAAAGTCAAAGGGTTGATGGAGCTTGTTCCTACTGGAGAATCTAAGACAGTGATTCTCAACCTGTGGGTCACGGCCCCTTTGGGGGTCCAACGATCCTTTCACAGGAGTCTCCTGATTCAAAGCAGTAGGAAAATTATAGTTATGAAGTAGCCACGAAAATAATTTCATGGTTGGGGGTCACCGCCACATGAGGAACTGTATGAAAGGGTGGCGGCATGAGAAAGGTGGAGCAAGGCTGGTCTAAGAGGAGCGCCTGATTTGCAGTATCCGGCTTCCTTAGCTGTGGTACTCTCCTTTATCTTCCAAATGCACTTCTCAAGCCCGTGCTTCCCTGCCACTGTGCCCATCCGCCTTGTGGAAGGTCTTCCTCTTTGTCACTGCCCCCCTGCTTGACCATGCGCGATGACCTTCTCACGGACCGGTCTCTCCTGACAACATGCCCAAAGCATGCAAGCTGAGCCTTGCCAGAGTGGCCACGCTTCTTGCAGTAAGCGAGAGGAAGACCTTCAGCCAGATGGAGGGACACCGTGGCTGTATCGACAGGCTCAAACATAAGAACAACTATGTGGATGGCACAGGGCTAGGCAGTGCTTCATATTGTTTTAGACACACACGTGTGTGTGGACTTCGCTTCAATTTTTGACACATTTTGCAAGGTCAGGTCAGACTAAAAGGAAATAGGCAGGAGTCATGAGAACCACTCCACTGTGGCTTTTAAAGAGGGCCACCTTCATGCATTGTCGGAATTGGGACTCTTGGGAGGAAAACCCTAAACCAAACTCACTGTTAAGTTGATTCTGACTCATAAACGACTGGGTAGAACAGAGTCGAGCTGCCCCATGGGCTTCTGAGGCTTTCTGTCCTTACAGAAGCTGCTCTCTGGGAGCAGCTGGGGGTTCCAGATTGCTGACCTCCTGGTTGGCAGCCCAACAGACAACACACTCTGCTACCAGGCCTCTTTTCAGAGAGGGGGTTAAAAAAAAGAGTATATTAATCGACAAGCATAATTTATTCAGGCTATAAAGTCACCCTACTTAAAAACATCCTGTAAAATTCCCTATGGCTCTCATCCCCTGCAGTTCAGACAACATACCTACTACAAATGAAAGGGGAGCTGCCTACACCCCTCGACTGACTTTGTGTGAGAAAGAAACAAACCTTTATTTCCACATGAGGTTTGTTTGTTATCACAACATAGTTCACCTATCCTGACTAATGTACTCATCTCCTGGCACAAACGTCCTCATATCCTGGCACAAAAGTACTCATTTTCTGGCACAAATGTTCTCCCCTCATCATATTGATGAACAGAAGAAAGTCCATCAGACCAAGGGTTTAACCCCACTAAGCAGTCAGGGCTTTGTAACTCAGCAACAAAGGGACAAGAAGAAATGCTGTAACTGCGTATGCTGTAGTGAGGTTCCCTCCTGTAGGGCTTTGCCAGTTCAGCCTCTGGGGTTTTGACCTGTGTTGCAGAAACGAAAACTTCGGAGTTATAACAAAAACATATATCTTGATGCTTCTTCCCCTTCCCCCAATGAAGGTGCTCACTGGGTTTAACCTCTGGCAACTAGAAGCAGGAAGCTCTTTTTCAGAGTGAAGTCTTTATGACAAACAGGAAGTGAAATTTGTATTTTGTTCCGGGGCTTTGTTGGCTAAATCAAAGCATTGAGGGCTTTGTTAGTTAGCAGCTCCCACGGCAGCCTGCAAAGCCGAGGGCAGACCTGAGCTGCACAGAGTGGAAAGAAACACTGCTCACACTGGCGTCTCTATTCACCTCCTCATGCGCCGCAAGCAGCCCCAAACCATTCTAAAAAACGTCCAGCATTGTTGCCATTTCTTATCCTCTGAGAAATCAGATGAGTGCCACGATTTACAAAGACTGTTCACATCAATGATTTCATTTCACCTTTTTAGCATTTCTACCCTCAGCCATCGGCCATTGCCAGCTAATACGAGTAAGGAAGGGCAAGGAAACAGGGAGGGAGGGAAGAACAGGAGGAGGCAGATAGGCACAGATGGGGTGGGAATGGCCCCCCTGAGTTTCACTGAACATTTCCTGTGTGCCAGGCATGGTATCCAGCACTTTCAGCTACTGCTAATGGTAATTTGGGTACCAACATACAATGTGGCAATGTTTATAAAATTGTTAGCTTCATCAAAATAATAGCATAATGGTTCACCAAGGAATTATGCTGTATGGGAAAAACAATCCAATCCCCAATGTTTATCTACTATATGAATTCTTTTATGTTACATTCTTGAAATGTGAACAATTAGAGACATGGGAAAAGATTAGTAGTTGACAAGGGTTAGGGATGGGGTGCTATAAGAGGACAAGGTGGTGATATTTTATTACATTTTTACAAGATGTTAGTCCCTAGGTAATATAAATGGTTTGTGCTTTGTTACTAGCTTAAAGGTTGATGGTTCAAATCCACCTACCCTGTGGTTCTGCAGGAAAAACAAAGAAACAAAAAAATCCCAGCAAGCTCATTTGTAAAGATCAAAGCCAAGAAAACTCTGTGGAGCAATTCTACGTTGTCACACATGGAGGCTTCAAGAGCTGGCCACGAGTTCACTTCTGTTTCTCTGTTTTTCAAACAATTGGGGAAAACTAAGTGAAGGTTACATGGGATTTCTCTGCATTACTTCTTACAATTTCATAGGAATTTACAACGATCTCAAAATCAGAGTTTAATTTTTGAAAAGTGGTTTAAAATCTTAGTTAGACCCTATCTATCCAATCATCTTTGGAAGAATTAACCAACATTTACCCCAAACTCCAAACTCATTACCATTGAGTTGATTCTGACTCATAGCCATCCTGTGGGAGAGAGCAGAACTGGCCCTTTGGGTTTCTGTGGCTGTAGATCTTTACTGGTGCCCAAAGCCTCATCTTTCCCCTGGGGAGCAGCTGGGGGTCTCCAACCTTGTGATTAGCAAGCTACTATGCCATCCGGGCTCCTAGCAAACATGTAGACAGGCAAAAAGCTCCCAAGGAAGGGAACTACTAAGGCTCACTGGACAAATGGTTCATTTGGCCTTGTTTCCAGGTGAGAGTAAATTAAGATGGCTGTGATTTATTGAATGTGTATCACTCATATTGCACTGGGCTGGTGCTGTGTGGCATATTGTTTCTCATGCAATCTTACCTGAGGAGTGGCTATCAATAATTTACAGATAAGCAAGGGGAAGCCACTTGCTCATGATCACAGGACTCATAGGTGGTATGACTGTGAAAAAAGCAGGAGGCTGGTGTCTGACCCCCTCTGACTTCACAAGGAGGGGACTCACCATGAGTACCAGCCTTAGGCTGATTCCTATTGTGTTAGACAGGGTTCTCTAGAGAGATAAAACCAAATTGCTGATAATTTAATATATTTATTTATAAAGATTATTAGATATATAACACAAGAAATGAACTGTTAAATTATATGCAGATCGATATATAACACGAAAATGAACAGTTAAATTATAAAGCAGTACAAATGGCGCAGTGCAACTCACTCCCATGAGAGAGAGTTGTGAGACACTAGCAGTCCTTCAAGTCTAGTCTGCTGCCAGCTCTTCCTCTATATATAGAGAGAGCTAGGCTATCTCAGCACAGCAGCCAATCACAAGGCAAGTCACCAACTGTCAGCCAAGTCATCAACTACCAGTCCCCAGCTCCAGAGATGTCTTAAAGGGACCTCAACTTACAGCAACACAGTTCACAGGCTAGGCATCCCACAGGTAGTGTAGCCTGTAAATTGAGGCACAGAATAAGCAAGGCAGCTGCACACTGGTCCGATGATCAAGAGTGAGAGACAAGAAAGGGAAGCCTCACCGAGCCATTTATCTCTCCGTCCTTCAGTTAATCCCACTTGTGTTTATCAGCCAGGCTGGCAAAATAAACTATCGCACCTATGAAGCAAAGGTGAGACATGCCTCCACCTTTCCTACCACACTGACACCTATTGCCCTTCTGCAGGCACTTTGTGTCTCTTCCAGAGTTGATCATTCATGGCTATGGCCACACAGAACTCACAGACCACACTCATGATTATGGGGTTTAGTTAGCAAGTTACAAGTCAGGATCTCAAAGGTAAGTCTTTTGCTCCAGACTGCCTCTTCTTAGCCTCATCTTCAGGGAGGCCTCTCTGGTATCCTGACCCTCAGCCTGTGGCCCCTTGGCCTCTGTCCTGCTTCACAAATGATCCTCCTGTGGGCACTAAGCTGGCTCTGTGGGCTGGAATCGACAGATGCTGTCTTGTGCTTTGGCTCAGAGCTCTGCTGGTGCAATTCCTCTATCATTTTCTCCTGTCACCGCTTTCTGTCCCTGATGAAGGAGATTTGATGAGCAGGGAATCTTGGGGTCTGAAGGACTCATTCCACTTTGGGCTATTTTTTTTCTTGATGATAATGAGATCCCCACACTTCCTGCTTTCGGGTGGTTCATTTTACACTCAGCACAATAGCAAAACTGACCGATCCCCATGTGAGGGATCCAAGTTTTTACAATCACCATGAGTCCAGTTAACAGTCACTCACAAATGAATTGAACAATCCGTCATCTTCTACCCCTACCTTCTCTTGCCCAGACCCATAAGGAAAAGAAGAAATATACCCAAAGCAGACGGTCCCTCCCAATGATTCATTGGGAGGTACAAAGGCGGTAGCTGGAGGAGTCATGCAGAGGAAGCCATTGCACCCCTGTAGCCATGACTCAAACCAGCTGTATTTTCCAAGAACTTCAAGACGATCTAATTATCTACTGAAAGGTGGGACTTGTTCATAAGGACAAAACTAGTACTAGAACTTGTGCTCAGTGCTATTCTCACTGTCCTGAGTTACTATAATTTGTTGCAAAAAGAATGCAATCATGGGGATTAGCAAAACCCCTGAATGGTGTCCATAATAAACCAGGAAAATGGTAAATGTATCTGCTCCTTATTCGTATATGTACTTAAATGAACAAAGGGGCATCAAAAAAGTGGTGGAAAATTCCATTATTTTTTAATTCCATTTTTGCACACATTTTTTTGAACCCCCTGTAAATATCTGTCAAGGGATGTTTACCAACTGACCCAGCTCTGTGACACACCAAAATATCAAGCGGCTTCCCAAAATGAAAATGGCAATTCTATTGTTAAGGGTGATGTCTTTTCTCAAGGCAAAAGTTGTTTACCCAGACGAGGCAAATGAAACTAAACAGTTAACTAAGTTTTCAGCAAAAGAGATTACAATGACCACATTTTCTAATAATACCCTTGCCTCTTACCTCCTGTGAAGTTGTGCAAAGTGACTAAACTTCAGGAAATTGTCCCTTTGAAACTGAAGTACAGTTATATCCAGAGTGAAGGCAGGCTTAATTTATCAAGCAGTGCACCCTTTTACAGTAAATACATAATACCAGGTTCATGATTTTATCTTGGTTTAAATTACACCCAAGTATCATTATACCCCAAATTGCTCGTCTGAAAAAAACAGGTACCAATCTTTTGGAAGCACCGATAACACAAAGGCTCTCAGTCCCTTAATGAACGAGGGTATATTTCACCTTGACACTATTGCTAGCAAAGCTCCCAGAGATGAGCATTTTGAAACTGCTATAAACAGCTTAGCCTTTTCTTAACATTTGGAAGAGTACGTTAATAGCCTGGACATTTCTGAAGGGCTGTCTTTCCCTCAGTCAAACGTGACGGCTAGACATGAACAGCGAGAGGATGGAATCCGAGTCAGCCCGTGTTTCAAAAGCAGCATGGAACTGATGTCCTCTGGCGTTGTCTTCAAAAGAATATGAGACTAGTAAGTGGCTGATTCCCGAACGCACAGACAAAGGATACTCCTCATTGGAGGGCAGAATGATGAAATTTCGCAGAAGGAAGATGTGATTCCAGATGTCTATGAATCTCTTCAGACAGCTATTAGCTGGTGCGAGAAAGAAAGGGGCTGGGGGAGGAGGAGGAAGAGAGAGGCTGGAGCTCTCACCTTAGCCAAAAGGAGTTTTACTAACGAAATTCAGTTAAAATTATATTAACTAAGTAAACGGATTTGTGTTCATGAAAAAGGTATGCTGAAGTCCTAAATACAAAACCGGGGATGGGAACTTATTTGAAAATTGGGTCTTTGCAGATGAAATCAAGAACATTAGGGTGATCCCTAATGCAATATGACTGGTGTCCTTAGAAGAAGAGAAGTGACACTGATCTAGACACGGACACACAGGGAAGAACACCAGATGGCAATGGAGGCAGAGACTGGGTCACAGTATCTGCTAATGAGATAAAGACACAACCTTAGAAGAATTCAGGAAAACATTACAAGGTCAAACTGAAAAAATCAATTTTAAAAACTAAAACCATACAAAACCATAAAACCATGCAAATAAGAATCCAGATAATTTACACAGAGATTTCAGAATTAGATAATATTTTAAAAGGACAATGGAGCAGAACAAAATCATTGGAAGATCAAATAGTAATATGGAAGACAAATCTCATAATTCCAATCTGCTAGAGGAACAACTATATATATTATATATATGTGTATATATATATATATATATATATTGACCCCACTCCTTCACTCTATATATTTTCCATATGTGTGTATATATATTATATATAATTTATATACATATATTATATATGTATATATACATATATATAATTTATATATATAAATTATATATATATAATTTCTGGGCAGGAAGCAAGGCAGAGGAGGAGATAGGGGGAAGGGAGCAGTGAGCCAATAAGGTCAGGGACAGGGGAACATAAAGGGATCTAAAAATCAATGGCGAGGAGGGTGTGGAGCTCCTGGTGGTATTTGATCAATTGTAATCTAGCGGAGTGGAATTACTATGTGACAAGTAAGGGGTGAGTGTAATAGTGGGGCAAGAAGAAGGGAGGGTGGGGTGGAAAGGGGGAACCAATTACAAGGATCTACATATAACCTCCTCCCTGGGGGATGGACAACAGAAAAGTGGGTGAAGGGAGACATCGGACAGTGTAAGATATAGACCTTTAAAGGAAATCACCAAGACATATTATAATCAAAAGTTTTAAAACCTAAGACAAGGAAAAAGTTCAAAAAAACTTACATAAAATGGCGAATAATTGAAAGTATATTTGGAACCTCACTAAGCCGTAGTGCTGCGGGGGACAACACTAGAGACACAGTGCGGGAATTGTGCACAATCTGACCCCATCACACTGGGGCAAAACACTAAGGGCATGCAACAGAGCAGCAAGGGGAGCAAAGTGATAAAGTCCCTGGGGAATACCAAAAATAGACTTTGGAGGCAGGACATATATTTATACAGTAATACATTAAGGCAGCAGACTTTGGGCCTTTACTTAAGTCTTCTCTCAACACAAGAACACTTTGTTCTAATAACATGGCACTGGGCGATACCCACCTTCCTGACACAATCACTGAAGACAAACTGGGTGCATAAGTAAATGTTGTGAAGAAAGTGGATGGTTCCAGGCTATTAAAATATATCGTATCTGGGATCTTAAAGGCTTGAAGTCAAACAAGTGGCCATACAGCAGGCGAACAACTAAGCCCACATGGAAGAAGCACCCCAGCCTGTGTGATCATGAGATGTACCAGGCAACAGGTACCAGAAGTTAAAAGACAAACAATCACATGGGTGTGAAGGAGCGGGGTCAGACGGGAGACCAAAAGCCCATCTGTTGGTAACCAGACAGTCTCTCACAGAAGGACCACACAGAAGGGGCAATGCATCCAGGATGCAGTATAGCACCAATGAAACACAACATTGGTCTAGTTCTTTAATCTTTCCTCCCCCCACTATTATGACCTCAGTTCTTCTTCAAAAATCCTGCTAGACCAGTCTATGTACACTGGTAAAGAAAAAAGCTTTTGATACACAGAAGCCAGGATAGACAGCGGCAGTATAACCCCTCTCAAGGGGGACAAATATAAAAATTGTAGATGAAGGAATATATTGAACAGTGTAAGATATGCATAAATAATAATAAAATATATTAAGGGTTCATGAGGGTGATAGGGCAGGGTAGAGAGGAAATAAAGAAAACAATTAATAAGACTTGGAAAACTTAAGAATTTCATAAGATCTTATTAAGAGAAATTGCTTACAAATGACTAAAATGCCAGGGCAGAAAACAAAACAAAACTAAAAGAATAAAAAACAAAGAAAAAATTATTGAAGAGTCGCTGGGATAAAATTTCCTAATATTATAAAACATGAGAAAATATGTATCAAGAAGCTGAATGATTCTCTGATAGTATAGACCTTTAAAGGAAATCACCAAGACATATTATAATCATAAGTTTTAAAACGTAAGACAAGGAAAAAGTTCAAAAAAGTTACATAAAATGGCGAATAATTGAAAGTATATTTTGAACCTAACTTCTCATCAGAAATCATGCATGCAAATAAGCAATAGAGCAGCATATATAAAATCCTGAGAGGAAGACAAATTCCAACCAAGAATCATATGTACAGCAAATAACTCTTCTAACACAAAATTAGGACATTTCCTAAACACAAATTAAGTGAATTTTTAAAAACCAGATTAAATTTTTAGAAATGCTAAAGGAATTTCTTCAGAGAACCAACAATGATGAATAACAATCTGAGATAAACATACATGACAACACGACCCAGAAGTCAACGCAGAAACAGAAGTATCTGAAGTAAAACTAACCTACAAGATGGAAAGCTGAGGGTCAATTTGTAGA
Source organism: Echinops telfairi (assembly GCF_000313985.2). Lineage (NCBI taxonomy): Eukaryota > Metazoa > Chordata > Mammalia > Afrosoricida > Tenrecidae > Echinops > Echinops telfairi. Next base: position 31,246,883 of record NW_022103898.1, read on the forward strand.
TGAAAAAAGTTACAAAGAAAGCAACGATGAAGCACACTGCCACATGGGAAAAACGAGGAATTCACGCTAACTGAAGTAAGCCAAGCACAAAAGGACAAGTTCATGAGTCTACTGAGGTAAGCTTAACAACTAATGGGGCATAGGAGAAAAGCTACTGTATACATATATCCCTGGGGAGAGGTCCAGCCATTATGGCAGGGGTCAAACCCAATCCAGGGATACATATGGCAGCTAATGAAATAGGAGTGGGAAAGAAATAGGAAAAAAACAACAAAAAACATGGGTAGCAGGGCAGCACGGCACGAATCCACCCAAGAGGAGAGTATTGTTTATATCTCCACAAGAGAGGGAGTGAGAGACCAGGCTTCAACCCAATGCGCCAAGATATAAATACAACATAACTGGCATGTACCACGGAACCAATAGAGAGGTCCACAGGGACAGCCCCAATCCCAACTATGTGGACCCCACCCCCCCCAGCTAGAAATAAAAGAATGCACTTCAGAGGACAGCACTGGGGCTACAGCTTGGGGAGAGGAACACAATGGATTAGAGCACATGGGGGAACGAAAAGGGCTGGAGAGGGAGGGGAGGACAACCTGGCCCACCAAGCCCCGAGGACAATATTCCTACTCGCAGTAGAAAATGCACAGAGAGGACCATAGGGCTGGCCCCACCATGAGACACGGCATCCCTAACTAAGCCGTAGTGCTGCGGGGGACAACACTAGAGACACAGTGCGGGAATTGTGCATAATCTGACCCCATCACGCTGGGGCAAAACACTAAGGGCATGCAACAGAGCAGCAAGGGGAGCAAAGCAAAGGGGAATACCAAAAATAGACTTTGGAGACAGAGTGTGGCACCCCATCAGACTCAACTGGAAAACACCCCTAAAGGTCAACAAACAGACCTTGGACTATTTATAGGCTTTTTTTTTCTTTCTTTTCTTGTCGTTGTTGTTTTCTTTTCTTGCTTTGTTTTGCTCTGTCTTGTTTTTGTGCTTATTATTGCCTCTGCATGTCTATCTAGATGAGTTAGGTGGGATAAACAATCTGAATGATAAAACAATGGGACCAATGGCTCTCCAGGGACATGGGAGAAGGGGAGAAGGGGGAAAAGGAAGTGGATGTTAACAAACCCAGGGACAAGGGAACAATAAGTAATCCAAAATCAATGTCAAGGAGGGTGTAGGAGGCCTGATAGGGCTTGATCAAGGGCAATGTAACCGAGGGGAATTACTGAAGCCCAAACAAAGGCTGAGCATGATAGTGGGACAAGAGGAAAGTAAAAGGAAATAAAGGAAAGAACTAGGAGGAAAAGGGCATTTATAGAGGTCTAAATACAGGCATGTACATATGTAAATATATTTATATATGATGACAGGGAAATAGATCTATGTACACATATTTATGGGTTTAGTATTAAGGTAGAAGATGGACATTGGGCATCTACTCAAATACTCCCTCAACACAAGAACACATTGTTCTATTAAACTGGCATTCCATGATGCTCACCTTCCCGACAAGATTGCTGAAGACAAAGGGGGTGCATAAGCAAATGTGGTGAAGAAAGCTAATGGTGCCCAGCTATCAAAAGCCATAGCATCTGGGGTCTTAAGGGCTTGAAGATGAACAAGAGGCCATCTAGCTGAGAAGCAACAAAGCCCACATGGAAGAAGCATGCCAGCCTGTGTGGTCATGAGGTATTGACAGGATGAGGTATCAGGGAGCAAAGACCCAGAACAAAAAAATCATATCATTGTTAATGAGGACAAAAAACCGTATCATTGTTAATGAGGAAGAGTGTGGAGTGGAGACACAAAGCCCATCTGTAGGCAATTGGACATTCCCTTACACAGGGTCATGAGGAGGAGATAAGCCAGTCAGGGTACAATATAGCATCAATGAAACATACAACTTTCCTCTAGTTTTTTAATGTTTCTTCCCCCCACTATCGTGACCCCAATTCTACCTTAAAAATCCAGCTAACATAAGAGAAATGCAAATCAAAACAACTATGAGATACCACCTAACACCCTCAAAGATAGCCCAATCCCCAAATCAGAAAGCAACAAGTTTGGAGGGGCTGCTGTGAAATAGCAACTCTCATCCACTGCTGGTGGACCTGTAGGTATGGAAAGCCACTATGACTACGGAAATCAATTTGGCGATTTCTCAAACAGATGGAAATTGAGTTACCAGACGACCCAGAAATCCCCCAGCAATCTTCTGGGCATATACCCAGAAGAGGCAAGAAACAAACCACGGCCAGACACCTGTGCTCCAATGTTCATTGC
>NW_022103898.1:31251938-31285522 GCF_000313985.2 Echinops telfairi
ATCCCAATTCCACCTTACAAATCTGGCTAGACCAGAGGATGTCCATTGGTACAGATAGCAACTGGAAACACAGGGAATCCAGGACAGATGACTCCTTCAGGACCAGTGGTGAGAGTGGCGATGCCTGGAGGATGGAGGGAATGTGGGGTAGAAAGGGGGAACCGATTACAAGAATCTAAGTATAACCTCCTCCCTGGGGGATGGACAGCAGAGAAGAGGGCAGAGGGATATGTCAGACAGTGTAATATATGACAAAATAATAATAATTTATGAATTATGAAGGGTCATGAAGTGGGGAGGGAAGGGGAAAATGAGCAGCCGATATTAAGGGCTCAAGTAGAAGACAAATGTTTTGAGAATGATCATGGCAACAAATGTACATATGTGCTTGACACAATGGATGCATGTATGGATTGTGATAAGAATTGTATGAACCCCCCAATAAAATTATAATAAATAAATAAAAATAAAATGAAAAAAAAATCCGGCTAAACCAGAGCATGTACATGGGGTCAGATAAAAGCTGGAAACAAAGGGAATCCAGGACAGGTAAAACCCTCAGGACCAATATTGAGAGTAACCCTACCAGGAGGAGAAGGGAAAGCTGGGAAGAGAAAGGGGGAACAGATCACACTGATCTACAGATAACCCCCTCCCAGGGGGATGGACAGCAGAAAAGTGGGTGAAGGGAGACACTGGTCAGTGTAAGAGATGAAAAAATAATCCTAATTTATAAATCATCAAGGCTTCATGAGGGAGGGATTGTAAAATGAGAAGCTGATACCAAGGGCTCAAGTAGAAAGAAATTGTTTTGAGAATGATGAAGGCAACAAATGTACAAATGTGCTTGACACAATGGATGGATGTGGGTGTTTTGTATGAGCCCCCATAAGTTTTTATGAGCCCCAATAAAATGATTTTTAAATGATTAAAAATTATCCTGGATGCAGATGAATTAAAGTACCATTCAAGACACAGAGTAGTCAGACAGATCAGTAAACAGTACCCATCAATGTGCTGTCTACAAGAGACATACTTTGCACATGAAAACAAGGATAAATTGAAAGTTAAAGAATGGAAAAAACATAACAAGCTAATGCCAATCAAAGAAAAGCAAGAGTGACAATAATAAATTCTGATAAAATAGACTTTCAGCCTAAGATATAAAGAAGTATATTTATATAATAATTAAAAAGTGAATTGAACAAAGGACATGTCATAATAAATATCTATATATTCAGTTAAAGACCTTCAAAATATATAAATCAAATGAACAGAACCGAGGACAGAAATAGATGTTTCCATAGTAATAGAGATTTTATTATAGCACTTTCTATTAAGGAGAGAACAATTAGGAAGTAACTCAACTAAGACACAGAACTAAACAATATAGTAAACCAACTTGACCTCAAAAACACAAAAAACCTCCACCCAATATCAGTACAACACACATGCTTTTCCAGCGCACATGATACAGTCTTCGAAGTAGACTATAATGCTAAGTCACAAAGTGAGCCCTAATCGATTTAAAAACCTCAAAACACGGCAGCGGCTGAGTGGACGTCTCAGTTGGGTTTGCTCCTCTGCTGTCAGAGCTGCTTGCCTGCCACCAGAGCCACGACGATGCTCTCCAAACTCGCTCACCTGCAGGCGACCACCCTCCTTCACCGGGGAATTCACTCTTCCGTGGCCTCTGGCGTGTCCGTGGTACTAAAAAACCTGTCCAGGGCCCTCCATCCTCCGAGTACATTTTTGAATGGGAATCTAAATATGGAGCACACCACCACCACCCGCTGCCGGTGGCCCTGGAGAAAGGCAAAGGTGTTTATGTCTGGGACGTAGAAGGCAGGAAGTACTTTGACTTCCTGAGTGCCTACAGTGCTGTCAACCAGGAGCATTGTCACCCCAAGATCGTGGACGCCCTGAAAACCCAGACCGAGAAACTGACCCTGACCTCCAGGGCGTTCTACAGCACGGGGCTCAGCGAGTACAAAGAACACGTCACCAAGCTCTTCAACCACCACAAGCCCCTGCCTATGAACCCGGGCGTGGAGGCTGGAGAGACCACCTGCAAGCTGGCCCGTGAGTGGCGCTGCACGTCAAGGGCATCCCAAATACAAAGATCGTCCTCGCAGTCAGCAACTTCTGGGGTAGACCATTGTCTGCCATCTCCAGCTCCACAGACCCGAGCAGCCATGATGGCGTTGGGCCATTCATGCCTGGTTTTGAAATAATTCCCTACAACCACCTGCCAGTTCTGGAGCGTGCTCTTCAGGACCCCAACGTCGCTGCGTTCAAGGTGGAGTCCATCCAGGGGGAAGCGGGGGTGATCGTCCCCGAGCCGGGCTACCTTGCAGGTGGGCACCAACTCTGCACCCAGCACCAGGTTCTGTTCATGGCTGATGAAATACAGATGGGCCTGGCTGGCGGTTGACCACGAACACTTGAGGCCAGACACGGTGCTTTGGGGCAAGGCCCTCTCCCGGGGCCTGCACCCTGTCTCAGCGGGGCTGTGTGATGACGAGGTGATGCTCACCATCAGTCCCGGGGCGCACAGCTCCACCCACGGCGAGTACCCCCTGGGCTGCCGATTGGCCGTCACCGCCCTGGAGGTTTTGGAAGAAGAAAACCTGGTGGGAAATGCTGGGAACATGGGTGCCCTCTTGAGACATGAGCTCATGAAGCAGCCTTCTGATATTGTGACGGCTGTCAGGGAAAGGGTTATTGAATGCGGTCGTTATCAAAGAGACCAAAGATTACGACGCCTGGAGGGTCTGCCTCCGACTTCCAGACAACGGGCTCCTGGCCAAGCAGACCCACGACCCACGGCGACTTCATCCGACTCGCGCCGCCGCTGGTGATCAAGGAGGCTGAGATCCAGGAGTCCGTGGAGATCATTCCCAAGACCACGCTGTCTTTCGGAGGCGGTCCCCACCGCCTGCCGGGGCCGCTGTGCACCCCGTCCTCCCACCCCCACGGTCCCCGGGGACCGCCTGCCTTGCTGTGCGGAGCTCTCAGAGCAGGTGGATCTCGGCCTGCACCGGGCTGTGGAGCGGAACCAGGACCTACTGGCACCTGCATCCGGTTCAGTGTCTTCTCCCCTGTGTGCTTCCCGAAGGGAAAAGTAGCCGCCAGCCTTCTCTAATCAAGCCCTTTACGGATAATTTCTGTGTGATTGCTAGAACTCCTCCTTTGCTGGGATGAGTGTCTTGTGTTTGGAAAAGGCTTCAGAGCTGAGGCAGGGTGAGGGCTTAAGGTTAAGGTTAAGGAGACCAGATTTTAACATTGGTAAAGCGGAACAAAAGCGGGACACCATTGATAAAGCTCATATCCTGGCGAAATTGCCACATGGCAGCTGAAAACTGTATACCCTAGCTGGTCGTGCATTCTTTCCAAAAATCGGGACTTTTTTAAACCGCCGCGGAACGCGGGATAAATTGTTAAAAATCGGACTGTCCTGCCAAAAGCGGGATGGACGTCTGGTCACCTTAGTTAAGGTACACTTAAGAGGGTGGGTGTTGGTGCATGTAGGTACCAGGATGCAGTTTGTGGATGTTAGTATTTGGAATAAAAATGTTTAATATTTCCAGATTAAGTGTTTAATTTGTTCAAAACAATAAATGTATTTCCAAAGTGTCTTTACCTTTAACATAAAACGTCTATTGAATATGAAAAAAAAAAAAACCCCTCAAAACACTACATAACATCTTTTCACATTAAAATTTTATAAAATTAGACATCAACACGAAGATAAAGGGAAACAATACCTGGAAAATGAACAACATCCTATTTAAAACTACTGAATAATAAGATGCATAAAAATGAAATAAAAAGTTATTGAATTAAATGAAAATCAAAACACAACACGGCCACACATTTGGAGCAAAAGCAGTGCTCAGACGGGCAATCATAGTAATAATGCACATGTCCAATACGAACAAATCAAAACTAACACTTTAACCCAACATCAGCAATTAGGAAAAGAGCAACAAAATAAGCCTACAGTCACCAAAAGAAAATGAAAGATATGAATTAGAGCAGGAATAAATGAAACAGAAAGCAGAAAAAAATTAAAAGGAATCCAGATGAAGGATTTTTTTAAAAGAATTATCAATAATGACAAAACACTGGCAAATCTAACAAAGAAAAAAGGAGATATAAATAATATGAATAAGAAATGAAATGAACAATAATACCACAACAGCACCAAAGGAAATAAAAAGGATTAAAAAAGAATACTATATGCAGTATAGCACCAACGAAACACACAACGTACGGAATTCAGGTCAGATAAACCCCTCAGGATCAGTAAGGGGAGTAGTGATAACATGATGGTAGCGGGGTGGTGGGGGAAGAAAGGGGAGAAAGAGGGAGCCAGTTGCAATGATCTATGTATTAAATCCTCATCCACACCCCAGGAGGATGAACAACAGAAACATGGATGAAAGGAGACAGCGGAGAGTATAAGATATGAACATAACAATGATTTATCGATTTTCAACCTGTGGGTCACGACCCCTTTGGGGATCGAAGGATCTTTTCACATGGGTCACCTAAGACTATCAGAAAACACATATTTCCGATGATCTAGGAACTGAGACACCGCTCAGATATGCTGATCTGGTGAGGAAGAAGCTACCTCAACCTTTGCACTGAAGTTGGCTTTTTACACATACTGTCGCAAAATGTAGCAATGTAGTTGAATGTTGTTATATTAATACTGTTACCCATGCTATACCATACTTCAAGACAAAATTTCATTTATTTGTAATTAGAAATAAATATTTCGCAATATATAATTACATATTATTTTTGTGATTAATAACTACGCTTTAATTATGTTCAACTTGTAACAATGAAAATACATCTGGCATATCAGATATTTACATTATGATTCATAACAGTAGCAAAATTACAGTTATGAAGTAGCAACAAAAATAATTTTATGGTTGGGGGTCACCACAATATGAGGAACTGTATTAAAGAGTCACGGCATTAGGAAGATTGAGAACAACTGATTTATAATTTATCAATGGTTTCCAGGGGTGGGAGGATGGGGAGGGAGGGAAAAAAGAGGAGCTGATATCAAGGGTTCAAGTAGAAAGAAAATATTTCAAAAATGATGATGGCAACATATGTATAAATGTACTTGGTACATTTGATGCATAGATTGTTATAAGAGCTGTAAGAACCCCCAATAAAATGATTTATATATAAAAGAATACTTTGAAGAAGTGTGCTCCACATAATATGCAAACCTAAAAGAAACAGACAAATTTCTAGAAATGCACTACCCACAAAAGTAAAAATGTACTGAAGTTGAAAATGTGACGTGTGTTATTCATAAACCTCAAATGTCAACTGCTCTGAGAGACAGGCATTTCTTGAACGCTGAGGGATTCCCTGAACACATAAAATGGAATCATACTCCTCATTTTTCTCTATCACAAGATCACCATGTTTCGTTCCTGTAATGTCTAAGAGAGTTATAGTTTAGGTTTGGGGACCATCCAATCTCTGTAGACACAATTAAACTCTGCTGTTATTCTGCAAAATAAGGTATAGACAGAACTGTGATGAAATGCGTGGGCATGGATTTGTTAAAATAATTTATAAAACAGGTAGAGGGCCAGATGTGGTCCTCGAGCTATGCTTTGATGACTCCTGCTGTAACATAGCACTCTTTTATTTTTCCTTCATAGCACTTGACAACAGCTGATACTATCTTGCTTACTGATTTGGTTACTATCTACCAGAGACCTTCAAAAATTTCATGTAAAAATCCTACTGTCTATTAATTCTATTTTCCACAACCTTTCTGAATCCTCCTCGTATTTCTCTTCAGTAAAATGGCAGCTCTACACGGCCCCAGTGGGCTCTTTGGTGCCTAGGAAGTAGTACCGAACGCGGAACCATAACTAACCAATATTGGTCAGTCAGTGCCAACTCGTGTTGACACCAGAGTAAAGCTGTTATCCACTGGGTTTTCAAGGCTAATTTATCAGAAGTAGACTGTCAGGCCTCTCTTCCAAGGTGGCTCTGGGTGGCCCGAGACTAACAATCTTTCAGCTAGAAGCCAAGCACATTAATGTGCACCATTGATGATTGACTCCACATACACACTTGGGAAAGGAGACAGAGAGAAAAAGAGGAACTAATGTGGCTGAGCATGGGGGTGGATTGGACGTTTCATTTATCAATGACGATAGAATTGGTCTGGAATATTTCTGGAAGGCCATTTGCAAATATTCATTATAATTTGTGTATACTATTTTACTCCAAAATCCTATTTCTAAGAATTACTTTTGGAGAAATGATGTAGAAAGGTGAAATACATACACAGTAGAAGCCATCAACCTCAAATCCCTGCTATTGAGTAAATTGCAGCTCTGTTGCTATTGGACAGAGAAAAACTATTGCTTAGAGTTCTGAGATTACAAATCTTTATAGAAGTAAACTGTATCTACTCCCATTAAGTGGCTAGTTGGTTTGAACTGCACAACCTTTAGTTAGTAGCCCACTGCACCACTAGGGCTCCTTTAGCAACTTCAATGTATATTGCTAAGGATATCACTATATAATAATGCCTGGCACATCAAATACATAAAAGATAATATTATGCAACCATTAAATGTAAGAAAGTAAACTTTTTACATAGAAAAAAATCTCCATGGTATACTGTTGAGTGAAAACAATTAAATAACATAGTGCATGTAAAATATAATCTTATCAATGTAAACATTTTAAAGTTTATTCATAGATATTTTCTAAGTCATAAACTATGGTTGTGTTTGGAAAAGAAAGTTTGAGATGATTTTAATATTTACTTTCTCCATAACTTTTTGTACTAGTCGGTTTTTAAACAAGGTATATTTTTAACCAAGATTACATGCTATTCTAATCTCATGTTTATTACATTTTCACATTAATTAAGGAGGGTTAAGCCCTTGATATATTCATAATAGATATTTTCTGTATTTCATTTCCATAGCAACAGCAATACTTGTGAGTGAATTAAATATAGTTCTAAAGGGGAAGTACATACCTTCCTTAGTGGTAGCTGTTCTCTATCCATCAGAAGTAGAGATGTTATTTCAGAGCAACATTCAATAATCATGCTCTAGAAATTAGAAAAACATCATGATGAGGTTTATCTTGTTGTTAAGACGTTCCACTTTCCCTTTTACATCAAGTCGAGTCTGGCTCATTGAAACCTTATAGGACAGAGTAGAACTGCCCCTTTGGGTTTCCGAAGCTTTAAATCTTTACTGAACTAGACAGTCTCATACCTCTCCTGAGGTTATAGACTATTAATTTTATAAGACATAAGGGACTCTGAACTCATATCCCTTTCCTTCTACATTTGCTATTAAAATTCATATGCTTTAGAGAATTACAAGTCTAGCATTTCTCCACTTGAAAGAACTGAAGGAGACATTCAAGCCTTAAATTACAACAGGGAAAGAGTCTATGGGCAAAATATTGACTGATGCAGCAAGGATCAAAAGAAGATGAAAAAAGTAAAAAGAGCCATTGATTTTCAACCATTTCAAGAGGCAGCATATGATGAAGAAACAATGGTACTGAAGGAAGGCATTCAAGCTGCACTAAAAGTATTGGGGACCAAAAAACAAAGCCCAAGGAATTAACATAATACCAAGTGAAATATTCCAACAACTAATGTAGTGCTAAAAGCACTCACTGGTCTGTGCTAAGACATTTGTAAGACAGCTACCTGGCAACCAACTGGAAGATATGTTCCCATTTCAAAGCAAGGTGACCCAAACACAAGAAAAAATTATTGACCAATATTATTATTATCAAATGCAAAAAAAAAAATCCTGAAGATAATTCAGAAGCAGTTGTCACAATATACAGAGAAGAAACTACCAAAAACTCAAGCCTGATTCAAAAGAGGGTGTATACTGAGTGCCATCATTGTTGGTGTCAGAGGGATCTTGGATGAAAGCAGAGAATACCAGAAAGATGTTTCCTTGTGTTTACTTGACTATGTGGGTTATAAAAACTATGGGTAATATTGTGAAGAATGAGAATTCCACAGTATTGAACTGAACTCATGTAGAACCTGTACAAAGACCCAAAAGACAACTGTCTGCATAGGAAAAGGGAATACTTGATGGTTTAAAATCAGGAAAATATGTGTCATGATTGAATCTTTTCACGATACGTATGTAATCTGTACACTGGACTATATGACAAAAAAGACAGCGGAAGAGTCATTAACAACCTGTGTTACGTGGTTACCACAGCATGGCTTGCTGAAAGAATTGGAGCACTTAGTGAAGAAGATCAAGGAATAAAGCCTTCAGGGTCGATTATAATTCCACGTAAAACAATAACAAAACTCCTTACAATTGGACTAATAAAGTCCCCCATAATAAATGAAGAAGAGATTGATGTTGTCAAATATTTCATTTTGCTGGGTTCCACAATCAGTGCTCCTGAAAGAGCAGTCAAAAAGAATCATACACCACAGTGCATTAGGCAAAGCTGTTGCACAAGACCTCTTTAAAATGTTCAAGTGTCAAAATGTCACTTTGAGGACTAAGATGCACCTGACTCAAGCCTTGATATTTTCCATCACTTCATATGCATGTGAACACTGGGCAATGAACAAGAAAGACTGAAGAAGAACTGATGCATTTGAATCAAATGCATCAATGGTGCTGGTGAAGAATATTGAAATTACTATGAACTGCCAGAAGAATAAACATAGGTCACTAGAAACTCATTAGAATTGAGCTGGCAAGACATTGTCTCAAGTACTTGGGATATGCTATCAGGAGAGACCAGCCCCTGGAGAAGGACATCACGTTTCATAAAATAAATGGTCATCAGGAAAGACAAAGGTCTTAAGTGAGATGGATTGACACAGTGGCTATATCCACAAGCTCAAACAGTAACAATTGTGAGGGCGTTGCAGAATTGGACAGTGGTTCCCTCTATTCTGCCTAGGGTTGCTCTGAAGTGGAACCTTGTAGATTGCACCCAACAGCAATAACAACAGTAATCCCCTTGTATAGCGCTGCAGACAGATTATGAGGCTAATATTAAAAATGTAAGAGGTTAGAAAGGCTAGGCTGGACTCCATATTGAGAAGCTGAACCAGAGCAAGAAAAGAGAAGAACTAAAACTTGTCCAGACTGAGTTGGAACGAAAGTCTTACAAAGGAGATGGAGCCAAATGAGGCAGACATTGTAGCACAGCCGTTGCTGTTAGAGAGATACTGAGAGCCAGGTAACTGGGGGGAAAGAAGACTTAACAGATGGTTTGCTGAGTATTATGAAAGGATTCCTTTGAGATGTTTCTATAAGAAATCTGTAGATTCAGATTGTTTGCAACAGTTTTGAGTATCAGATTGATGTGTCTTTGCAGTCAAATGCTCTACCATTGAACTCTACTATGAGATTGAAGTGTCCTTGGAAACTTCACTTTGCTGGGAGAGGGCTTCCCAATGGCTGGGCTCACAATGAGTGACATCCGGGTACCTAGGGCCAGGCTCGTACAATCATTAACCTGCTCCATGGAGCCCATTGTACTTATTTCTCAGTCTATGTCATCACCTCCCCAAGCCTAGAAAACTGTTGACATAGTATCTTCTCAAATGTCATCTGTTCATTGATCTTAATCTGATATTGGTTGCTGAATCAACCTTGGGTGCCTTTATAAACATATTAGAAACATTTTCATCAGTAGGCTATCACTTCCAATAAAGTATTTGTACCACAAATTTGGGCTGGCTTGCACATTTCCTATGCGTTAAAGCACCTGATATGTCTGAATGTACACTATAACCCACGAATGACAGGCTAAATATTCAGCCATTCTGAGCCAATGTTTCTCATTTTAGAACAACCACAAAGTTTGCAAGCCACACGTGATTGGAACGCCTGTTCTGCAGCCCTCCCACTTTAAATTAGGATCTGTGTTCTGAGCTTCTTGTCTTGTTTCATACTTTCACTCACTGCCATAGAGTTGATGCTGACTCATAGCAACCCTATAGGACAAGGTAGAACTGCCCTTGTTTCTGAGACTGTAACGGTTTGCAGGAGTAAGCATTTTATACTTTAGGTATTAAACAGGAAAGAAAGAAAGAGAACGAGAAAGAAAACAAGATTCACTATTCCCCCGTATCAAAACAAGGCACATTTTCTGGACTTTGTATCCAGTCACCTATCAAAAAGCTGCACTGTTATCAAATTAAATAGATTAAAGAATTTATAAAACCCTGTTCAATTCCAGGACAGAATCAATCTCTTCAAGTGTCCTAGTTAACTCCTAATTAGCTCCAAGTGAAGGTTGTCATGGCAATGAACTGGCAGATTTAGTCAATGGGATTTATTTGATATAACCTAAAATCCAGTTTGGGTTTTTTCTAAAGCACTGGTTAGTGTTATAGAAATAAGGAAAAAAATTGCTACTTTTTGTTTCTCCACTTTTAAATGTTCTGAACAAGCTTTCTAGCCAAGTCACCTACACCAATATTTGTTTCTTCCATTTAATGATGTTACTTCATACATAGAACTAAAAAAAAAAACCTGGAACATACCTAAAAATTCTCTACTTTAAAGCTGAAGAATCACTTCTAAATTTGGTTATAATCCAAATATACAAAAAAGGAGGTCAGTAGCAAGGCCCAACCCTGGATTAAGGCAACATTGTTTCTTTGGTTTTCTCCTTCAGACTCTACTCAAGCCGTATCCCACTCCCCATCATTCATTCATGATTCATTAATACTTACGGTTAGCTCCTGGTTCAAACTCCGTATATGCTTAAACCTACATCTGAGTCCCAGGTAATTCTGTTGACATTTCAAACCAGGGGGCCCATCTTCCCATTTCAGAGGAGTGTTCTAGTGGAAGGATCGTCGATTTCAGAAAGGAGAGGATTATGAGCTCCAGAAAAGGCCAAGTAACCTGCCTAGGCAGTAAAACTGAGTGAGCGAGAACAATCTAGAATCCTCACTCTCACAGAGGCTCACATTCCTGCTTCAGACAGTCTAGGCTGACACCCAAATGGCGTCGAGAGAGAAGGATCATTTCCCACATACGAATGACATAGGAGTGAGCTTTTAGGAGAAGTTTCAGAAAGGATGTTCTGGGTTATGTCTCAAAGACACAGATTTGATGAGAATAGGTCATGATTGAAAAACTAATTGCAACTAATCTCAAAAAGAATTGTGAACTGTGAGCACAGAGATGGAAGTGTAGTCATGCACCTTATAAAAAGAAAGTATATGTACCATATGTACACACACACACACACACACACACACACACACAGGAGAATTCCTGGTAATGCAGTGTATGAGCAGTTGACTGCTAACCGAAAGGTCAGTGGTTCAAATCCACCAGCCACCCTATATGGGAAAGATGTGGCAGTCTGCTTCCCTAAGGGTTATGGCTCAGGAAGCCCTATGTAGCAGTTCTCTGATCTATTAAGGTTGTTATGAATTGGAACCTACTCCATGAAAATTGGTTTGCCTAAGTATATGTGTATATGCAGGCAAGTAAAAAAAAGTATTTTTACTACGGTTCTAGTTCATACGCACACAGAATTATTATAAACAAGACAAGTTTAAGCATGTCATCCCACTCGGTGGATGACTGCAGATAAATTTTGTTAGTAAAACAAAGGTCAGGGGAAAATATTGCTACAAAATCATAAAAAGGTTTTTCTAACCAAGTACATGTGAAGTCATAGTTTCTCATTATAGCCTCCTATCGTCTGTGCACTGTTATGCACTTCTGCAAGTGGCAGTTCTAGCTCTCTAACCCATTGCTAAAGAATTCTGTGTTTTTAAATTATATGTACACCATTGAAATGGCATTTTGGCATCCTTGGGTGACACAAATCACTTTTTTTCCCATTTTTGTTCGAGCTTGAGGCACAAAAGGAAGTCTGAAGGAGCAATCAAGGCTGTAAGGTGAATAGGTTAAGGTTTCTCAACAAAGTTTGCATGGGACAAACCTTGCTACTCTCTTTGAATGAGCAAGCGCATTGTTATAATGGCAAAGAAAATTAATCAGAGTAACTATCTTGGCCTTTTTCTCACCCATGCAATTTTCCATTTGCTTAACTCATCTTCAGTAAAAGCTCTTCCTCTGGTGTCCTATTAAGATGGCGCCTTTGAAATCGAGGAAAGAACTAGGAGGAAAAGGGTATTTATAGAGGTCTAAACATAGGCATGTACATATGTAAATATATTTATATATGATGATGGAGAAATAGATCTATGCACATATATTTATAGGTATAGTATTAAGGTAGCAGATGGACATTGGGCCTCCACTCAAGTACTCCCTCAATGCAAGAACACTTTGTTCTATTAAACTGGCATTCCATGATGCTTACCTTCCCAACACGATCGCTGAAGACAAATGGGGGCATAAGCAAATGAGGTGAAGAAAGTTGATGGTGCCTGGCTATCAAAAGATATAGTGTCTGGGGTCTTAAGGGCTTGAAGGTAAGCAAGTGACCATCTAGCTCAGAAGCAACAAAGCCCACATGGAAGAATCACACCAGCCTGTGTGATCATGAGGTGTCAAAGGGATCAGTTATGAGGCATCAAAAAAACAAAAAACCATGTCATTGTGAATGAGGGGGAGTGCAGATTGGGGACCCAAAGCCCATCTGTAGGCAACTGGACATCCCCTTTCAGAAAGGTCATGGGGAAGAGTCGAACCAGTCAGGGTGCAGTGTAGCAACGATGAAACTTACAACTTTCCTCAAGTTCCTAAATACTTCCTCCCCCCTCCCCACCACTATCATGATCCTAATTCTACCTTACAAATCTGGCTAGACCAGAGGATGTACACTGGTACAGATAGGAACTGGAAACACAGGGAATCCAGGACAGATGATCCCTTCAGGACTAGTGGTGAGGGTGGCGATTCCGGGAGGGTGGGGGGAAGGTGGAGTAGAAAGGGGGAACCGATTGCAAGGATCTACATATAACCCCCTCCCTGGGGAACAGACAACAGAAAAGTGGGTGAAGGGAGACATTGGACAGTGTAAGATATGACAAAATAATAATAATTTCTAAATTATCAAGGGTTCATGGGGGGTGGAGCTAGAAAGCAAATGTTTTGAGAATGATGAGGGCAACAAATATACAAATGTACAAATGTGCTTGACACAATGGATGGATGGATGGATTGTGATAAGAGTTGTACGAGCCCCCAGTAAAATGATTTTTTAAAAAATATGGTCCCTATGGAGTCATGCAAAGCAGTCACAAATCTTCTGAGATGACTGCTCTATCTTGAATTTAATGGACCCAGCAAATCCCCTTGGAACCCACTTTTTGGATTGGCTCTTTTTTTGAAGGAATGCTAATGAGACTAAAACAGGTGTATTATTGAGAGAGAACTTGTCTACAGCCATCCACTGATCTTAGATACATGTTTAAACACATTATGTTTGGAATAAATCTGTGCATGAATGAACTGAATGGATCAAGAGGCAGCTGTTTGAACAGAGCAAGGAGGATACCGTGTGGTTTAAAATTCGTTTCAGGTGTGTGTAAGGGCTACATCCTCTCATCATACGTAATCAATTTGTATGCTGACCAAGTAATGCGGGACTAGATTGCCTGAAGAAGGGTGTGGCATCAGGACTGGAAGAAAGCACATTAAAAATCTGCAGGATAAATTATATCATTAATATCACATGCAAGTAAGGTTTTGATGAAAACAATTCAACAACAGTTATAGCAGTCCATCAACCAGGAGTTGCCAGCTCAATTCAGAAGAGGGTGTGGCACAAGGGATATCATGGCTGAGCCAAGAGGCAGCTGTACAGACAGCGCACGGGAATACTGCCTGGTCTGAAATCGGGAAAATCATGTGTCAGCATTGTATTGTTTTCAGCACACTTATTCCATTTGTATGTTGAGTAAATAACTCGAGAAGCCGCCTTGTGGGAAGAAGAAGGTGGCATCGAGATTAAAGGAAGTCTTGGTGACAACCTGGGATCTGCAGATGACACCGCCTTGCTTGCTGGAGACAAGGAGGGCAGGAAACACTTGCTGATGAAAATCAGTATGGATTACAACTCAATGGAACGAAAACCAAAGTCTCACAACCAGACTGATCACCAACATCATGATTAAAGTTGTCAAGGATTTCATCTTACTGGATCCAGAATCCATGCTCATGGAAGCAGCGTCAAGAGATCAAAAGATGTATGGCGCTGGGCAAATCTGTTTCACAAAATCTCTTTCAAGCACTGAAGAGTAAAGAGGTCACGTTGAGGACTAAGTTGCGCCTGTGAGTGAATTGACTCGATGGGAGCACTTCAGGTTTTGGGACACAGACGATGCACGGTATTTTCAATCGCCTCATATACACGTGGAAGTTCAACAGCGAATAAGGAAGACGACAGAAGTATTGATGCCTTTGAATTATGGTGTTGGTGATGAACATGGAAGGAACTGTGGACTGCTAGAAGAACAGATACATCTCCCTTAAAAGTCCAACCAGAATACTCCTAGGAATGTCTTAGGAGTCCAGGATGGCAAGACTGTGCCTCACGTACATTGGACAAGGTATCAGGAAAGAACATTCTTTGGGAAAGGACATCATGTTTGGTTGTCAAAGAAGAGGAAGACCCTCAAAAAGATGGATTGGCACACACAAACACACACACACACACACACACACACACGGAGATTTCAAAATGTTCACGGAAAAATTCTACTACCTTTTAATTCTATTTTTCCACAGACTTTTTGAAGCACCCCACCCCCACCTCCAGCCCTCGATCTTGAGTTTGAGATTTTGGGTCTGTCAGAGGATTCACAATTATTCAGTACATAATTAAACATCTGGTGGTAAATCATGCTGTGGTATCTGAGGAAATTGAAATGGATGTGCAAACAAAATTCCAAGACATCTGTTTTAGGACAAACCCCAGTGTAGCGCACAGAAGCCCTAACTGGTGGAGAGTGGCATTTTGCACCCGGCTAACTATCCTCGTGTGATGGATTGTCAAGCAGCTGGCCTCACGGATTTCACAGTAATGAAAAACGCACCTACTCTTCTCACCCATTCAGGCTAAATGTCAACAGTTATAATCTGAAAATCAGAAGCATATCCAACTTTGACACTTTCAAAAATACAAAATACAAATGAAGTAAATTTAAACCAATCCAAAGATAATAATAAATTCCTCAACATAACAAAAATGCTTTGTGATTGGTAACCAGTCAAATAACAATGTAGCAAAAATGATTTAAGGAACAAAAAATAGACATACCAGACCAAAAGTAAAGAGAAAATTCAGGGAAGTGAAACTGAGGCGAGAATTCAAGTGACTGAGAATTCAACCTGGGACACAGCAATGAGAAGGTCCAGAGTGACGGTTGGGGAGCAGACACAGAGAACAACCGGCCGGATCAGAGCAGGAGCACAGGAGGCTCCAGGAAGAGAAACCCGTATAACGAGATCATGGAGAAGCGTGACCTCGTCCGTCAAATTCAGAGGATATGAACACTTGGGCAAAAACTTAGGAAGGCTGTATGAAAAGCTCATGTGACTACTGAGAAAAAGAAAAGAAAAAAGACAAATCAAGAAAGTAGACATTAGATCAGAAAAAAATAACGATAGTATACTGCTTGACTGAGCTCCAACTACTCGGACAATGTGTAAAGACCCATAAATGTTGTAAAATCTGAAAATACTGACTTAACTAAATTTCCTGATATAACAGTATTGGAGAGAAGGGGACAGGTAAAGGTGGGAAGGAGGATCAAAAGAACCCAAACCCACTGTCATCAGGCTGCCTGGGATTCACGGTGATACCATAGGGAGTGAGCTGAATCACGGGATCCTGTAGAGAGCGTGAGCTGCCTACTATAACTTAAAAAAAAAGTGTTATGTAAAAATAATCCACATAGAAAAAAAATGTTTGAAAACTGATTGTAGTAGTAAACACACAATTCTGTTGGACGTGATTGAACTATGGAATGATTTGATTTATGTATTAATCCCTATTAAAAAATTAAAAGAAAAAAAAAAAAGAATCCCACCCTCACCAAAATAAATAACTGTAAGTCTTTTAGGTTGCCGTTAACACTATTAATCAAGAGTTTTGGCGCATCTTGTTGGCATTGCATGTGGCTTACATGGTCAGTAAAACTCAAGTGAGAATTATAAGGCGGAAATTTTAGGAGCCACTCTTCCTGCCGTAAGGGACTTGTGATGTTTCTAAGGTAGATTCACCCCAGCCTGGATCAATGGAGAGATAGAGCAGGGCCCCATAGAAGCTGATATTTAGTCTTTTATGACTAATATTCCATACTCTTGATTGATGTGATAGCAAATAAGAGCAATAGCTAAAAGAGAGTTGAAACTGATTACCTCCATACAGCAAGACTGTGCAGTTCAGGAGAGATAGAGCAAAAGATTGCTGTGGGAAACTGAGGACAGGGAGGAGGATGTACATGGACCAATGTTCTATGCTCATGATAAAGAGTGTGGAAGGCCAAGAATGATGGAGGAAGACCTTCACATTTGTGAATGGGAGATTAATTCCAGGCACATTCTCCTAACTAAAGATCATTCCCCACAACATCCCCCCATAATAATTCTACTATAAAAATGCTTCTTACAGGCACGTGGCTGATCACTATGCAGCCAGACCCTTATCTATCGGAACAGACATGTCTCTATTGTTCTCCATGCCCAAGAGGTGGTCAACGCCCCTCTGCCTGCCCTCAAGACTGGCATTGGGCTACTCCCACAATGGGCCCAGGCACACTTAGGGTAAGACACTGCCCACCTTGTTTTATATGTGATTGCCTGTGATTGATGAGGCTTGCTAGCTCCAAGATTATATAAGCCTGTTAAAGAATATATTCTCGCTCTCTCTTTCTAATTCCTGGCTTCATGGAAGAGGTGAGCACCCTAAACTCTTTGTCTCTTTATTTTCTTTCAATTGTACAATTGCTCCATAGGACCCTCGTGATTATAAGGCTGGTCCTAACAGATTGCCTCTATCATTGTAAGCCTTTTAACCCTGCTCGATTTTTTTAAAGTGATTGGCCACCATAATTAAGATATCACATTAATGCATCTGTAAAAAATAAAGAGTAGTGTTTGGCGAGAAAATGCATTCATTAAGCCTTTCGTTCTCAGAGGTTAAAGGGTGTGCACTCTATTTCTGAAGGAGGAGGGACACTTTCGGCACCTTTTGGACCCCTCACACTTGTCCCCAGTAGGAGAGGGGAGTAACTTATCTGGCTGGTGAGTTTGGGATGAGCAACATACCATGCAAGGCCCAGCCCTTCTGGGAAAGCTCTGTTGATCGTTTGTGGAGCCACTGCAGCAGAACCGCTATCCTCTGTCTCCTCTTCCAGGAGGCTGGTGCAGGGCGCAGGGAGAACAGGAGCTCTGAAGCTACCCAGATGTGCCCAATGACTATATAACTAGGTGGGCAAATCTTTCCAATGCAAGGCTAAAATATTAATAAACTCATTTGGCCATAGATCTAAAGCCTTGCTCCCTAATCAGCTTTTCAGCGATGATGCTGACAGTTGGATCTGTCTCTTGTGGCTCTTTTCTCAGTTGATGCAAAACATTCTCCTCCCAAACCCAAGCATCCGTCCTCACAAAAACCACTCAACTGGGTGATCAGATGAAGACTAATAAACCTTTTTCATGCGAAAAAATATATGCATATATATACAATCTGTTTATCTGAATTTCTAGTGTTTCCTCACATATGGATAATGAAAATGCTTCAATAATAAAGTTGCAGTGAAAATAATGTTATAACATTACAGATTATTGTTTCTTAGGATTCAGTTACAGATGAGTAATTTCTCTAGAGTAGCTTTGTTCTCATTGGCTGTCAGACTTTTGTAACTCGTATGCTTAGAAGAGCTTTGAAAGACGCATTGCATGCAGGAGAGAGCAGTGCCATGCCTGGTATCAAAGGAGAGAAAGTAGATAGCAAGAGAAACACAGAGCTCAAGTTTGGTTACATCATTGTGTTTTGATGAAATAAAACACCATTTAAGTAATTATGCATAATGCCATTCATCCTACAACAGCCATGCAATTATCCATTATTTAATGACTTACTTCTATTTCTGCATCAATTGGTTTCTCTCCTGCTTCTATTTCAGTTCTGCTTTCATCTGAAGTAACTTCGGGAACTGCTGGCAACACGATTCCAGCTATTTGTGCGATGTTAAATAGTTTCTCGTGAACTGAAATAACACTAAAAGACAACAAAACATTTGTTTTTTTTAGAAAATTATAAGAGGCATTCATTTCCTTTCAGAATCAGTAATATACATTTGGTAAGCCTCCGGTTATTTAAAGATTATACTTCTGATCTCTCCAAAAATCATTTATTCAAACATTCCTTCACTCAGTAAATATTTACTGAGTACATATTGCTGAATACGTATTTACTGAGTGTGTGCTAGCTACATGGGGCTCTTCTGGGGATAGAGACCCAACCACAAACAAATACAGTCCTAACCTTTCTTTTTAAAAAAAATCATTTTATTGGGGGCGCGTACAACTCTTATCACCATCCATACACATATCCATTGTGTCAAGCACTTTTGTACATTTGTTTCCCTCATCATTCTCTAAACATTTGCTTTCTACTTGAGGTCTTGGTATCAGCTCCTCATTTTTCCCCTCCCTCCCTGCTCCTCACATGATAAGTTATAATTTTTTTTCATGTCTTACACTGACTGATGTTTCCCTTCACCCACTTTCTGTTGTCCATCCCCCTAGGAAAGGGTTATATGTAGATCCTTGTAATCTGTTCCCCCTTTCTCCCTCACCTTCCTTCCACCCTCCCAGTATCACCACTCTCACCACTGGTCCTGAGGGGTTCATCTGTCCTGCATTCCCTGTATTTCCAGTTCCTATCTGTACCAGTGTACATCCTCCGGTCCAGCTGGATTTGTAAGGTAGAATTGGGATCATGATAGTGGGAGGGAGGAAGCATTCAAGAACTAGAGGGAAGTTGTATGTTTCATCGTTGCTACACTGCACCCTGATTGACTCGTCTCCTCCCCGCGGCCCTTCTGCAAGGAGATATCCAATTTCCCACAGATGGGCTTTGGGTCCCCACTCCGCACTCCCCCTCATTCGCAATGCTATGTTTTTTAGGTTTTTTTGGTCTTTGATGCCTGATCCCTGATCCCTTCGGTGCCTTGTGATCTCGCAGGCTGGTGTGCTTCTTACATGTGGGCTTTGTTATTTCTCAGCTAGATGGCCACCTGTTTATCTTTAAGCCTTTAAGACTCCAGACGCTATATCTTTTGATAGTCAGGCACCATCAGCTTTCTTCACCGCATTTGCTTATGCACTCGCTTTGTCCTCAATGATCAAATTGGGACAGGCTGGTATGCTTCTTCCATGTGGGTTTTGTTGTTTCTTAGCTAGATGGCCGCTTGTTTATCTTCAGGCCTTTAAGACCTCAGATGCTATATCTTTTGATAGCCAGACATCATCAGCTTACTTCATCACATTAGCTCGTGCACCCATTGTCTTCAGTGATCGTGCCAGGAAGGTGAGCATCTCAGACTGCCGAATTGTTAGAACAAAGTGTTCTTGTGTCAAGGGAGTCTTTGAGTAGGGGCCCACTGTCCATCTGTTTCTTTAATACTAAACCTATAAATATATGTACATAGTTCTATTTCCCCCTCATACTATATAAATATATTTACATCTGTATATGCCTGTATTTAGAAAAAAAGGAGTCCTAATCTTTATACACACTAGTTATACACTCAAAAAATGTAAGAGATCAGACTGATTTAGGTACAATGAATTGAAGGCACATACCCAATGTACTTTATAAGATGAAAATAAAGAAAGAAAATATATATCCACATGAGCAAAATAACCCCCCAAAAGACTTTAGGTAATATTTTAAAAGATATACTCCTATATAAATTTTAATGTTAAACTGTGGTTGACGTGAATTATGACAATTTAGCAATGGCTTGAAAGGTTCAATGAGACCACCAATGATTAAGTGTGTTATCTGTGTGAGAAGAAGAATAAGGAATAAGGAATTCAAAATCATAGAAGGAAGGTAGAGGACACAGTGACAAAGATGCTGAAGATGGAATGTTTCATTGGCCATCGGTCCTTGAGCAGAGCATGCTCTGAAGTCAGAATATGAAATGTTTGAAGGGCAAACAGCCACCAGCATTGGTTGCAGGGGATCCACACACTACAGCCACATTATTTGTGCATGTGTGTTCATTCAGAAAAGGAGAAAGTTTTTCATAAGAAAAAATGAAATGATCCAAAAAAGCACAATGTCATCAAGGATTTATTCACAATGTCAATTACCCAATCTTCCACAGTATGCTGTTACTAAAATTCAAGGGTCTGCTTTGTCTATTTGTGCTATTTACCCATCAACAAGAGGCCAGGTTCAGTAATGCAGAGAAAATGGGGAAGGATATTTGAAAGAACAGGATTAAGACTCAAAGGAATAATCGATGTGAGGTTCTATCACACACTAACCATGGAACGCTCTCTCTGGAGTTCAACCCCACGATTCCTTCTACTGACAGATGAGCATGATAAAACCCACCCATTTAATTCACAGGAGTTTTATAAGGGTCAAATTATATAACTATATAGCGTCAATCATAAAGAACCATAGAGTTATAATTTTAAGATTGTATTCTAAAACACCATTCTTCATTTTAGTAGAGAAACAAATTCTTATTTCTGTTTCAAATATAAGCAGAGCTATCTTTTATAGTATTTGGAACTATAGGAAATATAATCAATTCTTCTATTTTGGGGTTGCAGAATAGAACTCCAGAAGGAAATGGGTCTCTAGCTCTGTGAAGATCCGTTTAGGACCAGGCAAGGTAATGTTGGGCCTTTGTGCAAGGAGCAGGCTCAGACCATCCTCAGGCTCAGCATTAGGGCCAAGGCCCATTACTTAAGTTGCTCCCACCTTTGTAGTCTGTCTTGCTACAGACCTCCTTCACCCACCCCACCCCCCACCCACCCCACAGTTCTTCCCGGGCCTTTCCAAGTCAACGCCTGGATCAGCTTTATTCGACCTCTACCCTGGCACTACAAACAAGCATTCCCTTTGGGTGTGACCAGTCTCTACAGCCTCTGCTCTCATTTATGGACGAGTGGGCACTCTCTTATCTAGTCTGCTGTGATAGGTATAAATGCGGACGACAGAATGGAAGAAGTAGGTAGAGAACTTAATCTTGAGCAAACAGCAGTTATTCAGTGGGGTTTTTTTGTACCATCGAATCGGTTCCAACTCACAGAGCCCCTATGTGCTACAGAATGAAACGCTGCCTGACTTACACCATCTTCACAAGTGTTCTTATGTTTGTGCTCCTTTGTTGCAGCTGATCAATCTATCTTGTCTAAGGTCTTCCCCTTTTTAACTGCCCCTCTGCTTTACTGTGTGTGACGTCCTTCTCTAGGGACTAGAGGCTTGCCTCTCCTGACAACATCTCCAAATCATGTGAGGTGAAGTCTCACCATCTTTGCTCCTAAGAAGCATTCTGGCTGTACTTCTAAGACAGATTGGTTTGTTCTTTTGAACTCATGGGATTTTTAAGGTTCTTCACCAACACCATAATTCAAATGCATCCATTTTCCTCCATTCTTATCCCAGGTACAACATTCACTGTATATGAGGCAATTGAAACCGTAGCTTGGGTCAGGAGCATCCTATTCCTCAAAGTAAGATCCTTGTTTTCCAACCCTTTAAAGTCTTGTGTGGTAGATTTACTAAATGCAATGCTGCTTCCATGAGTACTGATTGTGGACAACATATTTGTGTTATGTGAGACAACACATTTGACAACTTCAACTTTTCCTCCATTTATCATGATGTTACCTACTGATCCAGTTGTGAGAATTTGGGGATTTTTTTTACAATGAGTTGTAATCCATATTGAAGGTTTCAATCCTTGATCTTTCATCAGCAAGTACTTCAAGTCCTCCTCACTTTTAGCAAGCAAGTTTGTCTCATCTGCATACCACAGGTTGTTAATATGTCTTTCTCCAATCCTGATGCCCCATTATTCTTCATATAATCCAGCTTCTCAGATGATTTTCTCAAACTATAGATGAATAAGTGTGACGAGAGGATGCCATCCTGACACGCACCTTTCCTAAGTTTTAAATCATGTAGTATTTATTCCTTTGTTCTGTTTGCACAACTACCTCTTGATCCATGTACAAGTTCCTCATGAGCCCAATGAAGTGTTCTGGAATTCTTATTCTCCTCAAAGCTATCTCGTCTGTTATGACCCACACAGTTTAATGCCTTGGCATAGTCAGTAAAACACAAGTAAACATGTATCTGGTATTCTCTGCTTTAAGCCAAGATCCAATTGGCATCAACAATGATATTCCTTGTTCAATGTCCTCTTTTAAATCCAATCTGAACCCTGGAAGCTCCCGGTCCATATACTATTACAACCATCATTGGATAATCTTCAGCAATATTTTACTTGCGTGTGACATGAATATCATTCTATAATTTGAGCATTGTGTCCGGTCACCTTTTTCTGGAATGGGTACAAATGTGGATCTCTTCCAGTCAGTTGACCAAGTAGCTCTCATCCAAATTTCTTGGCATGGACTAGTGAGTGCTTCCAGCTCTCCATCAGCTTGTTGAAATATTTTAATTGGTAGTCCTTTAAGTCCTGGAGCCTCGTTTTTGGCTAATGTTCTCAGTTCTTACGTTCAATAGTATTGAACTTAAACTTCAATACTATTGGTTTTTTGTTCATATGTTACATCTTGAAATGGTGGAATGTTGACTAGTTTTTTTTTGGGGGGGGGGTTGTACAGCTGTATATTCTTTCCATCTTCTTGATGATTCCTGAATTATTTAATATTGTGTTTATAGAACCTTCCAAAATTGTACTGTAACTCGAGGCTTGAAACTGTTTTTGCATCTTTCAGTTTAAGATATGCTGAGTGTGTTCTCCTTTGGGGGTTTTCTCACTCTAGGTTTCTGCACATTTCATTCTAATATTTTACGTTGTCTTCCAGAGCTGCCTCTGAAACTTTCTGCTCAGCTCTTTAACTTCATCGTTACTTCCTTTTGACCTGCCTGCTCTACCAGGAAGAGCAAGAGTCAGAATCTCTTCAGATGTCCATTTTCATCTTTTTTTTTCTTTATCTTTTTAATGACTTTATTTCTTCTCATGTGATGTACTCTGGATGTCATTCCACAGCTAATCAAGTCTTCTGTCCTTGGTGTTCAATGCAACAAATATGTCCTTGAGATATTCTAAAAATTCTGGTAGAATGTACTTAAGGTCATATTTTGGCTCTCCTGGATTGTTTTAATTTTCTTCAGTTTCAATCTGAACTTAATAGGAGCAATTGGTGGTCCATTCCACAGTCAGCCCCTGGCCTGGTTTTAGCTGCTGATAATGAGCTTCTCCATCGTGTCTTCCCACAGATGTCGTCCATTTGATTTGTATGCATTCTACCTGAGAAGTCTGCCATTTGTATTGTGGAAAAGTATTTATGAGGAAGAAGTCATTGGTCTTGCAAAATTCTAACACGTAATCTGTCACTAAGGCCATATTTTCAAATTACTGTTTCTTCTGCTTTATTTCAAGCTTTTGCATTCCAATTGTCAATAATTATCCATGCATTTTGACTGCATGCTCAATCAATTTCAGACGGAAAACTTTGCTAGAGTTTTTTTCCGTTTCTGAATCACTAGCCTTAGTGATTGGAGCATAAAATTGAATAATAGTTGTAATGATTGGATTTCCTTGTATGTGGGTAGATATTATTCTATTACATTATTCTAAAACATCTTTTTCATGATAAACACAACACCACTCCTCTTGACTCTGTCATTCCTGGCATAGTAAACCATATGATCTTCTGATTCACAATGGCCACTATCAGTTTATTTCCGCTAGAAATAGCACCTAGAATGTGGACCTTTTTGCATTTCATTTCATTTTTGACTACTTCAAGTTTTCCTAGATTCACACTTTGTACATTCCAAGTTCTGATTATGAATTGAGTAGCTCCATCAGCAAATGAAGGTCCTGCTCCATCAGCAAATGAAAGTCCTGAAGACTTCACTCCTGTAGGCTTTACTCCACCTGCACTATTACAGTGGACTCTAATTTGAGAAGGCAGCCCCTGATAGCCTAGTGGTTATTTATAGGACTGGGATCCACAAAGTCAGCAGTTTGAAACTACTAGCTGCTCTGTGGGAGAAAGATGGGGCAGGCCCTGTATGGTCGTCATGAGTTGGAATCAGCTCAATGGCTATGAGTTTTTTTTAAATTTGTTTATTTATTTTTGGTTTTGGTTTTGATTCTGACTCGAGAGGGGTCTCCTGGCACTATCTCTGACAGTACTCTGCTTCTATTCAAGAGGCTTTCAGTATCCGGCAAATTTTCACTGCTACCCATGGGGTTTTCAGTCGCTAATTCCTCAGAAGTAGATGGCCTGTTTCCTCTTTGTCATCTACTCTTCATCTGGAAGCTCTACTGAAATCAATTCACTTTCAGTCATCCTGCTGGTATTTGAAATACCAGTGACATAGCTTCCAGCATCACAGCAACACACAAGTGAGCACAGTCCAACAAACTGACAGGTCAGTGGTAGAGTTATTCAGATCGACCTTAATAACCCTTCCCTACACATGACTCTTTATATATTTTAGTTATCCTGTTGTTGTAAGAAAAACACAAATAACTAGAATATATCTTATGAAAAATTCACTGAGAAGAGAAACGGACATGAATTACAGAAAGAGATTTGCTCAATTTGCAGGTTATCCAAGTTCCTTCTTTCAAGACTTTTTAAAAAAATCGAATTTTCAGAGCCCTGTTAGCATAATTACTCCTTGGCTGCTAACCAGGCGAGGTCAGCAGTTTAAACCCACCAGGAATTCTACTGGAGAAAAAGGAGGCTTTCTACTAAACTGAGTTGTTTACTAAAGGATGGTTCAGAAGAGAATCTCCACATATCAATCTTATACTGCACAAGAACACAAGGCATGCCATTCGTGCACTGGGGTGGTGGGGAATTTTCCATTTTGGCCAGAGCTGCCAGGAACAATTCAGATGTAAGGTCCCTCCTCTCCGAATGCCTCCTTGATAAGAACATTCCCTAATCTGGGGTAATCCCATTGTTGACCGTGAATGCATCAAAACTAAGAACTCCTTGAGATAGAATGAGCCTGTCAATTTGATTATATTCCCTATTACAAAATTATTTTCACTATGTTTTGGATTTGCAAGGCAAGTATATAATGTCATTGCTTAGTTATGCTAGTCTATAGCTTATGGTTAAATTTTTCTGTGTTTCACTGGAGGGGAAAAAAGAAAGAAAAGAAAATAGAGTGAATAACTGAAGGTATGTCAGCTTTGAAACAGCTTTTGTTTTATTCTCTTTCAAGCAAAGCCAAGAAGTCTGCCAAATGGAAAGTGGTGGAGCATGAACAAGACTCCCCAGGGAAGGACAGGGCAGCACCAATCTCCATCCACTAAGGACTTACGAGATGACTCACAGGTCAGAGAGCAGTGTATCTGCTGCTACTGTGACACACGTGGGGCCTGGAAGGACACCTAACATTTACCCGTGCTTTTGGCCTTACGATGCATGTTTTCATATGTGATCTGGCTCCATTCCAACAATAACCCCAAAAGGTAAGCAGATCAGGTATTACTATTTCCATCTTACAAATGAAAAGAATGGGGACAGGGTCCCAAGGGTGATGAACAACAGAGTGAAAAAGAGAGAACTGCTGTATCAGGACTTGATTTATCTTTACGGCTGAGTCTTAGGACAATGTAAGTACCGATCACATTCTATTTCCCCACTCGGTTGCTGTTGTTTCCATGCGATAGCAGGAGTAGACCTTTAAGACATTCTACTGAGTGAAATAGGTCTGCCACAAGAGGACAAACAGGATCCCACTTAGATGAAGTACCCGGAGTACGCAAATATAGAGCGAGCAGAGTCTATTCGAGATCACCAGGAATGGGAAGGAGAAGGAAGAGGGAGCCATTTCTCAGGGGCACTGAGCTTCTGTCAAGGACCATTGAACATTTTGAAAATAGATAATGGTGTTGGATGCACACACAGTGAATGTGATTCATTTCATTTAATTATGCATGTAAATATGAAATAGCAAGTGTTTTAAGTATACGATGGTGAGTCAAAAAAATCACTATTACAAAATCAGAGAAATCTTTATTAAACAAAAATGTAAAAATATAACATTACGATTTCTTGATGTGACCTCCATCTAGGTCTGCATACTTTTGGAGACAGTATTTCCATCTCGCTGACCCATCCCCAGAGAAGTCTGTGCGATTCGATTTACATCATGTGAAAGTAGCAGGTTGGGTATCCTCGAGCAACATATATTCTCTGTTTGGGAAACAACATGAAGTCTGAAGAGGCAAGATTAGGGTGATTGTACGGATGGGCTGAGGTTTCTCAGTGAAATTCTCGTAGGACAGCATGTCATTTGTGAAGAATAAACAGCTGTGTGGTTGTGATGGAAAAAATCCTCAGTGCAATTTTCCTGGCCTTTTTCTCACCAACGCAATTTTCACGTTTCTTAAAACTTCTTCTTAAGAAGGCTCTATGCTTTCCCTGTGTCCTTCAAGAAAATCTGTCCCTTTGTAATTCTGAAACATAGTCGCCGTAT
The DNA here is from genome assembly GCF_000313985.2 of Echinops telfairi. Classification (NCBI taxonomy): domain Eukaryota; kingdom Metazoa; phylum Chordata; class Mammalia; order Afrosoricida; family Tenrecidae; genus Echinops; species Echinops telfairi. The sequence continues at coordinate 31,278,636 of NW_022103898.1, forward strand.
GTCTATTGCGCTGGTATCTCTGCCTTGAATTTAACTGGCACAGTCGAGTCCCTCAGAGCCACTGTTTTCCTCGGACCGCGCTCTCCATACTACTTTAGGAAATTTAAAACTTGACCCCTGTTGGGATTTGTGCTATAAAATAATCTTCGGCAGCTTACATTCTGTTTAAAAGTCTGATGAAAAGTCAAGTCCTTGAGCTAGCCGAACTTCACGCAATCATTTGGGCACCCATCCAGCTGAATGAAACCTTGCTGAGGCCAGGGCATTCACTTCATGTTGAAAATGCCTACCCATGTGTGCGCCCAGTCTTAGTGGTTCGCGCATCAACGGTGACGCTACGGCCTTCTTCCCCAGCTTCAGTCTGTCAGCCAGTGTCTTTATGCTCCAAGGTGGAGGTCTTCCCGCTCCTGGTTCATCTTTGAGGTCTTCTAGACATTCCTTAGAATGTTCAACCCATTAAAAAAAACCTGTTGTTTTATATGGAAAAACATTCAAATAATCGTGTTGCATAGCTCCAATGATTGGGGAAGATGTCTGCTTGAGTTTTCTTAAACTTTTGATATTAGCCCTTATGTCAAAATCATTTCTTTCCCCAGAACACAAGAAAAGCACATGCATGCATGTGTGTCACTCTATGGACATTAAGATGAGAATACACTGAGAGTGAATTACTACATCCATTCACTGATTTCACAGACAAGTTTAAGCACATTTTGTTTGAAATAAACCCATGTATGCACAAACAGGAACCTTAGCAGTGATGCTTGCTCTCTCTCTCTCTCTCTGTCACACACACACACACACACACACACACACTCTCTCTCTCTCACACATACACACTCACACACACACACACACACACTCTCTCTCTCACACATACACACTCACACACACACACACAGAGGCTTCAAAAAAGTTTGTGGAAAAGTAGAATTAAGAAATAAGGAAATGCTTTCTCTACCTTTTTTTGCTTGTACTAATTAATTTATTTTTGCATTACCTTGTAGAAGTAACTTTTTTCTCAATATTTTTGTTGTGTATAGTGCAGTACAAAAAATTGTCCAAGCAAGGACAAACATTTCAAAAATAAGAAAATTGGGAAAGTGTAGTAGGAAAAGAGAGAAACCAAGCATGAGCAAATGTTGGAGAGATGTCGTGTTTGATGGAGAGAGAAAAACAGCCTGGCTGTAGCAGACACTGGTGACATAGGAACTATTATAAAATAATGTGCAGTATAGAGGGACAGGTAACACAGTGGGATTGGTGGAGTTTGAATTGGAATTTTCAGCCCAATGCAGAGCCCCAATAGGTTAATTTTGGAACATGTCAATATTATGGGCAAAATATAGTGCGTACAGCTAGCTACCTTATACTATCAAATGATCTTTATGAAATGGTAAGAATTGTTTTCCTGAACATCCTAGGCACTATTATTATTATTCCCATTTTTCTGAAAAAGAGACAGGTACAGAGCGATAATGCCCGAAATTGTGCAGATATTAATGGACACACGTAGAATGTAAACCAAAGCTAACTTCGGAGTTGATGCTCTTCGTCACTGCAATAGATAAGGAAAATGAAGATTCTTCTGAAATTGTTTTGTATCGTTCCTCCTGTGAGCTACCTTGTAAGCCAACGCACACATCTGTCCCATGAGGCATCATCTCAGAGGGTTAGAGGTTTGTGGAGGAGTCACCTGTACTTGCCTGTTCAGTGGGACCCAGAAAGAGCCGACATATAAACTGCTGGAAGTGGGATTTTTCACATCTGAAAACTTCACCGGCTTCAAGTTATAGGCATACAATAATAAAACCTAGAAAAATAAAAGACATAAAACCTGGCATCACAATTATATTTTGCAACTTCTCAATAAGTGTCTCTTCTTTCCAGGGTCACGGTCTCTCTGTGCTGTCACTTGTACCTTCCCTTCCTCTGCTGGTCATCTAACTCAACACACGCACACACCACCCCTTTCCTCGCTTTAACAGAAACAAACACCTCTTGGCAATCAATTCATACTGTAGCAATTTCCTTTGGTTTAAATTCTGACAATATATTTAGCACCAGTCTCTACAATAAAGACTTATTTATAGTTATGGGATCATAAAATGTGAGCTTCATAGAATCTTAAAAGTGCTTTTATCAAAGTCCTTCATTTTGATTATAAGACACACTCAGAGCTGCCGGTCAAAAATAAAGAATTGAACACAAGCATTTGTCTCTACATCAGTGGTTCTCAACCTTCCTAATGCTGCAACTCTTTAATACAGTTCCTCATATTGTGGTGACCCCCCAAACCATAAAATTATTTTCGTTGCTACTTCATCACTGTAACTTTGCTGCTGTTATGAATCCGGTGACCCCTGTGAAGGGATCATTCGACCCTACAGAGGTCGTGACCCACAGGTTGAGAACTGCAGCTCTGCATCCTTGCACACCACACTAAGGCAAGGACAATGGAATATTTTCTAAAGGCATAAATCCACACAGACAGGAAGAACTAAGAGAGGAGGTGGAGCAGACAAGAAATGCGGACACTTTAAAGAAGGACGGACAACAGTCGCAAGAGTGCGATGGGCTCAGCAGAGAGCAAAGTCTCGATCCTAAGAGCTTCAGAGTGGCGCCAACAGGACGCAGCCCATGAGCTCTGGAAGTGCTGAAGAACCAGGCACACGGCGTCCTATCAGGTGGGAGAACGGGAAGACAAATGGAGCAGTTAGATGCCATCCCCCCTCATCCTATCTTGCCCCTTCCTTCATCTCCTCTCTGCGGGCTGGTCTTCCATGTTGCTCTCTCCTGGGATTCAATCAGAGGGGCTGTAGGTGCAGGGGCTTTAGGCACGGAGATGAATAGCCATACTAGGAACCAGACAATGAAGTGAAAGTCTGTATTCTAAACATGATACTTCTCTACCCTCTCTCCCAGCTGGTTCCCAGAATTAGAAAAACAAAACCAAAACAGGCTTACATACCCCTTCTCTAAGCAGGAGTCTAAAATAATTCTCTTTGGGGAAATACACCAGCCAAAGAGAAATGACCTACAGATACTGACATTTTGGTATCACCCAGTGAAACTGCTGGTTCCTTCTGCAGTTATGCTACCATGAGGTTTATAAATCAATGAGCCTGATCCAATGTGCTCTGTAGGGCTTCCCTCTAAACATGACTGGCCAGCTAAGGGTTGTTAGACAAGTAATGAAAGGGAGAGACCAAAATTAGCAAGCGAATAGAACTTGTAGAGTCAGATACAAGACGGAGAGCAGAAGAAAACTCCAGTGAATCCATCGTTCACATCCACAGAGAGAAGGAAACCAACATTGCATCCGTGAAATGAGAATGTCGTTCTATGGAAAGTGAAACAGGAGAAATAATGCTTGAAATTTTAAGAACCAAAACAGAATAATCAATGTCTAGTTAACCAGTTGCTGTCAAGTTGATCTCAACTTTCATCTGTGTCAGAAATAGAATTGTGCTACGTAGGATTTTTTCTGGCTTATTTTCTTGGAAGTAGTCACTAGGCCTATCTTCCAAGATGCCCCTTGTGAACTCGAACCCTCAATTTTTTGGTTATCAACTGAACATCCCAAGCATTTGCATCACACATAAACAAATCTCCAATAAAGTTTTTGAAATATAAAATTGAACATATCCTCCCGAAATTAAAATATAAACTTCAAAAGATAGTTAATAGGGAAGAAAAGGTAAAAAAAATGTAAGACAATCAATCCAAATGGTCCATTATCTGAGTGACAGACATTCCAGAAGGCCATAATGAATAAGGGAAGGAATCGTCCACCAGAAAGTATCTCTGTCAACTGAAGAACAGTCCTTTCCAGATCAGAATGGCACAAAAGACAGCAGACCCACACTCAGGTCCATCCTGGACCTTCACAACACCCAGACAGAGGGAAGATTCCCCAGAGCTTCCAGAGGAAAACACAAAGAACTGGAAATCAGAATATGATGTGACTTCTCAATAGTTGTGGAGGATTATCGGACAGAGTGATACCCCTACATTTTGAGGGGAAATTCCCTTTAACTTAGAATTCTATGCTTAACCAGATAGGGCAACTAGTGATTTCCGTGTTTTTAAATCAGGTAACGTGTATATCAGGGTCCGATCCTTTCTTTATAGTTATTCACTCTGTATGCTGAGCAGATGGACGGTACGAAGAACATGAGATCAGGATCAGTGGGAACCTCACTAGAACGGGTGGTATGCCGACGACAGACCATGCTTCCCCAAAATGAAGATAATTGAAAGCCCTTGCTGATGAAGGTCAAAGATTACATCTGAATGTAAAAACAAACAAAGCTTACACATGGACTTAAGAACATTAGAATGAAGAAGATTACGGCTTCCAACAGTTTTATTCTACTTGAATCAATGATCAACATACATGGAAGAGCAGCAAATTGTGTCACACACACACACATTTCACCACAAACTAAAATAAAAGCTGCACCGGTACTTATGGCTAATGTACATAAGGCTACTTATGTACAACCAAACACCTCCTAGGATTTGGTTTCTTGGGTTAGGGTTATGGTATCAAAGGACACCTACATTCATTGGTCAGCTATTACGACTAGTGCTTCCATTTGGTCTCCTAGCTTCAAAGGTCTTAAAAGCTTTCAGTTGGCCATTCAAGATACAACAATTGATCTCTATTTAGAGCAACAGAGAAAAAAAATCAGGACTAGGAGGAGGAAATGGCATGTGTTCCTAATTACCTCCATTAACCACTACCTCCTTTGTTGTGAAGATCTGCATGGTTGCCAGCTACCATTACTGAATACTCTGATCAAATATTGTATAGAAGAATACTGATGAAAAGGGGGAGAACAGAATAGAATTTCAACTTTTGATGAAATCCACATTTTTAGAGCTACTGAGGCTGGATGAACCCCTGAAGCTATTGCCTTGAGATAATCTGGGAACCTTAATCCAAAATTTTCCTTTGAAATCTTCAAACCAAGCAATAGTTCAACTTAACCAGTAAAGTATCTGCCTTGAACACTATGCTTTTCAATAGAATTATCTGTATGGGATCAAATTGGCAATAGCAACCTGTAAGTCTAGATAGAAAACTTAGTGGGTGGTGATATTGTGTTAATGGGGAAAGTACACTTTGGACAAGAAGGGTGAAAATGGTTGCATAGTTTGAAACCTCTAGTTACTATCACTAAATTGTACATTTAGAAATTGTTAAATTATTTAGTATATGTCTGTGTATACGTTCAACATCAACAACAAAATTAATTATTTTTCCAAGAAATCAAATATTATATTGCATTGGAAAAAGCTAATGTAAAAAACCTCTTGAAAGTTTTAAAATGCAAAGATGTTGCTTTGATAACTAAGATGTGCCTGAATCACATCCTGGTCTTTGCAGTTTGGGACAATGACAAAGAAAAAACGGAAGAATGAATGCAATCAAAGTGTGATGTGGGTGATAAGCGTTAAGTCTTAGACGAAATGCAACTACAGTAGAAAGTTCCTTAGATGAACGGACGTAAGGCTTTGGCTGGCTGGCTTAGTTTCCGTCACCAGGGATGAGGACCCACTAGAAAAGACCGTCATGGTGGGTAAAGAAGACCAGCAGCAAAACCAGGAACCCCCTCAATGAGATGAACTGACACAATAGCCACAACGATGGAATCACACATGCCCGTCAAGGGCGACGTTGAGTTTTGTAAAAGGTCTCCCGGAATCAGAGCCAACTCAATGGCAGCTAACAACCCCCACCCCCACCCCCCAAGTCCTCGAGCCTGAAGCAAACCAAGGAAAGCCTGTGGCATTTCTTATAGCAAATGACATTGATACTTGGATTCTGGCTTCTATTTTATCTTCATTTCTATCAGTCCGTTCCCATAACTACTTTGGCTACATAACAGAGAATCATGAGTCTCCTCTGCAGATGAGGCGGCAGCTTTCATGATCAAGTACCTAATTGTATACCGAGGGTCAGTCCACAGATGGCTTGTGTCTTGTGAACCTGAGAGAGAATCTTGGCATCTGCTCCCAGACCCTCAGACCTTCCTGCTGGTTACCTGTGGTCTCTTTATCCTGCCGTACATTTATCAGAGTCGTTCCGAAAGTCACTTTTTGGCAGTCTGGTAATTCCTTTGAACAAGAAAAACAAATGGAAGGAGAAGGCAGCATTTAGCATGCAGCTGGAAGAGATAGTGAGCCCCGGTGAGAACCGCCAACATTGTGACATAACTAGATGAGAAGGACGTGGCAAAGGGACGAGTGTGTGTGAGCGGGAGAAAGATGCCCACATTGACCGGAGCATGCTGACTCCTCCTCTCCACGGTGATATGTTAAGTGGATCATTGAAAAACAGACATGGAATGTCGAATTTAGCCATAGGACAGAAAACACCATAAAACCCCAAACGCTGAAAGAATTGAAAGTTATTGCACCTGAAGAAGGGCATTTGGGGTGGGAAGGGTTAGCCAGAGGACTGAAACTCACTATTAGTAGTATCAGTTTTTAAAAAAATGGAATTGATTTCTTGCTTTATCACTTTTGTAGCTTATTATAATCCAACCTGGCATATCGTATGCACTCAATAAATGCTCTATTAGTTTGTAAGCAGCTTCATAACACGTGCTATGTTATGAAGAACACAATATTAGGAATCAGAAGATGGAGGGTCTCATTTATGTGTCTATCACTAATGTGTTATGGCAAGACTCAAGTACCTTTATCAATACGAGAATTACGTAGTTCCCTGTAATAGTCCAGGTACTTTGGAGAAACAAATCCACAGCGACTCATGTATAAGAGAGAGTTTTATGTAAAGAAAAGGTGTATCACGAAAACATCCCAACCCAGTGCTGCCCAAGCCCACAAGTCCAACATTAACCCATTAACCCAAC
>NW_022103898.1:31285824-31297970 GCF_000313985.2 Echinops telfairi
AGAAAGGTGAGGCTCACCACCCATTTATCCCTCCGCCTTTCAACCAGCCCCACATGTGATGATCGGCCAGGCTGGCACATTCCCTCATCCGTTAAATAAGATTATCAAGTCGATGTTCTCTCAATTTTCCTGAAGCTCTGAAAACAAATGACCGAGAAGCCGAATAGGTTCCCATGACCCCAGCTATAAACCTGGCAATGGGGGCGACTCCGCCGTGGGCAGCACTGTAGCTATTAAAGCACCTTGAGAGTCTGGCCTTTGGGCACCGCGGCGCCCATCACTCAGGGGACGTTCTCAGTATGATAAAGAGCGTTGCTGCGCTAGGTGCGGTTCAGTTGGGTCTGATTTCCAGTGACCCCGGGCACAACAGAGGGAAGTTCTGCCTGGTCCGGTGCCACCCTCATAATTGGTGCTGTCTTTGAGTCCACGCTGGAGGACCCTCCACTTTACCAAGCAGGATGTTCTGCTCCAGGGACCAGCTGTTCCTGACAATGTGTCCAAAGCAAGTCTTGCCTTCCTCGCTGCCAAGTACCATTCTGGCTGTACTTCTTCCAAGTCTGATTTGTTCATTTTTTTCTAACAGCCATGGTATATTTAATATTCTTCACCAACACTATAATGGAATGGAATCCATTCTTCCTCAGGTGTCCTTATTCATTGTCCAGCTTTTGCATGCATGTGAGACAACAGAAAATACTACAACTTGGGCCAGGGGCACCTTGGTATGCAAGGTGACACCTTTGTATTGTAACACCTTAAAGCAATGGTTTTCAACCTTCCTAATGCCACGACCCTTTCATACAATTCCTCATGTTGTGGTGAGCCCCCAACCATAAAATTATGTTCATTGCTACTTCATAACTGTAATTTTGCTACTGTTATGAATCGGGCGACCCCTATGAAAAGGTCTTTTGACTCCCAAAGGGGTCGTGGCCCACAGGTTGAGAACCGCTGCCTTAAAGAGATCTTTTGCAGCAGATTTGCCCAATGCACTTCATTGTTTGACTTCTTGACTGTTGCTGCCACAGGCATTAATTGTGTATGCAAGGAAAGTGAAACCCTTGACAACTTCAATTGTTTCCTCTGTTTATCATGATGTCGCTTATTAGTCCAATTGTGAGGATTTGGGTTTTCATTGCACCGATTTTGGTTTTATTGAGTTATAATTCCTACCGAAAGGTATTGTGATTCTTGATTTTCACCAGGAAGTGTTTTAAGTCAGCCATCTTCACTTTCAGAAATCACTGGTTGATCATCTGCATATCATAGGATGCTAATAAGGTTTCCTCCAATCCTGATGCCAAGTTCTTAATAAGTATGGTGAAAGGATACAAGCTTGATGCACACTTTTCCTGATTTTAAGCCATACGGCAGTATCGCCTGATTCTTTTTAAATGGCTGCCTCTTGGTTTATGTCCAGGTCCCCCAAGCACAATTAAGCATTTTGTAATCCCAATTTTCTCAATGTTATTCATAATGTATTATGGTCCACACCGTCTAATCAATGGTACAACCAGTAAAACAGAGGTAAACATCTTTCTGGCATGCTTTGCTTTAAGTCAAGATCCATGTGACATCAGCAATTATATCTCTTTCTCCTTGTCCTATTCTGAATCTGGATGCTCTGCTCTGGCTTCTGTTTTATAGAAGGCAGTTCTCTATGGATGCCAAGACTACTGCCTAATCACCAGAGAGATATTAAAATGCATACACATGTCTATTTTTCAATGATCCACTTAACATACCACCATGGAGAGGAGGAGTCGGCATGCTCGGCCGTCAGCGTGGGCATCTTTCCCCAGCTCACACACACTCCTCCCTTCAGAAGCTAGACAGAAATTTGGGCCCTATGTTGAGGACCAGGCTGTAGCTAATAACTTGGTCAGCTAGATCTAGCACCTCAGAGGTGCAGACACCTGCAGGCTTCTGAGTTAGATCACTCCTGATATCCACGTAGACCAGGCCTATGGCACTGGGTCCTGTTGCATTATGACTTGGTTGTTTTCCCAGGAGCGTAAACTTTTCTTCCTCCGGGATACTGTTAGGATAGCTTGCTGGTTGGGAGCTCGGGCTGTCTAGCTGCACTCAGCTCCTTGGAGGCTTTTGTTGCAGTTCGGATTCCCTCCAAATCAGGCCTCCCATGCTGAAAGGAAGAGCCAGCTACGGACTCTCTCTTCCTTCCCATCTTTTCCTTTCTTTCTTTCCTTCCCTTCTGTTTAAGGACAAAAGAACCGCATCCCACCCTCACTTTAAGCAAGCTGTAAGCCCAGGGCAGGCATCTTTGCCTCCTGCTTCTTCCTTCTGTTGCTGGATCACCATTCTCAGCATGTGGCCTTCTCCTCCTCGTCTCAAATAGCTACTTGGACTCCAGCATCATGGCCACATTCTGGTCAGCAGGAAGCAGGAAGAAAAAATGCCATCTTCTCCTTCAAAGTCCTTTCAAACAGTTTCACAGAACGCTTCTGCAGATCCTTCCCTCGCCCGAACATAGAGGTGCTGGGAGATCACGTTGTTTACTCCAAGTGACCGTGGTTCTAAGGGAAAACCAGGGAAGGGGATGGGGGCATATCTGCTGCGTGGAGGGTGTCCTCTTGTGGTTTCCATCACAGAGCTATCATGACTAATAATAATCCTGCTTCCAGGTGGGGAGACTAAGGTTGGGGAGAGAGAAAATGACTCGTCAAAGGTCACCCAGTTGGTGAGTGGCAGAATGAGGATTCACACACGTCCATTTGATTTGAAGCTCCTGGCTATTTGGGAAGCTAGATCAAAAGACAGAGAAGGGAACATCTACTGTTTCTTTACTGATTCTCTTCCCTCATTTTTCTGAGTTCCTTTCTGTGAGTCTCCTTGTGCTACACGGAAATCTTATTCAGAAACTCAAATGGTTGACCTGTGACCGGAGCATTCTCCTAGGCAGCTAGGTGCTAAAGATGGCAGGGGGATAAAGCAGGAGAAAGACAAAGGTCCACATGTGTAATCTCGAGACAAATTTGGGCCCTCAAACCTTCAGCCATGGTTATGTCTTTTTAAGGCTAAGCTATGGTTTTAGGTTTCTTTGACTTAAAACAGTTGTTCTTTGCAGCTATTTTAAAACCTACTGTATGGAAGGCCCATTAAAATGACAGATCCTGAGAGCCTCTTTGGTTTATATGCCTAGGAGATGCTGAAATTGCCAAAAGATGTCAAATTTGTAACCAGGATCTGATGAATATTTTTAAAGGTAATTCTGCAAGTGATAATTTTAACCAAAAAAGTACAATACCTTAAGAAATTAAACGGAAAGAAAGAAGAAATTTAACTCCAGGAAGACACAGCACAGAGATATTTGCCCTACAATTTGACTAAATATTTTTTTATCAAAATCCCCAGTGTTTGTATTTCTATTTTGCAGCCGCCAGTCCACCGGGTTCATTCCAAGCATCTCTCTTTCAGTGTAATGAGCAAGCTGAGGTGGGTCACGCACGTGGATTGAGGGCAGTGGTCCTGCCTGCTATCCCAGTATCCCTTAATCCCTGAAAAGTTTAAATTCCTAAGTCAGATATTAATTCTACTTCGTCACTTTCCCGTCTAGAGTCTAGAACTCCCTAGAGCCAAAAACACTCTCTGAGGACTCCTTGTGGCACCAGGCTGGGAGCCAACCTTGGAGCCAGGTGGCTTGTATCCTGTCTCATAGTTTCTTCTTCTATAAAATAGGGTTAAGGAGAGTACCTAGCTGATAAACTTGCTATGAAATTAATATAAACAAAATGCCTGGAACACTTCTAAGTATGGACACAGTAAGCTCTATGTCCATGCTTACAAGCATTGCTATCTAGTATGTTTAAGGAGTTTTAGCTAGCTCAAAAACAAACAAAAAAACCTGGCATTGAGTCCCTTCTGACTCATAACAACCCTACAAGACAAGGGAGAACTGCCCCTATTGGTTTCTGGTGCTGTAATTCTCAAAGCTAGTGGAAATCCTCATCTCTCTCGCACTGGATACCTGGGGCAGTTTCAAACTGCTGACCTTTGTGTTAGCAGCCCAACACATGACCCACTACACCACCAGTGCTCCTCCTTTAGCTCGCTACCCCAAGGAAGTCCTAAATGAGGAGGGAATAAGTGCTCAAATATATGAATATTTAAATCACCAACCATATTTCAGAATTCTCTTCTAAAATATAGACCCCCTAGGGCAGGGACTGTCTAATCCTTCCAAGTGAGTGCTTCTCTCTATTTTTTTCACTGTGATTTATTCTATCTAGTACATTTTTTTAACCATATGTCATGAAACAAGTCACAGAAGACATTTTCACTTATTATATGAAATGGATTCTGAGCTTTTCCTTCTATTTCTCTCTGTGAAATGTGCTGATGACTCATTACTTTAATTCTATAATCCCTAAGCAGCTGGGAGGTAGGCATGGGGGAGCCACATTTTGGAAACAACTGCACTTAAATTTTCAAAACTCACCGCCACCATGTGGACTCTGACTCACGATGACCCAATGCTCCAGAGATTTAGTATTTTTAAATGGATTTGGAAAATACAGCAAAAATTTGGTTGGGAAAGCATAGAAAGAGAAGTATGTAAAAACACGTGGGGAATAACGTTAAATGGTTTTGGGAAGTGATATTTTAAAATACCCCTCTTTTGGCGACTAGAAAGAGGCATTTAAATGACCAGGCATCAGGAGCAGGTTGCAAGCCTGAGACGGAGGAAAGGGCCACCTCTGGAAGTAGTGCTCAGGAACAAAGAGAGGCAGGCCGGGCGTGTTCAAGGAATTAAGCAGGGTCACAGGAGTGGAGGAGCAGCAGAAGCTACTGGAGGCACAGCTGGAGGGGACAGCACTCAAGAGACGGGAAGTGCATGAGTCGCCCACTGCAGAAGCCACACAGCAAACAAAAATGCCGAGAAGGGTAAGGCTACATGGCAGACATTTGTGGACAAAGCCCGAGGCTCTTACAGAAAGCTGCTATCAAAGGAACCCTACAGTGGACGGTTCCTCTGCAAAGAGCTATATTGACCAACGGGTCTATTTTTAAAAGCTTGATCTGTTTTCAAGACTCTCCTAACTGCTCACTTTCCAACTGATATTCAACTGCTTCTGGATATTGACCCACCTGCCTCTTGCCTCCAATTAGCCACAGTACAAATGTCTATGTTTGCCAATAAACATGAAAATATGTTATAGGTGTAACACCAATTGATAGCCATTTTCACAGAAAATCTTTCTTTCCCCCCCTTATTTGCTAAACATGGTGATTTTGCTAGTTAGACACATTTTATTCTCTTATCAGTAGAACTTCAGCTATTGAAGTATCTATTAAGGTATACTGTGGTGAAATTTTAAAAGTGCTTTTAAACCACTAAAGATAACAGAAAGTGTCAAACAAAGAAAGGGAAAGGCAAGCCAGAGGAGAGGACAAGCAAAAAATGGAAAGAATACAAATATCTATTCCTTGTAGATAAGCCACATGATTCATTATATAATGCCAACACTGAAATGAACAAGCTTCATCTACAACTCAGTCAGCTGCCTGGGAGAATCTCACAAGCATAATATTGAGGAAGAGCAGTCACAAGAAAGTAAAAACAGGTAGAACTAAGCTGTATTTTACAGACAGAAGTCTGGGTTCTTCCTATACACTTTTTTCTACCAAAAAGAGTTTAAAACGTTCCTCGCGTATTCTACCAAAACACTGTTCCACTTTACTCGAAGAGATTTGACTCAGTCTTTATGATTTTACCCTTCCCATTTGAAAAACAAAAATGAAATATATAGACCCGTGCCCATTGAGATCATACTAGAGTTGTTCCCAATGAAATTGTGCAGCAACCATTACAAAAGTTAAATAAAATAAATACTAGGATTTAGGATGCTTGTAGTAGAAGGACGTTTTCAAGTCAGCTAGTGAGAGTTTCATCCCAGCTGATGCTTGAATTTCTTCCGTAATATCCAAATCTCTTCTGTGGTAGTTATACAATCTGTTGTCAGTTTGAGAGGATTAAAAGTGAAGAGGTGGGGTTTAACCTGTCAATCAGGTCGCAGCTTGATGACCTCATTTGGAGACACTAAGGAGATAAATAGCTCACTGGAGGCAGGTTGCAGGCTGACTCCCTGCAAGACATTTCTGAGCCAAGACACATGGAGCTATGCTGATGCTGCCAGAGTCCTGGGAGCTGTAGGAGCCACGTGGAGACCCCTGCCAGCACTAAGATACTACTTCTGCTGCCACTGGACCCACAAGACTTTCCACCCACAGGCCTGTTATCTTCCTGCATTCAGCATTATTGCATGGCTGTGTGAGTCTACAGAGGAATTTATGGACTAGTATTGGCCATATGGGCTAATATTGGACTTATGGACTTGATCTGGACTGGGCTGGGATGTTTTCTCAATATTCAATTGCTCTTATATATAAAGCTCTTTTTCATACACATATGCGTGTCTATGGATTTGTTTCTCTAGTCTACCCGGACTACCACACCCTCCCTAAAGGTCTCATAAAATGACCCAAGGTTAATTTTGTGTTTTTAAGCTCTATGTATTATATAATTTATGAACTTAAAGGCCTTAAAAAACAGTATTGTTATATCGTTTCATTGCCTTTAGTGCTATATTTTTGCAACTGGTTTGTTCTTTGGAGATCAAGTACAAAACTACACGGTTTTTCCCAAGCCTATAAATATAGCCCAAAATAGTTCTTACTTTGGTTTATGGGATAAATATTTTTTAAATGAAAATGATCAACCTGAATCAAACTTTTCTTTCTTTTTTTAACCTCAAAGTCAGTCTCTTAGACAGGATTGTTTTTGCCTGGATGATAGGAGGACACACTACTCTGAAAGTTAAAATGACCTACTAAAACTTTATAGCTAACCAGAATATTTGGATTTGTAATTATATTACCATACCATGGGCTCCGCTTCCTTTGGGGGTCCTTCCAGGGGAGGGCTGTACCACTGGAAACAAAGTTCTTTGTTTATAGCTCGTACTGTCATGTCTGGCAGCAAGATATCCGCAAACGATGAGCTGGCAAGGACTCTTGAGGATGAGACAGAGTGGACAGAACTTTCACGATGTACCTAGGGCCCAGAACAAAAGCAAATAAACATCAGTTTGACAGCCTGCAATGAAGCTTCCAATAGTCAACCCATCTTAATTGACCACACCGAAAGCGCTGGGAAGTGTTTCAGCTTGTGTGATGGGAGTAGAACTTTCAGGTGTCCCTGGGTTTTCAGAGAGAAGATATTCCTGTAGGTGAAAAGAAGCTTCAAAACCAAATAGATTCCACAAATGCCTTTTGCTTTTGTGACTCCCCCAGGGTGAAGTTCCTCAGAGACAACTCCCACCTGAGAATGGCATCTAGCTTGTTTCTGGTTCATATTCTGAGGATGCCATTATAACTTATGACTTACTTCTCAATGGTAGCTTTTGTTTTGTTTTGTTTTTTACAGCTCCATGTGCACAATGGGCCACAGTTTTGACTCAAAAAGGTAAAATCCATTCCTTCTGAGGCTTTCAATCAAAGTGAGTGGTTTCTAAGTTCAGCGTGGTAAAGCTGGGCCAGCTTATTTTATGGAGGTTTGTTATTAGTCTAGATTCTTCATGGAACATCATTGTGAAGAATGCAATCAATAATGTCCTACTTATTTAAGAAAGCAACTTAAGAAAGCAAACTTATTTAAGAAAGCAACACATGGTTGCTAACTACAAACAAAAATAACAGGTTAGGCAAAGAGGGAATACTTTCTCAAGTAAAGACCTTCTTCTTTCAAAATTAACTCCTTGTTGTTGCCTAGATTTATAGCCGGCTAGGAGGGCAGCTGTTCCTCTTTTATGGTTCTGACACCTGAAACAGCTCAACGTTTGGTAACCCGAGAGGAGCATGTCAGTGGCCAGAAAGGGATGCCTGTGTTTCTATAAGGCTTTTGTCCCTCCATTATTTTCGAGCCTATTCAAGATAGGCTATAAGACTGTCAGGGCAAGTCTTCAAAACCAAATAAAAATGGAAGTAAAGACATTGACCTTTCAAGCTGTCTACTGATAAAGGGGGAAAAATGTCTTGACTTAAAGGTAAAATTAAATGTGAAAACTTTTCAGAATTGCATAGAAACTATCACAAAAGGACATGATGAAGCCAGAATCCTCAATTATTAGCACTATGATATAAAGGTATGACCCAAATGCACAATAAGCAGGATAGTTAGTATTAAATCCTGGGGGGGGAAAGACAGATAACAGAGCTATACTATGTCAGGAAGATCACCAAAAAACTCAGGTAAACAATTGATTCAGAAAAAAATTACAATTTATTTTCTTTTTCCCCCCTATGTTCACTTGGTGTTCAGCAGCTCTGGCAATGGTTTTCACAGCACAGTTAAATTTTTACTAGCTAAGTAAAGATTTATTTTAACAGGTACTCTTATTCGTGTATTTACAGTGTGTCCTCTTATGACACTGTATGTAAGGTTTGGTGTCTAATAATGATAAATTGTAATAAGCATTAATACAAAATAGGCATTTGATTTTATAATTTAAAAAACAACATCTAGTCGCTAATGGAATTGATCACATATTTCTAACTGATGCGTTATTTTGAACACTTTTGTTGTTGTTATTATGGTGAACATTTGCCCATTCAACAGTTTTTACGTGTGTGTAAAACCCAAGACACTGGTGATGCTCTTCATGTTGTGCCCCCTTATTCCAGTGTTTTTCTAATTATCCCACCACCGTTAACACAAACGCAGTGCCCCCAAGCAAAACTGCCCCCTCCCTTTTCTTCTCTCTCCCACTCTTGATAGTCACTAATAATCGGTGCTTTCTACATATTTGTGTATGTCCTTTAGTAACTCAGTGAACTTCAGTCCATATAATAATTCCAAGGTTCAAGGGGTTGTGGCATGCCTCTCCCCGTGGTTGAAGAATATTCCATTTTCCGTCTATATCACATGTTTAGGGATTCACCTGTTGATGAATTTCAGTTATTTCCACCTTCTGGCTACTGTGAACATTGCGGCAGTCAACATGGGTGTACATGTGTCTGTTTTGTGTTCCCAGTGTCACTTATGTACAGTGTGCCCTTTGAATCTGCTTGCTTTGTTGAAGCAAAACCACAGACAGACAAGAGAAAAGTGGCTGCTCACACGTAGTTGACCTTGTACGGCTTGTTACAGCTAAGCGTGAAGAGCTCAGCTCTGCACACGGCGGCAGTCAGATCCCTCTTTGGACTGGGTAATGCCACTTATTTGGCCTCCGTGCTTTTCCTACCCCAAAAGCTTCCATAGACTTGATGGCATACAGACTCCCTCCATCAATGAGCCTGGCTCCAAGAAACGATCCTTTAGGAAAGGCATCTACTTCTTTGTAGGGCAAAGCAGGTACAGGGATCAAATGATGGAAAGGACTTGATTGAAATAGCATTCTGAGTGACTAAAGGCTTAGAGGAACATTATTATAAAAATCAACCAAGCATGGAGTTGGCCAAAAAAAAAAAATCCTGAAAAGCGTTATGCTCATTAGCTGTCTACCACAGTGAAACTAACACATGATTATGTGGCTTACACCTGTCAGGCACATGACAGTGATCGCCAGAGCTGATTATCCTGGGAGAGTGTTACACTAATTATATATTTTAAAAAGAGCAAACAGGGTAAAACAAGTCTTTGATAATACTGCTGCCACAGAAATGTCAACTATATTGCAAAGTATTCAAGGTTGGACATTGGGAGTATCATGTTCAGCCACTGGGTAATGATAGGCTGCCCTGAATCCCAAAGCACTCAACTCGAGTTCCTTTCTCGCAGCGTTCAAGAAGCCATACAGATTAGCTTCCAAATCTTCATAAGAAATTCACAAGAATGAACTCATTAACACTGGCGTTTTCCACCTTCCCACCATGACTCTTACTCCACACCTATTAGGGCAGCAGTTCTCAACCTGGGGATGCCCGATTCATAACAGTAGCACAATTACAGTTTGAAGTAGCAGTGAAAATAATGTTATGGTTGGGGGGGTCACCAAAACATGAGGAACTGTGTGAAAGGGCCACGGCATGAGGAAGGCTGAGAACCACTGTCTTAGGGAGTCTGGGACCTATTGGCAGTAGTCCTCCAAGGCAGTCATAGGTTCCCTGAAAAAGGAAATCAGAATTTGCTGTCTAATGAAAGTGATTCTATTCCTACCATGTATTCCATGTGAAGGGTCAGGCAACAGCATTATAATTCTGGCCTTTCCACCCTCTCACCCATTCTTCTCTTGAGGGGAAAAGAATTTGGGGCATACTTTGCTCTGCCCTTTATTCTTGAGAGTGAATTGCTTGGAGGGAGTGATTTCATACAATCGACTAAAGAAAGAGACTTGTCTGTGAGGAGACTGTTGTTGGTAGTTGCCATCAAGCCAACCCAACTCATGGCAACCCCCTGTGCCCCACAAGCTTTTCTTGACTGCAATCTTAACAGAGGCCAATCTCCCGGTCTACCTTCTGCAGTACCACTGGATAGATTCAAACCAACAATCTTAAGTTAGCAATTAAGTACAAATCATTTGTGCTACCTAGGGATGGTGTGAGACCACTAACCCAAAAACCAAACCCACTGCTTCCCTGTGATCTTACATAGAGATTCCAAGACTGCAAATCTTTACAGAAGCCTCTTCTTTCTTTCTCAGAACAACTGGTGAGTTGGAACCACTGACTGATGGTTCTAAGCCCACTGCCTAACCCAAAGAACCACCAGGCCTCTTTTGTGAACTACTCATACCTGTGGCTGGATTGAACAATATGTCTATTTTGATATTCATTCCTAGGAAGACCGTTTGCCAGTAGATATAAACCACACCCGATGATAACAACATTAAGACTCATAAAAATGTATTTTCAAATCACAACCTGATTTTTCTGTTAATCCTCG
Source organism: Echinops telfairi (assembly GCF_000313985.2). Lineage (NCBI taxonomy): Eukaryota > Metazoa > Chordata > Mammalia > Afrosoricida > Tenrecidae > Echinops > Echinops telfairi. The sequence goes on from NW_022103898.1 coordinate 31,296,725, forward strand.
GATGGTTTAAACATGAGTAGGGACTACTGGTGCTGACTTTTGAGCCTCCCCAATACCTGAGTACCTGGGAGGGAGGAGAAATAATGTGGAAAATGTGATTGAATACACTATCCTGCAGGGAACTCCCCTGAACCTGCCCAAAAATTTGAGAATCACTTGTTAAGATGAATTTTTAAAAATTGAATAGTTCTTTTTCACTAGTGTTTTAAAATCTTAATTTGTTATAGTCATCTGACTCTCATTTTCAGAAGGGTATGAAATGTTCAAACAAGAGTGACCTAGAAAGTGATGCCTCTCTACCCGAGACATGGGTTTTATAGTCCAGGAAAGGCCAGTGAGGGCTCCCATGCTGGAATAAGTCATCCTGTCCATTTCTTTCTCTGGATAGCTGGCAATAGAAGCTGTCTCTTCCTTTTGGGCAAGTCTATCATTGTAAAAACTAGAAACTTCTGAGATGCAGTCCAAAATCAAGAAAAAAGTTCAAGATAAATGAGTACGCTCTTCTAGTTTAGGAAGAATTTAGTGCAAATGAAGCAATCAATTGACAAACATTTACTGGAAGTTGAGAATTTGATGACCAGATCCACTGAAGTTTTCCACCAAACTCTCAAACTCTCTCTCCAAAGCAGGATACATCAGCTTCCTTCACAAACCTGGTCATAACCCTATTTCCCCTCTTCTCCGTCAGCGACACCACATTCCCTAAGCGTCAGTCAAGTTCCAAGTGGTAGAATTGACGTTGATTCTTCCCTCTGTTTCACTTTGCAGTGTCCAAGGGTGACCAAGTTTTGGTTTTTACTTTAAATTCTTTTTCTTGATGTCTGTCTTTTAAAAAACACCACCTGGTTATTAATTAGGCTGAGGTTTACAGAGCATTCCATCAGTTTTACATTCAACCATCCATACATATTTTGCTTCAATTTATCCATTGCAATCCTCTCAGCGCACCTTCACACACTTCACTTTCTCCCCGTGTTTCTTGCCTTTGTTCCTTTCGCCCCCTAAACCTCTGAACTTTAACACTGGGGAGATGCTGGCTTACTCATCTCAAGTGACTGTTTTCATGTTTGGTTGGTTGGTTTTGTTTTGTTTTTGTTTTAAATTATTTTATTGGGGGCTTGCACAATTCTTATCACAATCCATATACACATCCATTGTGTCAAGCACATATGTACATTTGTTGCCCTCATCATTCTCAAAACATTTGCCTTCCACTTTAGCCCATAATATCAGTTGCTCATTTCCC